>NW_008804545.1:2915305-2940138 GCF_000145635.1 Gaeumannomyces tritici R3-111a-1
CGGAACAGCTGGCTGGACCTGTTGGACGGGGGCGAGGACGTCCAGGGTGCGGTGGCCCGTGTCGCGAGGGAGCGTGTGGATGCTGCGCCGGGTGAGCCGGTGTTTGAGGAGGAGTAGCGAGTGGTATGTAGAGGGGAAGAGTTGTTGCTTTTGGCTACATGGATGGTTCGTTACGATGTACGGTCGAACAATGAAAATATGCTCCTGGCAGAGAGAAGCCCGAAACGCGCAAAAATGCATCGACCCGGTGCCCAAACATGGGATAAACAAAAATAGTTGGGTATTCGGCTAATAGTTATATGCAGGTATAGATACACATGCTATGCAAAAAAACAAAAAAAAACCAGTATTAAATAACCGTCCAAATCACTCCTAGTAATACACCGGGGCCGCAGACTTATACTCAGTCTCCACCCGGCCCAGTTGCCCGTCCGGGCCGGCGTCGGAGTCGATGCCTCCCCTGCGCCGGAGCCCGGACCGGCCGCAGAAGCCTTCAGCGTAGTAGAACCTACGCCCGAGCTCCCGGACGCGGCGCGACCTGACCTCGCCGTCGAGGGTAGAGACGCCGCGCAGGTCGGCCACAAAGTACGAGTCGGTCACGTAGTACATGAGCCCGCCCACGGAGCGCGGGTCGGCCGGGAGGGCGGGCCAATCGAGCGCGAAGGAGGCGAGCAGGACGGCGAGCATGGCGCCCAGGACCACGAGCGAAATGCGGGCGCACGCCACGTGCGACGCCAGCGTCTGCGTGGCCTTGTACGGCACGTTGGACAGCACGGCGGGCAGGGCCTCGGCCAGGCACGTCATGAGCGCCACCAGAAAGGTGTAGGGCTCGCGCTGGCGCGCGGCGCGGTACAAACCGTAAAAGCCGTTGGACGTGCGTGACACGAGGATGGAGCGCTCGGGCGGCTGCGGGCGGCGCGCCATGGCCTTGAAGGGCATCATGCACGTCACCGACGAGAAGAGGGCAAGCCAGAAAAAGGTCACGACGACGCCCGCCAGCGCGAGTAGGAACCGCACGCCGAACGAGTGCGAGTCCATAAAGGTCTTGAACCCGGACTGCTGGCCCAGCGTCAGGTGGTAGTAGAGCACCAGGCCGAAGATGCCGCCCAGGAACACCGCGAACGCGGCCCGCCACATCACCGTGAGCGCAAGGAACCGCGCCGCCGCGGGCTCCGGCACGGGGCCGCCGAGCCGGAACGAGGCGCGGTCGCTGCCCTCCTCCTGGTCCGACCCGGGCTGTTGCTGCAGGAGGAGCCGTCCGATATCCCGATCCGGGTCCTCCAGCAGCACGATGCCGTACTCGCCCTCGACGTCGAAGCCCTCGTAGCGACCAAAGCCATACCGCCGCCCGCGCGTGGTCATGGCGGCCGTCATGGTGGCCTCGTCCCCTTCGAGCACGCGGATCTCAGGGTTCGCCGCCAGGCTCGCGATACCGGCCACGCTCCAGGGGTTGGCCGAGAGGCCCGTGCGCGCGCGGTGCAGCATCACTGCCAGCCCGGCGAGGAGGACGATGGCGACGGCCAGGACGACGATCAGAGCGTACGCGGGCCTGGGCGATACGCCGAGGCGCGCCGTGCAGCCCGACGGGGACGCCGGCCCGCAGCCCCCGTGCAACCTCACCCCTAGGGCCTCGGCCGAGAGCGGCACCATGAGTGAGGAGAGCAGCAGGATCGACTGCGAGAGCAGCGGGATCGGCTGGCCCATGACGATGGGCTTGATCCAGCCGATGGGCCCGGCGTACTGCAGCGTGAGGGACTCGGCCCCACTGGCACCGTGTGGCGAGCTCAGCGCGAAGAAGGGTTGGAAGAGCTTGGCCTGGTTGTCGATGATGCGCAGGCCCGCGGCCAGCACGAGGCAGACCAGCAGCGGCAGGAAAACGCCCGCGAAATACTGGGCCTCCCCGATGTTCTCTTTGACCTCGGTCGCGACGACGACAAACGAATCCGAGGTCGACTTCGGATTCGGGGTCGAGATCGAGGTCGAGGTGATCGTCGAGCTCGAGCCGGTACTCGTCGATGTGCGCGGCGGCGGTGTAGAAACGATGGTGGTGGAGCGGCCGCTGATCACCGACGTGACGCTGGTAGGTGGAGGCGTGAAGACGGATGTGACCAGCGACACCCCCCGCGTCGTAGCTACAGTGAGTGTCAGGGGTAACGTCCCCGTAGGTGTTGTCGTCACCAGCACATTTGTGGTCATGCCTCCGAGCATGAAGACGGAAGTCACCGTGGCCGTCGTCGGCAGGCCGTCGGCGCCTGTTGTTACAACCGTCACCACGGATGTAACTAGTGTCCCCCCAATCACCGAGATGGCGGTAAAGACGATTGGCTGGAAGGCGGTTACGGCCTGACCGGCTATGAGCGGAGACATATGTGGCTCTGCCGTGGGATTAACCACAATCACAGCGGGCGCAAGGGAGTCTGACCCTCCCACCGTCACGATGACTGTTTCGGCCGGTGGCGTGTATGGTACGACGACGGTGGCCGGGTTGTCGACTACTTTGGTTTCGGGTTCATGGGGGATAGTGATAACTGTGATTTCCCCATTGACCACTTTCTCGATCAGCTCGGTCGACGGCCCCGGGATGGGTATCTGTTCCGCTGGCGCGTCGATGGTATAGACGCTCGTGATAGTCACAAGTCCAAGCTAGCAGAGGGATACGTAGACATGTTAGTAACAAGGGGATACAAGGTCCGTAATGGTTTGAGAGACTTGCAGTCAGATATGTGGCTTGAGGTTGTGTTGAGATCACAACACTTGGAAACGCTGTCGCGGCCGCTGAGCTTGACATTGTGGGATGGGATACTCTTGTGGTTTGGGGCCTACTCCCGCCGCCACCGCCGGTCCTGGTAACCGTCACGGCAGAAGTTCTGGTGGTGGTGATCCCGGGCCTCGTCATCGTCACGTTACCCGTGATATACCAGGAACCCGGTAAAGTCTCGGTTGCTCTACAAGAGTAGAAAGAAACCCACGTTAGCACCGAAAGGGAATGCAGAGAGAGGTTCCGGCTGATGGGAGGGGGCATTTTACCGAGAGATGGTGACAAAAGTGGTGGTGAACCTGGTTTTGGAAGGGATTCTAATAGTCCGACTCGAACTGCTGAAGGTGGTATCTGGCACGGGGTCCGGGCGCGGCCTCGTGCTTGTCACCGTCGTCGCGGGCCTGGTAACAGTCGTTGACGCAACCGTCACAATAACCGAGGTGACCACAATCTTGGAGGTCCCGACGGCCCGTCCCAAAAGAGCACCCGTCCGACCGGCTTCGGCGGGGGGCGTCGACGAGGATGACGCCCCTGCCGACCGGAGGGTGCTGCTGCGCACCTCGCCGGGGATGTCGCGGTCTGAGCTGTCCGAGTCGGGCATTGACACGACCGCGTACACCGTAAGGGCCAAGGCGATGCAAAGGACGAATATCTGGACAATGATATACGGCAGACGCAGGGCAAGGGGCTTGTACGATCGCGCCGGCGGCGCAGCCCGGCCCTTTTTCAGGGCGTCTTCCTCATCTCGAACTGCTTGGGCGTTGTACGCATATGCGCTCACCGAAGGCGCCAGGAGCCGCTTCATATCGACGGGCTCGGCTGATCGCGGGGTCGAGGCCTGTCCCGGGGCGGCGGGCTCGGGAGAGTAGCGGCGAGGAGTTGCTCGGTAAGATGGGGTAAGGTGTCAGGGACGTGGCGGGGGCTCGGACAGGCCCCTTGCAGACTCCCAATCCAACTTCGGCGCAGTGGTGGTGCGAGGAGCCATGGACAGGCGGGCCGACCTGGGATTGCCAACGACAGGGACACGTCTGGGATGTAAAATAGCAAGCGCCAGCCTGGCGATCAAAGGTAGAGCATAACCATGGGATGGTAGCAGGCCCGGGATGGACAAGTTAATCAAGGGCCGAGGGACGACGCAGTGGGAAGAGCAAAAGCCGGGCCCTCAAGTCCCGAGATGGGCAGTGCAGCCAGCCAGCCACCCCAAGGTAGCATCCTGGGCAGGGGTCAATCGAGCCAGTCTCGTGGGCGAAGCTAGCATACGCAACGATCGGGACGAACCCGTCGACGCCGCATCCCGGCTCTAGCGGTTCCTGTGGTGGGGGCTAGGCCTTGGCGAGGGCCAGCTCCTGTCGTGGTCACACAAGGTGGCATCCAAGGTAGGAGCCCTACCACGCTGTGCTGACGGGATATGGGGTCGAAACCAGCGGCTAGCAGGCCGAGCGGGCTGTGCCTCACCGCCAGGGTTGGGCGAGGAACCGCACGCTGCAGCCAATACGTGCTTATGAACACAGCAAATCCATGGCTTCATGGCTTCTCCCGTTTTTTCTCCTCTCTCTGGAGGTTCGTGTGTATTGCGACTACCCCCTTGGGACAACAAAAGCAGCGGTCTCATCTTCGGTTGGCTGGATCGGATCGACCCAACGAGCGGGGTGCCGTCATAGCCCCCTGTTCGGACGCTGTAAGGCTGAGATCTGGTGTCGTTTGATTCGTCGCTAAGCGGCAGAGCCACCAGAAGAGCGCTGATTTGCTGGTTGACAAGAGGATCGCACCCATCCTCCGGGCTGGTCTTGTCTCCCATTAAAAAACGATGCGCCAATCACTGCCTGGGCGAGTGCCGTTACGCCGGTGCAGGTGGCCGTGTTTCAAATTTCGTCGCCGGCAAAGCCCCCAAGACTGCCGCTGGCGTAGAGTCGCAATGCCGAGCGTTTGCTGCGTCTTTCTCATCCCGAAAAGGTCGACATCGCCCGCAGACGGATCGGGCATGGATCCCTTTCTAGCGACGCGATATGCACGGCGATTATCCTGAGGTACTCGCGAGATGGAGCGAGATAAGGCCCACTAGCAGGTGGGATCGTGCGGATTTGGGGGCTACGCAGTTGATTAGAGTAGCCTACCACCTAAGCCGTCCCGTTACATGCAGTCATCTTGCTTGCGTACACCATCAGAGGTGGACCTCGCCCAAAAGTTCCATGCAGGAACCCATACCGCAAAACCTGCCGCTCCTCGTGAACAACCAACCCCAACGCTTGGCCGGGTTGAGGCTTTCTTGTGCGACGCACAATACGGGGAAGGCCAGTGACGCACGCTGGTCAACCAGCCCCTTGTCATCACAAATTGATTGCTACCTCGTCGTCTTCGTCACCAAGCGCAGTGGCCGCCGTCGATCCGCAGGTCCGCGCCCGTCATGAAGCTAGAAGCCGAGCTGATGAGAAATACGGCTGCGCCGCGGTACTCCTCGGGCTTGCTCAGGCGGCCGAGCATGTTGCCGTTGGCCCAGTCCTGTCTCCTCTCTGGGTACTTGTCGAAAAGCGCCTCCGTCATGGCGGTGACGATGTAGCCCGGCGAGATGGTGTTGACCCGGATTCCCGCAGAACCCCACTCCGAGGCCAGGTTTCGGCCGAGCTGGAGCACGGCCGCCTTGGAGGCGTTGTATGCTCTGCCCTCAGTCTCTTGGCTGTCAGCATCGGCGTCACGGAGAGTGTGAGGGCGGAGCCCGAGAAGTGAGGGACGGGGCGACTTGCGGGCAGATCAGGCCTCTGTTGGCAACCGTTCCGCTCATGGAGCCGATGAGAACGATGCTACCTCCCTGCTTCAGGCGCACCATCTGCCGGGCAACGGCCTGGGCCGTCATGAAGACTCCCGTGACGTTGACGCTCATCATCTTCTCGACATCCTCGGCCGCGTACTCGAGCGCCGAGGTCTCCTGCTGGATGCCGGCGGCGGCGATCAGCCCGTCCAGCCGGCCGTGGCGGTCGGCAATCTGCTGGACTGTCTCGTTCAGCCTGGGCACGTCGCGGACGTCGATGCGGTGGTACGTCAAGCTAGAGCCCAGCTCCGACTTGGCGCGGTCGGCGATGCGGGCAAAGTCGGGCGACGGGTCCGGCAGCCGGTCCACGGCGTGCACCTCCTTGGCCCCCGCATCGAGCAGCGCTTCGGCCTGCACGAGACCGAGGCCACGCCCGGCGCCCGACACGATCACAACCTTTCCGTCGAGCCTGAACTCGGGGAGGCCGGGTTGGCTAGCGGCCGAGCTGACGAGGCGCAATGCTGCCTTTGCAGGTGAGGATTGATGGGCGCATCTCAGTGGTCGCACGGAGCTCATGGCCAGGAGGCCGGGAAGCCGAGGCGCGAACCGGCCGACCGAAGGAAGCATGATGATTTGGCAGTATGATGATGCCGTGAGATGGAACGGGAGCCAGCGAGCACAAGGTTTGTGGTCGAGATATCAAGGGAATGAGCTTCTGGCTGCTATTCCGATTCTAATGGTAACCTACTTGTTGCCTACGTAACAAGCACGCGGGGAGGAAGAAAAAGGATCGTGGAGAGAAGGGCCGTGGGAGGAGAAGACGACGATGGGTATTGAGGTGAGAGTTGATGGGACGGAAAGCGCTATGGAGCAATATACAGTACCAGCTGCCCGACCAAGTTCCCTCCCCATTGTGAAGCTCGGGGCTTTGCTGAGGGGTTCCAGACCGGCAAGACATCGGCATCCCCTCATCTCAGCTCCCGAGTTATGGAGCCCGCGGTCGCATCGAGCATCGTGGTGCAATCACCAGTGCCTCTTTGGGGAAGCTCCTCACACGCCGCGCACTTGGGTGCAATCGATCGGGTATGAGGTGGGCGATACTGGGGCATGGAGGCGGCGTGCATATGGCAGCATCCAACCAGGTGGCAGCACATTGATGATACCGGTCTCGGATTGCCTATATAGGCAATCCCGCCCAGTTGGCAGCCACAGTCCCGAAGCTTGAGCTCCTTCCCCTCACTTGCGCCCGCATTGGGCCCCACCGAGGCTTGGCCGACGACCTTAATGAGAACTCTCCGGGGTGCGCACCCGAGGTAGGCGGGCCGGCGCTTGGGGAGACGGGTAGGAGGTGTGTCTTGTAACTGGATATTGGTAGCGGTCTAGACCTACAGCGTGCCTCCATGGCAATGGATGTGGGTGTGTATTGGTGGTCGGGAATGCAGGAGGACGGATTGGGAGTCGGGCGTAGCGGAAGCGAAAGAGGAGGTGGAAGAGGTGTAAATCCAAAAGAGACATGTCCTCAACTCTGTGCCAAGCCGGGACCGCCATCTCGGCAGTCCAGATGTGGTAGAGGGGTGTCCTGACAGCGTCGATGGTGCTGGCAGTGAGCGAGGCATCGAGTCGAATATTCGAGGTCGGCGTTTGTTATGTATGTACCCTGTACCCACAGCAAGTCGGAGATTTGAAATTAAACACGGCCTCTCTCTGCTGGCCTCGGTCCACAGGGCAGTCGTCGGCACTTCACGGCAGTACCTGACCCGATCGTGCGGTGTGCAAGCCTCGCACGACAAGCAGTGGGCCTTTGAGCCGCAGCGACCCGGGGCCATCCAGGCAGCAAGCGTCAAGCTTCGCGTGGCCACGGCTCCACTGGCGACACCACCAGCTCACAAAAGTCCCTATCGTACGATGGCTGCTCAGCCGGTTGGGCCGAGCAAGAAAGAATGCCATAAGAATCGACACATGCAATACCAGCCACTCCTGTCGTCTTGGGCGCCTGACCTGACGGGGTGGGCTGGCGTTTCGTATCTTTTTCTTCTTCTCACTCTGGCGTGTTCCGGTTTTTTATCTTGCGCGCCTGGGTAAAATCGTTTTTCGTCGGCTTTCACCCGTCTTGGCTTCGGTCAGACAGCGTGGGGGGCAGACCGTGACAGCACACGGCCTCGACAGCACCTGTGGTGGGATGGGTAGTCTCGTCCCGGCAGACAAGAAAGAGCGGCTGGAGCCTGTGCTCCCAAGTGGAACTGCATTTGTTTCGCCAAACACGAATCCCTGAACTGGTGGTGCATATCCTGGGCGAATCGCGCATGCCGGCCCGGCTGGGTGGGCTCCATTGCCTACGCGAGCACATGGATTCTTCGATTCCCATGCACCAGGCAGGCGACAGCGAACTGACTTTACAGGCACCCCGAAACAGCAGCAAGAATTGACGGCCCTGTGAAATTGGACAGGACGAGCACTGTTCTTGGCAAACTCAACTCCCCATCCTTACCCCACTGATTCTCAAGTCCTGGACCCCTACTGTGCGACCCCGGAGCCACAACACCAAAAGCCGGATTTTTTTTCTCTTTTTTTTTCTCTTCCTTCTTGTCCCTCCCTTCGTCGCTCTGCAGGAGAACCTGGCGTTTGGCTTCGCCGCTAGAGCGCGCCTCGCCCAGGCAGCCCTGCGACATTTATTTTGCCAGGACGGGAGCCGTTCGTACCATAATTAGCTCCTGACCGCCTTTAGGCGGCCGGGTGGAACTTTATCCTCGTACGATTTGCTCAACGCCTGTGCCACTTTTTTCTTCCTCTCATCTTTCTTTGTTCTTTTTTTTTGTTTCTCCGACGATGCCAGGGACATGCAGATTCGCGACAGGACCGGATGATGCGGCTGTTCAGGTTCTGACTAGTCGCGTGTTGCCTGCATACCGTTGGGCCGCCGGGGATAGCAAGCCCACAGAACGGACCCCTTCTATATCCGAGTAGTCTCCATGTACTTTGTAGCCCTCCTTGACCTACACCTTGGCTACGTAGCATGTACGACGTAGGTGACTAGCCAGGCCGGCCCACGCAAGAATCAGGGAGGCGCCTGCGGCCGAGGGTAGGTATATATGCCGGCCGTCTCGCAAGCAGCACTGCGGCGGCTTGTCTACTCCGCACCTCCTGTACTAGAATACCTACCTGCCTACCTACCTACCTACTTGGCCTTGCTCCGCGTACAGTGTGTACACGTCGCTCACCGAACGTTATACATTGGCCCTGCCAGACCCGGGCGTTCTCCATCTCGGTGCTTCCCCGTCCCCCCTGGTCGTCGCCCGCGGGCAGCAACTCGACATGGCCCTCACCTACCAGCAGATGAAGCTCGTCAAGAGCACGGTCCCGGTGCTCAAGGAGTCGGGAGAGCTCATCGCCACCACCTTCTACAGAGACATGCTGGCCGAGAACCCCAGGCTGCGCGAGGTCTTCAACAGCGTCAACCAGAAGAGCGGGAGGCAGCCGCGCGCCCTGACGCAGGTCATGCTCAGCTTTGCCAACAACGTCAGCCACACGAGCGAGCTCATCCCCACGCTCGAAAAGGTCGGTGGACACCTCGCGAGGGACATGTAGAGAGACGGGCAGAGAGACGGGCAGAGAGAAGGAAACGGCTGTCTCGTGTGCTGAACAAACATCAGCTGACTCGGGGGCTCCAGATATGCAACAAGCACTGCTCACTTGGCATCCAGCAGGCAGATTACAGGTACGTGGGTGACCGGAACTGGCGGTGTTGACGCCCATGTCGCCTCGGCGCTGCAATGCCATCTACAGATGCTGTCCTGCATGCCTCCGCAGCAACCCACATACACGCCCCGCGTGCGGACCCCTGACGAGCGGACACGTCGCTGACCCTCCTCCCTCTCCCGCCGCAGCATCGTTGGCCGCTATCTGATCTTGGCCTTTGCCCATGTGCTCGGACCCGCGTGGACGCCCGACGTCGAGCTGGCCTGGACCAAGGCCTACTGGGTGCTCGCCAAGATGATGATCGCCCGGGAGTCGCAGCTGTACGGCGAGTTCGGCGACTGGACGAGCTGGCGCAAGTTCAAGATCTCCCGCAAGGAGCGCCAGTCCAAGGCGCTCGACGCCATGGTCTCCTTCTATCTCAAGCCCGTCAACGGCAAGCGCCTACCGCCCTTTTTTCCGGGCCAGTACGTGTCCATACAGGTCAGGGTGCCCATCAGCGGCCTCCTGCAGTCGCGCCAGTACTCGCTGAGCGAGGCGCCCCGCAGGGAGGGCGACTACTACCGCATCACCGTCAAGAGGGAGGAGGGCGGCCGCTACGTCGGCGGCGGCGGCGGCAGCAAGGGCAGCGGCAGCGGCAGCGGCAGGACCGGGACGGCGGCGTCGTCGATAAGGTCCATCTCGACCACGTCGACGTCGTCCCCGAGGCCGCCGTCGGCGACGGAGCAGGGGCCGTCGTACACGTGCCCGGGCGTCGTGTCCAACCTGTTGATCGACGAGATGGGCGAGGGCGACGTGGTCGAGGTGTCGCACCCGTCGGGCGAGTTCTTCCTCGACACCAACAACGACAGCAGCGTCCCGCTCGTGCTCATCTCGGCCGGCGCCGGCGTCACGCCCATGATCTCCATCCTCAACTCGGTCCTCGAGACGCAGCCGAGCCGCGATATCTCGTGGATCCAGGGCGTGCGCCACACGGTCCCGTTCGAGGAGCACGTCCGCCAGATCAAGAGGACTCACCCCAATGTGCGGACAAACGTCTTCAAGACGGAGCTGGCCGATGGCGAGCTCACGGGTGCCACCCTCCACGGCCGCATGGACCTCGCAAAGGTCAGCCGCGCCGACCTGTTCCTGGACCACGGCGCCGCCGACTTTCGGTGCTGCGGGCCCGAGGCCTTCATGATCGCCGTCGCCCAATACCTGCGCGACGAGAAGGTCGAGCCGAGCCGGATCAAGTTTGAGCTGTTCAGCACAGGGGTTATGGCCAGTACAGCCTGAAGGATCCCAAGGGTACCCCGGATGTCTGCATCGATATCTCGGGGAGTGTATTTGTTTTGACACGATAACGTAGTGTTTTGGGCTTGCGCGGTACGCCCTTTTTTTCATGTATACTTGCGCATTGCAACAACTAAGACTGGAATGGACGAAGGAAGAAAGCACACGACGGCAATACCAATAGAGGACGGAATGGGAATACGCGAAAGGAGCGGAAACAGGACTCCAGTAGAAGCGGGTTCAATCTGGTTAAACCCTACAGTCGGATAACGAAAGCTTGTCGAGGGAAGCTTATGATGTGGTTTCTAGGAATGGAGGATATTACAAGATAAAAATAGGAATAGAACCTGTTCGTGTGCATGCATATATCGACGATTTACCGTTTCATCTGTGCGTTACTTCTGATCGACTTTGACGATTGCTACTGTGACCCCTTTGACAAATGGCCAGTCTCTTGGGACGACGTTCTTCCGGACGCGTGAGGTGGGGCGACTTCCATCATCGCAAGGGATCAAATTAGCCCATCCAGCCGTCCATCGGTTTTCGCAACCCCTGTCAAAGACTTCTCAGCCGCATGCAAGCCAGTCACTGAAAAAAAAAATCCGAACCGCAAAATGCTTTTCCCCACCCAAACTCTATGGCAAAAAAGGTCAAAACAAACTTAATCAATTTAATTGCAGCATACCAAAGCACCATAACACGCCCAAAACAACACAGATTCTTTTGCCAATAATAAAAAGCGAAAGCAAAATGACTGCCCATCAATTTGCATATAAATTACAATTATTGCTTTTTTTTGGTGGTGTTAATTGACTTTGAAATGGGTGCCCCTTTTTTGCGGCTCGGATTTTTTTTTTTAGTTGGTGCCGGGCTCGACTTGCTCACACTAGATCGGCCAGCTGTCCCATGCAAACAAGATTGCGGCAGCGACATTTCCGTTCCTGGGCCCAATCGCCTCAGGGCCAAGCCTCCCAGTCCCCGCGGGCTGAACAGAGCAGGCGCTCCCACCTTCTTCAGCCGTTCCCAGCCTAGCCTGGTCCGAACCCTCCAACCCCCCCCCCAGCTCCAACCAGTCGCCTGCCTCGCTCGCCGCCAGGGGGTCCATGGCACTATTGCCGCCGCTGGACCAATGGCGGTCGGGTGCAGCCACACGACAATGTGTCGCCCAAGGCTGGACACCCCCAGGACGGTGTGCTTGCTGTCTCGTTGCTGCGCGTGCCAGATAACGAGCCCCACGAGTCTGCCTGCGCCATAGCCAGGGCTGATCAGCGTGGAGCCCGGCTGCTCATGCAGCGAAGGCCGTGTATATATATGTATCAATGAGTGGTAGCCCCTTAGTGCGCCGAGAGAGCCCTCGAAAGTCTCGGGACCTCGTTCGTTATCCCTCTGCTACCCGCCCGCGCATCACTCGCGCCAACGCGTCCAGCCCATCGTCTGCCCACCAGGCGAGAGCAACACCCGCTGGCCCGCCATGCGCCACCTTCACCTACTGGCGCTGGCCCTCCCCGCCCTCGTCTCCGCTACGACCCTCGGCCTGTTCCCGAGGGGCTCCATCATCGCGAAGCGCGAGGAGGCGTGCGCCGACCTGCGCGTCAACGCCAACAATGGCGACCGCAAGGTGGCCCTCGTCATCGACTCGTCGGGTTCCATGGCCTCGAACGATCCGGGGAGGAGGCGCATCGACGCCGGGAGGGCGCTCGCAGACTTTCTCATCTCGAGCGGCGAGGCCGGGGGCAAGACGCCCGATAAGCTGACCGTCATCGACTTTGACGACTCGCCCAAGGTCATCTTCCCCCTCGGAGACCCCTCGGGTGCGAGTGCCACACTGGGCAAGATCGACGCGTCCGGCGGCACCAACATCGCGAGCGGCGTCAACAAGGTCGGTAGTGGTTTGCAGCCGCTCTGCTGCCCCTCTGCGGTCCAGGGCGAGACTCGCGACTCAAGATCCAACAGCCGCTAACCCTCAGATCACCACCCGGTCTAGGCCCTCGATCTGCTTACAGCTGGCGACACTGGAGCGACGGATAAGCGAAGCGCCATCGTGGTCTTCACCGACGGCTCGGACGGCAGCCAGACGGCGCTCGTCAACGCCATCAGGAACGCGACCAAGGCCGGGATCCGAGTCTCGTTCGGCTTCCTCGACCTGGCGGCCGGGCAGCAGTCCAAGGAGATCCTCAAAGCGGTCCGGGAGTCGAGGGGCGTCTACGCCACCATCACGGCCGCCGCCGGCAGCATCAACTTCATCAACTACGTGCTCCTCAACGGCCTGACGTACCAGGACAACCCCCAGGGCTACGACTCGCAGCTGCTCGCCGGCCTCTCGCAGACCTACCCCATCGGCGGCGACGCCGTCACGCTAAAGTACCAGGCTGTCGCGGGTGAAGTCCTTGTCAGTGGCCGCGGCACTCTCTGCTGCTCACATGCATATCCCGTTCCCTTTCTAGAAGGACTAGCTGGCTGACCTTGATCAAACGTCTGCAGTCCTTCCGGGTGGTCAGCATCGGGGCGGGCACCCTCACGTCCGTCGCGCAGATGGGAGGGTCCACCTTCAGCCAGACCGGCTCCTCCTCCTCCGCCTCCGTCGTCAATGTCACGGCCCCCAACTCGGGCCAGATCGAGCTCCAGGTCTCGCCCAGATCTGGCGGCTCCCCGCAGGACGCCTTGTTCTCCGTCACCACGAACTCGAACGTGCCTCTAAAGAACTGCACGGTATGTTCCAGTTACAATGGGTTTTTGTGCCACTGGTCTGGGTCTATCTGTGTCTTGTGCTAACTTGGCCATGTGTCGCTCCAGGTCGGCGTGGGCCCTACCGACGAAGGTGGCCTCAGCGTGGGTGCCAAGGCGGGCATCGGAATCGGTGTCACAGTCGCTGTGCTGGGACTTCTTGGAGGTGGTGGTTACTTTGTGAGTTGTGCAATCAATGCCGTCCTTCAGTAAGAGTGCCGCTACTAATCACCTAGAAACGGCCCAGGCGTTCAAGCATTTTCACGTTGGCGGTGCAGAGGGAGGAATCGGCGCTGCGCCTCCCGGCGACGGCGGCGTCTCGTCCAACGTGGCAGCCAACGGGGGCAATACCACAAACATGGCTCCAGGATTCGAGAAGGCGGTACCAGCTTCGGACGTTATGCCTGTGCCCCCAGACGGTGGGAACGGCCTGGCTCCGTCAGCAGCCGGGCAGGGCGGCTTCGGTCCAAACGCGGGCGGCTTTGGCGGGGACGGCGGCCTGGGTCCCGCGGCGGGACAGAACCCGTTGAACATCCCGCCGGGCATGTCACCGCCGCCGCCGGGAGGGCCGCCCGGCGTCTTCGTCCCCGTTTTCATCCCGCCGGTGATGCCGCCAGGTTCTCCGCCGCCTAGGGACTCTGCGGACCACAGCAGGACCGTTTCGCCGCCGCTGCACTCGCCTTCCAACTCGCCCCCGCCGCCGGGCTTCGGTCCCGCGCAGTGGCAGCCCCAGGGCGGTCCTCCGTTCGGCGACTTTCAGCAAAACATCATGCAGGGGCCTGGGAATCTGCAGCAGACGCTGGGCAACAGCACACCCTCGGAACTCGGAGGCGGCCAGGCCGGGCCTTCTGGCCACGGCGGCATGAATCTGATGGGCACCGAAGGCGGCGGCTTCTCCCAGCCCCCGGGCGTGATGCCGAATCACACAGGCAGCACGTTTGCGCCGGGCTCTGGCGATATCGGCTCGTTTCCATCCTCACACGGCGACCTAGGCCCGGGACCCTACGGCACCCCGTATCCCGGTCCGCCAGGGATGATACCTCCTGCCGGGGGGCCATTTGTCCCGACCCAGCCTCACGTCTACGTTCCCAGCTCGTCCCTTGGCATGCCGGGCCAACAAGGCCAGAGGGACAGGCATCACCACCACCACTGGCTGCCGCAGTATGCGCCGTGCGGTGACCGAGACTGCATTTTGCACTCGAGCTCCCACGTTTGCCATCAAGGCTGCCAGTGTACCTGCCAGGACCCCAACTGTCCCCTCAATCGATGATGAGCGTCAGTCAGATAGAATATGTGGGCTTGACGGTTGCCCGGCTATACCTGTATCTTAATGCATGCTTCTGTCCTCTCATCTTTGGAATCGTTTGTTTGATTCCCCCCATGTCTGCTGGGAAGCCCGTATGGTTTCAAGCCGCCCTGTTTCCTGCTAGCGTGGGATTTGGATCCTTGTCCCAAAATGTGAACCTTATACCCCTGATCTCAACGCCCTTGATGGACAAACAGCCCTTGTGAATTCCCTGTCCCACTATAGTATCTGACAAAGTTTACGTGGCACCATGTAGGCCTTAGACCTGTATAGCGGTGGTAGTCTAGGTTTACAGGCTGCGGTCGGACGTCGCCGTTACCGCCATGGCCATGTCTTGGCCGAGGCGGTGTTGGCTTTTTGTGCCGGCTTCTCCGGTTAGGGTGGTGGGCATGCGCACCGCCATAGTCCTGGTGGCCCTTGTGAAGCGTCTAGACGACTCGACGAGCGCTTTCCCCAGACCGAGCCGTGCGACCAACCTGGACCAGGTTTTGCGCGAGTAGCAAAGTTCCCAGGAGCGCAGCCCGCGAAAGACGTTCATCTCTGCTAGACGCAAGAGTGCGGGCATGAGGACGACATGAGGATGCAGCAAGCAGGCAGTCATACCCGAGGATCGCAAGCCCCGTGCTAGCTAGCAGCGCCTCCTTCACCCAGCAACCCCACGGCGCGCGGGGGTCCCAGGCGCGCGACAGCGCCGGGCCTGAGGCCGAGGCGGGCCTCGATCTCGGGGGCGGCGACGCCGTGGGCGCGCATGACGAGGACGTCGCGGAGGGCGGCGACGCCCGCGAGCTCGCGGCCGGGGAAGCCGGCCCGCCCCGCCTCGGCGGCCTCACGGTCGGCCTTGCGCTGCAGGGCGCGGCGCGCGTCGAGCGCCGAGAGCGTCGTGTTCCGGGCGGGGAGGGGCGCGGACGCGGGGCCGTTGTTGGCGGTGGACGAGTGCGATAGCGTTGGATTCGGCCGCACGGCGCCGATCTGGCGAAGCCGCTCCGCGAGGCTGCCGGCGCCGCTGGTGGGCGGGCTGGGGTCCATCGAGTCGAGGCGGATTGCTGCGGGGAGGGAGTGGGGGATAGATGTTAATGGGTTGTTTGGGCCTGGGCCTGATGTCCAATTGGGGTCCTGGCGATCACGCACCCTCGTCCTTCACGCCCGGGGCTCTGCTTTGTGTAGGGCTTCTCCTGCTGCTCGTCGGCGGCGGCGGTTTTGAAGTCGCGGCCGACGGAGGCGAGAGGTTGCCGGCTCTGCTCGGGTACTTCCTCGCAGAAGTCTGCGCAGTTTTGGAGGCTGATGAGCCCATGGCGATATTCGGGAGGGATTGGGTGGTTGGTGGCCCGATTGACGATGCCGACTTCTCAGCTGTTGTCGGCGACGATGGGGAGAAATCGCGGGCGGAGCTGCAGCATTTTGTCGACCGTTACGTAGCTGGACCCACTTCCAACCGTTTATAAGTCGGGTCCTCGCCATGTCTAAGGCGACGACACGTCAGGACGACGATGATGCGCACAATTGAAACCCTAACTCAAATAGCATGGCCTATAACTACCGACCAAATCCAACTTCCCACTTCCTTCATCTGTCATTCCCATCAACATCCCTTGACTCCCATCCCTGCCTCCCTGCTACTCCGGTCTTG
The DNA here is from genome assembly GCF_000145635.1 of Gaeumannomyces tritici R3-111a-1. Lineage (NCBI taxonomy): Eukaryota > Fungi > Ascomycota > Sordariomycetes > Magnaporthales > Magnaporthaceae > Gaeumannomyces > Gaeumannomyces tritici. The sequence continues at coordinate 2,931,432 of NW_008804545.1, forward strand.
CTGACAATACGGCGACTGATACTACCCAGTGCTAACACTGAGATCCACACCTACATACACATCATTGCTATCTGTATACTCCCTTTCGGTGCCTAGGGGTCTACATCCATTCCTCTCGAGCTGCCCGGAACCAACGAAGGGTCGACAGGCGAGAGGAGTGTCGCCCCGTGCGGGCCCGTCGGTGTGGGTGGCCGCGACGAGATGCCCGGGAACGGCACCAGTCCAGACAGCCTCGAAAAGAGACCCTTTCTCTGTGGTGCTGGTTCGGGGACACCGAGGGCTGGTAAATGTCAGCTTGAAATCGTTCTCAATAAGGGCAGGATCGGCTTTTGGACTTACCAGTCGCCAGTGTGTTGTTGATGTGCGAGACGATGGCCTCCTTCTGGAGGACCGTGTCGCCGTAGAAGATGGCCGGCCCGCGCTTGTACACCTCCTTGCTCTGGCCGAATCGCACGGCCTTGCGCATGAGCCACTCGGGCCCGGCCGGGTCCGCCGCGCAGGGGTCCCAGAGCAGCTCCTCGTCCACTTCGAGGCCGCTCCGGATCTTGGCCTGGCGCTCCGGCGTCTGCAGCTCCAGCGGGAAGCGGTCGAGCGAGAAGTAACGCCGCGCCTGCCCGCGGATCTCGGGCTGGCCCCAGTCCCACAGCGGCTCGCGGATAGCTACCGACACGTTGCTGCCGTCCGCCGCCGTCGCCTGTAGCCACCGCGTCGGGTACAGCGTGTTGGCGCTGCGCTCCGCCTCCTCGAGCACCTTGGCCCGCACCCGCTTGAGCGCCGCGGCGTCGTCCAGCCTTGCCGCCCCGGCTTTGCCGTCCTCGGCCTTGGCGCAGACCGAGGCGAGCGTCGGCGGGTAACCCGTCACCTCACGCCAGCTGTCCACCGTGTCCTCCCAATCCGCCAGCGCCTTGGGCATGTTGGCTGGCCCGAGCGCCTGGGCGTTTGCCAACCGCTTCTCGAGAACGGCGCAAGTATATCCGAGGCGGTAGGACAGCGCGCCGAAGAAGTTGTACACGGCGGGGTCGGGCTCTGGCGCCGCGTTGGCCGTGAGGTCGTCCCAGGTCTTGAGCTCGGAAGGCCGTGGCGCCCCTACGGCGTCGAACTCGCTGTTTTTACCCTCTCCGGCGCCCTCATACTGTCTGGACGGCGGCGGCAGGACCACGAGCATTTCTGGGTGCAGGTCGGTGAGCGGCCGCGACACATAACCGTACTCTTCGAGGTCCCGCCGGAATTGAATGCGGCCCTCCTCGCTGAGCCTGTCCAGCCAGTAGCAAGCGTCGTGGACCGAGAAATGGATCTTCTCGTTCACGCCCATGGTCCCTTTGTGCATCTCGCTGAGCAAGTCATCCACCGAAACTTGCTTCTCGTCGGTCGGAAACAGGCCCTCCGGGGACAGGTCGTCGAGGATCCTCTGGAGCCGGTCGGCAAACACGAGATACAGCGGTGCCTGGACTCCCAGCTGCTGCATCATATCCCGGTTGACTGACGACTGGGTGAGTAGACGCAGGAACCCCAGCTCGGTCTCGTTCAGGAGCCTGAGCCGACCGTTCTCGGTCCTGTCCACATCGCGCCAGCGCAGCACCTCGGCAGATGGCTCCCCGCCCTCCTGGCCCAGGTCGCGAAGCTCGACGCAGCGAAATATGAGCTGCCGCGGCGCCACCAAGGAGCTGCGGTCCATCAGGGCAGAGATGGTCTTGCAGACCTTGAGCATCTGGTGGGCGTGTTCGGCGGCGGACGGCAGGCCGTGGTTGACGTAAGCCACGCGCGGCCGGGGCAGCGCCACCCACTGCCCTTGCCTGGTCCTCGCCGAAGCGCCCTCCTCCGCCAGCACGCTGAACGAGCCGTGATTTACTTCCGTGCTCTTACGAGCCTCGTCCCACCATCTGTCGAAGACGCGCCAGTAGTGGTGCATGTGCCTCGTGTACGGGCTGCCTCCCACGTCCCTGTCCTTGGCCTCCTCGCGCGGGATGGCGATGGGCGTGAACTGGATCCTGCTGGCCGATTTCTGCATGATCAGGAGATCCGACGCCTTGGCGGGCGGCACGACCCGGGACCACACCGTCTGCACCGAGCTATTCTCGCTGCTGTCCAGCTGGCTCAGGCACATCTGGAGACCGGCACGCCGCAGCCCGCGCACCGTGGCGTAGCTCGCAGGCGAGTCGCTCATGTTGGACGGCCACCCGCTGTTCATGCCCGGGTTGAGCAGGCCCAGCTGGTACCGCGCCTGCTCCTCTTCGGCGAGGTTGCTCTCTGACGCCGGCCGTGACGACCACATGGCATCCTCCGACGCGGCCAGTTTCTTGATGTGGAAGTCCGAGTCGCGGAAGTAGCCGACCAGGTTGTTGACCATGGTCGGCGGCCTGTGGAGCACCTTGCGCGCCCTCGGCACGCCCCCGGCGCCGCGGACGAGGCCCAGGTTGTTCCGCGGGTTGGGCGGCAGGCTCAGCGCCGGCGTCTTGACGCCATCCGGGCGCGGCATCCTGGGTTCCACGGGATCTCGCGAGGTGTGCTTGATGAATTCCAGGTGCGACTGCAGCTGCCCGCTCACGTTTTCAAGCAGGTCGAGCGTCTGCTTCCTGAAAGACATGGGGCTGGTCTTGAGGAAGTGGATGTAGTCCATGGTTTCCACCACCTTGGCCTCCCAGTCCGGGCACGTGAACGGGTCCTCGTCAGCGAGGAAGTTGTAGATGTGACCCAGTCGCTCCCCGGCCGACGGCTGGGCCTGGCCGTAGAAGCGGTGCGTGCGTTCGGTGTCTGCTGGATCAGGTGCGAAGGCCGGGGGCGCCCAGTTTCGCGGCGTCCGCTCCTTGGAGGCATCATGCGCGTCTCGGCCTCCGATCCCCGCCGCCCTCGCCCTGGCTAGCCTCGCCGTCTGGGTTGTGGTCCCGGAAGCAGCGTAGCCGCCGCCCCCGGCTGCGCGAGACATTTTGGGTCGGCTTGGATTCGTCTCTTGCTTGTCTTTGCGGTTATGGTCTTCTCCTGGGCAGCCTGGATGGCGCGTTCTGTACGAGCGCTAGCTTTGCCGTCGTAGGTGATGCGGTAGAAGGAGGAAAGCAATACAGAGAAGGTGAACGATGCGGAGGTATGAGTGTGAGTGGAAGGAGCGAGAAATCACGAGCACCGGCCCTCTCCATCTCTCTCCCTCTCCCTTTGTTTGTTTCCAGACTGCCTGTAATCATTGGCAGGAATGGACACTGGATCGACCGGCTCCCCCTTGTTTCCTTCCGTTTTTGTCGGGACTTGGGGGAAGGGAGCTGCAAGAATGCGAGGCGTGCCGCCGCTGGAATGCTTCCGTCGCCATCCCTTTTGGTTGTTTTCGGACTGCCGCTCTGCCCCCTCAAAGGCGGCACCTACGGAAAGGGACCGCTCTCCCCTGCCAGACAGCTCCCTCCAACGCGTCCCTTTGTTCTCTGAACGCGCGCAGAGGCGCATGGCTTGTGGGGGCGTGTTCCAGCATGGCCAGCTTGCCAATTGGTCTTGTCTGCCTGTTGGCACTGGGACTTGAATGCCTCGCGTTTTGTTTATTTGCAGCTCCTCGCTGGCGGACTGGTTCGTCAAGCCGACTATATCCACCCGCATGTGCCTCACTTGGGGCGGCGCCATATTCTTCATCCAAGGCAGAGAATAGTTTGAAGCCAGTTGATAGGTTTTGACCCAGATAATTACCATCATCACCAGAGCACGCTGGCCATTCCCTTATTACCCACACCCATGCTGCTTGATCCCTTGCGCGCCTGTGAAATACGAATCACATGGAAAGCCAAGCATGAGGGATGGGGGGGCCGGCCTGGATGATGCGACGCAATTCCTCGGCTCATAGCCTGCTTGCTCAACGTGATAAGGATGGAGATGGACCACAGTCTCCTGCAGGCCAGACGTCATGCATGAAAACTTGCTTCACAGGAAACCAGGTCAAATGGGCCAAGTCTAAAAAAAATTGCGGGGCTAGCCTTTCTCAATTGCCTCTACTTTTTCTCCTTCGCCGAGCCACCTTCTCCGGAATGCAGGGCGTGCTTCCAACATTCAGTCTTGGTGTCACCCCAAAAGGCCTGCTTGTCATACCCAGAGTCCCCCATGTTTCGGTCAGTCACCGAGGGCCAGAAATCGTAGGCCCTCGGGGAGATGGATGTCACCAGTTTTCCCTCGTCTTGTCAAGTGTTTTGTTTTCCTTCGTCTTGTTTTTGTGCTTTTGTTTTTCTCCTTTCGTGCCGACCAAAAATCTGAAAGCGATGGGCGGGCAAGACCCAGATAAAGTGCAGCCAAATGAAGAACGACAGCAAGGAATGCTGTTATATAGCATCCTCTTGCTCTCCAAATCTCACAACAAAGTCGTGTTCTTCGGTGGGAATCAAGATGGCAGCGCGGTTAGACCCGTTTGGGTTACCCGGCCTTGGGTGGAAGGGAAATAGAGGACATAAAAGAAGAAAAAGAACCAGTAATAGAGGTCACAAGGGAAAAGAGAAATGTGTAAATTGGAGAACTGTAGTCGTAAACAAAACAATGAAAAACGCTAGATGCCATGACGCTGATGTACCATAAGGGCAAAGCCTGTATGCGGGGTATGCAAGCAATCTTATTTTTCTTCTCACTTCCGTATCCCTTTCCTGATACACAGAGATGAAATCAAAAAGGAGAAATCGGGGGAGCTTCGGGATGTCGAGGCGAGAAGGTGGGCCGAGAGAGAAACTGGTCAGAAGAAAGACAAGGGTTCGCGGATGGGTGATGGTAGGCCGCGGGAGAGAAAAGTATAGCTAGCCCCGTCGGCGCCAGCCATTATCACCTGGCCTGCCCATCAAAGTAGTTGGCGTATTGTGCCGTCTGCTGCTGAGGGAAACCGTTGGCGTAACTGTGATGTGGAGGCGTCGGGGTGACAGGGCATCGGGGAGGTACGGGGTACGAAGCCTTGCTCTGAGACTCGCCGCCGGCGTAGCTGTCGGGGGTGATTGGCGGGGTCATGTACCCATCAGCTGCACCCGGGACGGATCCGAGACCCTTGTGGGGGGTGCTGAACACATCCTTGGTCGCAGCAGAGGTGTCAAAGGTCGGCGTGCACGGGTTCGCGGCGGCAGCGGCAGCGGCAGCTCGCCTGTTGATGGCGGCCTGATGCGCCAGGAAGTCGGACAGCTTAGCGGAGACACGGTGGTAGTGGGGAGAGGCATATTTCCTTGACAGGGTGACCGAGGGCTGATGCAGGTTGTGGGACAGAGTCAGGAGGGTGACGTTCTGGTCGTGATCCCACTCGCCGTCGTTGACCTCGGGGCGGCCCAGGATTGCGCGAGCCAGGGCAAGCGATGCCCTTGCCATGGTGGACGGCTTGGTCGAGACGAAATCGCGGTAGTAAAGGGAGATCTCGCTGATGTATGCGGCCATGTGCTGCACCTCCTTGTCGTCGCGCTCCTCGGCCACAATGAGCTGGGAGAAGAAGTCGACGGTCGGGTGGCCAACAGTCCACTCCAGGGTGTTGAGGACGTGCATCTCCATCTGCGTGAACATGCCGGCGTCGTACAGCCCGCAGCACATGTTGTTGAGCTCGTTGATCTGCGGCACACGGTCCTTCTTGTCACCGTACTTGGCGGCAATCAGCATGGCAGCGCATCCAACGAGTTGGTAGTGCTGCTTGTAGACCACCCTCTTGGAGCAGTACCTGTCCAGGAGGTTAACCGTGAGGAAGAGCGTTTCGGGGAGCAGCTGGAAGGCAGCGTGTGCCTCGACGAGGAAGTCGATGAGGTAGGGGCGCATGAACCACTGGATCTCGCGTTGCATGTCGATGAGGTTCGCATCGGGAAGCGTCTCGTCCTGAATTATCGCGAGGGTCAGCCAAAGGTGAGTCTCCCACAACCTCAAAGTCTCACGAGCTGGTTGTTACGAACCTCCATGTGCCTCATGTGCTGCATGATATCCTCCAGATACTCCTCACCGGCGAGCCGCGAGAGCTCGTTTCCGATGATCTCCCGCTTGTTCCTGGCCATGATCTTGGCAGCTTCCCTCGCGCTGATACGAGGCCTGGACGGCTCGTCTGACTCGACAAAGAAGGTGCCATCGGGCTTTGCGGTAGTAGGGTACGCCATGATTCCGAGGATGTAGGTGGTGACGGAAAGTGTTGACTAAATACACAGGTTGAAGTCGGCGGGTACAACGAGAAAATGGTTGCGAGATGAGGAAGTAATGAGTGAATGAGTGAGAGAAGACCAAGAGATTGCCGTATTAGGAGTGGTGTGTATGGTTCCGACTGTTGCGAAGCCGTCGAAGGAGCGTGATTAATCGACCGAGCAAGGTCTATTAGGGTATTAAACGAGTGTGGGTTAAAGAGTGACAGTGGCTGGAAGCCGAGACAAAATAAAAACGAAACCCGGAAAACGAGTTGCAGAATCCAGAGTTGCACGCGAGAGGTGGTAAACGAGTAGAGGTTGGGAGATTGATAGAGCGGTCGTTTAAAAAGGGAGTGACCAGGTGGGTGATAGTCCTGCAGAGATAGAGTACGTCAGCCTCAGCGGCCCGAGTCAAAAGGAACTACCGGTATGCGCTGATCCCGGAGCCAGCCGTGCATGCCTCGATCGGGTCGCGCGCAGGGACGCGGAAAGGCTGCGTGGACGGTGTTATCTGCTCGCCAGCGCGCGACACTAGGATGCGGGCGGAGGCAAGACAGGTTTGCTCGAGAGTGGGGGCAGGGATTATCTTACCGCCACGGCGATGCCTTTAGGAGAAACAGGCGAGATGACACAATTCCTGAGGCCTGTGGGAGCTACGAGTTAACGTGTCCCACTAACAAGAGCCTCTGGTAGGTCAAGTTGACAAGCGTGATGGTGAAGAATGCCGGGTCGGCATAGGCCTGGAAGGGAGGGGAAGAACCGTTAGCTAAGTCCAGACTGGATTGTCTTGGGTTTTCCTTCACTTTAATTGCGGCTTCCATTTTTTGGGGGGGCATCATGCGCTTCGAGGGCGGTCACCACCATCGACTGATCCACAATCCCAGGGACTGGTCGATTCATTGAGGCGGCGCGCAATTTTGGGGCGGCGAGCTGTTCGTTATGGAGATTGGCGGTAATTACCTCTGATCAACGCCGTGGAAGGTCGGAAAGCCCTCACAATGATGTCGAGATCATGTAGAGCAGGTCGATGTTCTCGGTCCTCGAAACCTTGAGATTGTCCTTCACAATGCACTCAGTACCAGCTAGGCACAATCGGTGAAGCTATCCCGCGGAAACGGGATGAAAGAATCCGAGGAATGAGAGAGCGGGCGGTGGATGGCCGGGGGGTGGCAGGACTACGGGAGTTGTCCTGGCTGTTCGAACCTCGAGGAATGCTGGGTTCGGGCAGTTGTAGCGGCCGGAATGTGAGAGACTAGGGACAAGGGGAGGGAGAGAGAGAAGATCAAGAAGAGAACGAGGTGAATAAAGAGGACATAGATGCACACAGCACAGGAGCTCCCTTTGGTGAAAGGAAAGCTCAATGTTCTTGTATGCGCCCCCTTTTTTTTTATGCCGGGTCCCCGGGTCTCAAGGCTCCTCAGTCTGTCCCTGGCTCGCTTGGCCTTGGGAGTCGGTCCGTGGTTGAATTGACGTGCGAGCGATTGCCTATCTCCTCCTTCCCTCCGTTTTCTCCACGATCAAAGAATAGGGAGAAAATGGTCGTCTGGAAGGAATGGACGGGGAGGGGAATGAATGGACACGGATGAAGGAGACGAGCGACGGAGAGGAAGGAGGAGGAGGAGGAGAGGTGTGGAAAGATATTTGTTCGACTTGGAACCAGGAACCGAGACGAGGGAAAGGGACTGGACGAGATTGGCCCCGGTTTAACTGGCTCTTCTAAGACAAGCCCCCTCCCCAGTAGCAGGAGAGCGACCGCGTCTTCTGTTTGGCTCAGCCCGTGGGCGAGCTAGGATCGTGTGCATAGCGCCTGGGTTGTGGGTGTGGCCTGGTGGGCGTGTCCTGCACCTGTGGGTGTGTCTGTCCCCTTCGCGCGTCGGCCGCACAGTCGCCCGCACTGTTGGACCCGCCGCCGCTCTGCGTTGCGGCCAGCGGGCTCACACGCTCACGAGCACTCCTAGGCCTGCCAGCCCGCTGCGAGCCGGGCGCGCGACACCCCTGCACCCCGGCCTCCCCACCCCGGCCGCCGCCCCCAGTCAGCCAATCGAGCGGCCAGCTGACTGTCCCGCCCGCCGCCCCTGGCTGCAGTCGCGCACACGGTGTACCTTGATTCTTCGCACCACGTCCCGCCCAACTCGTGCGGCCACTGCTCCCGAATCGCTGGGGAGGGAGGGGGTGCTGTGATGGAAATTGAGCGCAAAGAGGAAGGGAAGGGGGAAAAAAACATGGAAACCTGGCCCAGCTTCCACACCTCAGGCCCTTGGCAGACACTTTGAGCACTCCTCGTCCAACGTGCATCCCATTTCCATCCCGCTCGTGGCAGGGAAAGCACAGATAGGGAGGTAGGAAGAGAGCGCCTAGGGTACCTAAGGTACCTCGCGCCTTGCCCAGCTTCCCAGCTTCCATCCTGGTTATAGGAATCTTGATGTAAAATGATACCAAGCCAGGTAGAGCATGTACATTAATCGGTGCCGTGGGCGCGTGCGCTGAGAAAGTCGGTCAGAAAAATTGCATTTCAATTAATCAATCGCCGCAATTGGAGCCCAGTTGATGGGACCGAGAGTGCGCCACCACCTAACCCGCCTGGGTACGGCACTGTAGGGGCCTTCTCTCTCTCTCTCTCT
>NW_008804545.1:2960121-2994050 GCF_000145635.1 Gaeumannomyces tritici R3-111a-1
AGGTGCCGGGCCCAGTCGTCAAAGGTGAAGCCGGCCGTGCTGGGCGCCCTGCTGCTCCCTGGCGAAAAGGTCGGGTTGGAGCGGGCCCAGCGGGCTGCGGAGCATGTTTGGGTGTTGTAGAACTCTGTGTGTGGGACGTCGGCCGAGGCGCGCATGTTAGTCGTATGGCTAGGTCAAGGCTTCCGACCTTCTGCCCCTGGGGCTGGCTGGCCGGAACCAAAAAATGGAAAGGGCAGGTCACTCAACGTATAAACAGCGCGTCGAACCGCACCGCGCGCACGACGGCGCTCAGGTTCGAGTCGGGCACGACGCACTGCGGGCTGGCCGTCAGGTAGCGCGGCTTGCGGCGGCCGGCGGGCGAGGCGAAGTGGGCGCGCAGGCCGGCCGCGAGGGCGCGGTAGCCGGCGCCGCCGTCGGTGGGCGGGTGCTCGATGTCGAGGTCGAAGCCGTCGAGGTCGGCCGCGTCGCCAAAGGGGCGCGGCAGGCGGCTGGCCCGGTCGGGCGGGCCGAACAGCGCCCACAGCTGGTCGGCGAACGCGCGCCCGGCCGCGGCGCCCGTCAGCTGGTAGCCCGACGTGCCGCCGCCCAGGCTCAGCAGCAGCTTCTTGCCGTGCCGGCGCTGGCACGCGGCCACCTGCGAGCGGAGGCGCGGGCAGTCGGCCTGCAGCGCGTCCCTGCTGCGGTCCCGCCCGGGTCCCTGGTAGACGGCGCCGCGGCACTGGTTGCCAAAGTTGCTGCCGGGGAGGCCGTTGGCCTGCGCCGGGAAGAGGTGGATGAAGGAGAGCACGATGACGTCGATGCTAGGCTCCTTGCAGTAGTGCAGCAGGTCCTTTTGGTTTGGTCCCTGGCCCTGTCGTGAGTTGCCGGCCCAGGAGAGGGGGTAAGGCCGGTTAGCGAGATCGCCAATTTGGTGACACCCCGTTTTCTCGGGGGAGACGAGCACGAAGCCTTGCGTATTGGTCTTACATAGTACACGACAACATTCGTTTTCGACGCGAAGCTGAAGCTGGGCTTCGCCTCTGTTAGCGCGAGGAAAAGGAGGGTCGCGATGAGCAGCCGCGCAAAGCTGGAAACTGTGCGCGCCATGTTGATGATCTTGAATCGTGAGCCGGTGCCGTGATATCGCGGGATGTGGTGCGGGTTGCTTTTCTCTCCTAAGTTTGCCCCTTTTTCTCACCTCCCTACTATCGTTGGAGGACCTGGGCTTTAAATGACAAGGACAAAGGTGTTGGGGCATCTCCATCAGCCGTGTGGAGCGACAAAGATGCGCGCTCGGCCAAGTTCCTCGAAGCATCGAGGCGCGTCACTGGGACATCATAGCGGGTAGGGTGCGTCGCGGTGTGGCATGAGAGTGTCTCGGAAACTAGTGTGGCATTGAGGAAGACGGTGGCGGCTTCGTGGCGTGAGAAAGCAGAAGCTTGGCCGAGACAGGGCCATTTGATTGCTCTATATCTAAACAGCCACACCTCCGCCGTCAAAGTCACCCAGCGCCGGCGTCGAGACTCACAAATATTAGTACAGTGATCCATCCCAGTCGACCCCGGCCACATCCCTCGCAACGCACCGTTTCCGGCGACTTGTTGGGCAGCCGAGCCCGTGACAGTCAAACAAAACTAAAAGTTGCGGCTCATGTCGGCGCGAATCCTTGCGTAGTCAAAGAGGCCCTCGACGCTGCCAACGGCACTGACGGCAACATCCTGGTCCCAAAGCTTGCGCTGGGCAAAGGACATGACGTCCTTCTCCGTGATGCCGTCAATAATACGCTCGATCTCGGCCGGGCTCGTACGGCGGCCGGTGGTGACGATCTGACGGCCAATGTCCTCAGCGACGGCCGTGGTGCCGTCCAGGGATAGAAGGATCGACGCCTTGAGCTGAGCCTTTGCACGCTCAACCTCGGCCTCAGTGACGCTCTGCGATAGACGAGACCACTCGCGCAGGGTGAAGTGGACGAGGTCGTCGATCTGCGTGAGTTTGTCCGTAACCAGGTAGATACCCCAAAGGCTGTGGGGAAAGCGTTAGAGTCAGCATATTTTTCTTTGTTCGCATCATCTTGGTACCGAACATTTGTGCCACCGGCTCCTGAAAGAGGATGTCAGTCGAAAAAAGCCCCAGGGGAAAAAAGCCTACCCAGTATCGCTATAGCTGGTAGAAAAGCTCATGAACGAGTTTGCCAGGTCGTTGGAGTGCACAAAGCCAGAAAGCTTGCTGCCCTGGTGGGGTGCGTTGCCCATGGCCTTGTCGTAGTTGCCGACAATGGCCTGGGTGACCAGGGCAGTGAAGTAGTCGTCGTCGCTCCAGCTCACGCCCTCAACTGCAATGGCGATGTTGGCGGTCGGGATGGTGTCGTCGCGAACACGGACATCGGAGCCGATGAAATCGGGCTTGGCCTTGGTCAGGATCTGGGAGCCCGACTGGATGGAGCTATCGGGCAGGCCGGCAAAGTGCTTCTCGGCCATCTCGACGAGCTTCTCGTGGGGCACGCCACCGGCGGCAGCGAGGACCATGCGGCCGGCCGTGTAGTTGTGCTTGATGTAGTTGGCCAGCTCGGTGCGGGTGATGTCACGGATGTTCTCGCGGGGGCCTAGGATGGTGCGGCCCAGGGGCTGGTGCTGGTAGGCAGTGGCGTGCAGGTGGTCGAAGACAACCTCCTCGAGCTGCTTCTCGACCTCCTCCGACTCGCGCAGGATGACGTCGCGCTCGCGCTCAATGGCAGACTCCTCGAGCTTGGAGTTCTGCAGGATGTCGGCCAGGATGTCGACGCACTTGGGCACATCCTCGTTCAGCGACTTGGCGAAGTAGACGGTGTTCTCGCGCTGTACCCTGTGGCGTCAGCAGGCCCAACCGCAGAATCAGGATAACCAAGGCCTTTGCAGGCGGCCCAGTTGGCCAATGGCCGGCTGGGGCCGCTAGCGGGGCGGGGAGATCGCATGGTGACGCACCGAGGTGTAGGCGTTGAGGTGGGCGCCCATGTTCTCGATCTCCAGCTCGAGCTGCTGCTGTGTCCGGCGGGTGGTGCCCTACATGCGGTATGGAAGCCTGTGTGAGCAGACGGTAGTCTCGCGGTGGCGGGGAGGGGGGCGTCTACCTTGAAGGCCAGGTGCTCGAGGAAGTGTGCGGTGCCGTTGGTCTCCTTGGTCTCTGCCCTGGAGCCGGCGTCTATCCACACGCCAACGGTCGACGTTTGTGCGTATGGGGAGTACTGGGTGGCGACCTGCTCGGGGGGACACGGCTGTCAGTCGGGCGGACACGAGGCGGGCAGGGCCGGAGCGCACGCACCGTGAGGCCATTTTTCAGCGTGGTGGTCTGGGTGCTGCTTGGTGAGGGCACCGGGGAGGCAAAGCCTCGTCGCATAGGCAGCGAGAGGCCAGCCCGGCCGCGAAGGCCCTGCGACAGGTTCAGAGCAAGTCTCCGGGACGCCATTGGGGTGGATGTGGCCGGGATCGAGTGGGTTGAGGTGTTTGTCCGAGACTGGTCGTTCGACTTGGGATCTCGGCCAGGCGGCGCTGCAGTCTCGACCTTGGTAATTGGAAGCGATGGATTGGCAGCGAAAAGTTCCGTGCCGAAGTGGCGGCCTTGGTGCCTGAATTTTGTCTGGTCTGCCCCACCATGAGAGTGAGACGCTGCGATTTCAGGACCTAGACGGATAGTGGGTCAGGTAGCTCAGGTATCTTTTGGGCCACGATGTGTGTACCTCATCTCTGGGGTTGGTGTTGATCGCCCGTGTACCTCGTAGGACAGGGAGAAGGGGTGTTCGGCCAGGCGCGGCCATGGCAGATCAATGTCCGCCTCAGACAAATGCCACCGTCCTAGCTCCCCATGCCGATCGACTGAGGAGGATTGCCGGTCGGGACGTCACGCAGGCCGCCCCGTTTCCCCCTCATCATCATCTACCTGCTTGTCTAGCTGTTGATAGGTACAGCTACGAGACCCGTATGCTAGTCTGTAGCTACACAATCTCTTTCCACTTCTTCCATGTCTCGGTCAAGTTGGCAGAGAAAGCTCTCTCCATCCTACATCACTAGACTCATACATCCACCTGTCTTCTACACCCTCATCCCTAGAAGGCTACCCCTGTGCAGCAGTTCCCAGCATGAGCTATCCGGAGGGCGTTGCCGCAGGAATGCCGGCCGCGCTGATCCCCACGCAAAAGCTTCCGCCGAGAGCGGACTCGGCCCAAGCTCAGGTCATGCTGTCGAGCTTCCCGCCGCTGGGTCAAGTTACCAAGGCCTCTACCGCGGATGGAGAGTTCTCTTTCATCGTCTGCCTCCAGGTCCATCGCGCCCTCGCAGACAGGCCTTGGCAGGTGGCTCTATCTTGCACCGATCTGGGGAGAGCCGACTGGCACGATGTTCTCCTGGATTCGGCGGCCCCCGAGAACACACCTGTGTCTCTAAGCGCCCCCGACCCGATCACTGCCCCCATGTACTTCACCGCATCCTCCACCGTGCACGCTGCTACGAGCTTCACGCTCAAATATCGGGGGTCGCCTGATCTCCCATGGCGTGAGGCACGGGAAGATCTACTCATGCAAGACGGTATCATGCTGCCCCTGGCGTCTTCAAGTCTCCCTGATAGCCTACGGGGAGATATCCTCCAAGACCTATGCCTCGACGCGACTGTCAAGCCCGTCATGAGCCAGACCCCGGCTACCAACTTGTGGGTGATAGAGGCACCCGTCTCAGGGTTGGGTACCAGCAGCAGCGACCAATCCGTGATTTCTGATGTCGACCTAGGTCTGCCTTGGAACGGGGCAATTCTGAGGTAGGCAGTACCGACTGTCACGTTTGCCAACCACATAATCACCCAAGTGCGTACTGACACCCTGAAACCCCCGCCAGGTGGTTCGCTTTGGTACGGATATGGAGCCCCTGGCTCGCTCCACGCCATGGAAAGACCCAGTTCGCAGTCCAGGAGGATGTTGTCGTGTCTGCATTCTTGGACCACCATGGAAGGCATCTTGTCATCCTCCCAATTAGCGACTCGGCCTACGTCACCGCCGTCCTACGTAGCAGCGTTGATGGCCGAGTTGTTCTTCATGTGAGTGCCATATGCTTTGGCGGGTGGTTATCATTGGCGGCTTCCCAACACGCGCCCAAGGGCTGACAACCTTCGCACAGGCCCGATGTGACAGTATCGGCGATACCACTGCCAAGATCGTGGCCGCGGTGGGAGAAAGCTTCGAGAATACTCTAGCTGCGTGCATGTACCACGCTCGAGAGATTGTACAAGCACATGCGACGCAGCACTACAGCAAATCCGATCTTGTTGATACCCCAACTCCAGCGGGAGATGTGCGTCCAGACTGGATGGAAGACTGGTATGATGGTCTGGGATTCTGTAAGACTCCGTATCATCGCTTCCTCCCATTAATGCTCTACTAGGCGGCTGAGAGGTTCATGTCATATGTGGCTTTCACTGACCCGATGCTCTCTTCAGGCACCTGGAATGCCCTTGGGCAACACCTGACTGAGGATGTAATTCTCCGGGCCCTGGACACACTCGCTGAGAAGAACATCCAAATCCGCAATCTGATAATCGATGATGGCTGGCAGGATAGCCATCCGAGTGAGAATGGGCAGTTCCAGTCTGGCCTGAATGGATTTGAAGCGTCGCCCACAAAGTTCCCTCGGGGACTGAAGGCCTTGGTATCAGCAATACGCTCTAGGTATTCTCACATACAGCACGTGTCGGTATGGCACGCCCTTTTGGGCTACTGGGGCGGTGTTGCGCCCGGCGGCGAGATATCACGCTCGTACAAGACTGTCGAGGTCTTGCGCAAAGAAGCCAAGCGCAGAAACTTTCCTATGGGTGGAAAGATGACGGTAAGATGACTAGCTGCGGTTGAGATATGCAGTCGGGGTGCGAGACATGTCAACTCACGACCTCTATCGGTGGACAGGTTGTGGCCAAAGACGACGTCGACCGCTTCTACGACGACTTTTACAGTTTTCTAGCTTCCTGCGGGGTCGATGGTGTTAAAACCGACGCCCAGTTCGTGCTCGATACATGGGTGGGCTCGGCCGCTCGGCGGGAACTCACCGACGCCTACCTAGATGCCTGGACCAGCGCATCGCTCCGCCGATTCGGGAACAAGACAATTTCGTGCATGTCCCAAGTCCCTCACTTCATATTCCACTCTCAGATGCCTCGTCACAGACCGGCCATACCTGTGCGGAATTCGGACGACTTCTTCCCGGAGATACCAGCCTCTCACCCCTGGCATGTCTGGGTCAACGCGCACAACAGCCTGTTTACACAGTACCTGAACGTGGTGCCGGACTGGGACATGTTTCAGACATCACACAGCTACTCGGGCTATCATGCCGCCGCTAGGGCCATCAGCGGAGGTCCCATATACATAACAGACGTGCCAGGCCAGCATGACATGGAGCTGCTTTCTCAGCTGACCGGCGTGACTCCTCGAGGCAAGACTGTCGTATTCAGACCAAGCGTCTTCGGCAAGAGTATTGACGCCTATGTTGACTACAACGACGATTCGTTGCTCAAAGTGGGCAGCTATCACGGTGAGAATCATGTGTTTTTGCATTAATGTGTTCATGGAGTCTACCGCCCCGCTATAACTGTGTCAGATAGCTGACTGGCAGACACAACTCTCTTTAGGCGATGCGAGGACTGGCACGCCAATAATGGGCGTGTTCAACGTCGCGGCAAGGTCCATGACCGATATCATTCCCTTAAATATGTTCGCTGGGGTCAGATGTCAGAACGCATATGTCGTACGTGCCCATACCACAGGGCGTCTTACTGGGCCAATGCAGCCTAATTCGCTGCCCTCGACGCTCAGCGTCTCCCTCGAAGAAAGGGGATACGAAATCTTGACTGCCTTCTCTCTATCAACTTTCGTATCACCTAGCGGGGCTCAGCTGTATGTGGCACCCTTGGGACTCCTGGGGAAAATGGCAGGTGCTGCGGCTCTGGTGTCGAGCGACATCGAGCTGGAGAATGGGCGCGTCATCCTCGACATCCGCGTCAAGGCACTTGGGACTATAGGTATGTCAACCCTCCAAATTGCTATCATTCTGCACTCCTAATCTCTAGATAGATGTTGCTGACCAAGCGGATCGATATTCAGGAGTATACATCTCCAGACTGCCCGAGATAGACATCGGAGACGACAGCATCGCAATGATCCAGGGGACAGTAATTCCTCAGGAAACAGTTGCTGTCTCCGAGCAGGATGATCATGTCCTGGCGGTTGACCTCGCAACCGCTTGGTTCAAAATGGGGTTGGATAATGGTTGGAGTAACGAGGTGCAGCTGATGCTATACATCGGCATCGGAAAGCTGGGCTCGAGTACGGCTGCATAGAGGCAGGACGATTTCACCCGGGTGAAGGACTTGATGTTGTTTTATACATGTGCTTGTTCTCCGTGTTAGTAAGGCTGCACTTTATCTCGACCCACTAATCATGGTGGGCCACTTACGCTTGCGCGGTGCCCGACTCCAATAGGAAATGGAATGGAAGAAAAAAGAAACGACAAAGGCCGACAAAAATAACAACAACAGTAACAGGAACGTTGTTTTACGCGCACATGAGTCGGCAGTGAGGTGCAGGGTATACAATAACATACCCACCCTAGTAGGCGTGTGTTGTATCCTTGAATATCAAGTTCTTCGGTGAACGCCGTCCTGACGTGGGCAGAGAGGTCACGCGGAGTCCCTAGCCTCACGACCAGACGGTCTCGCGCTCCATGGCATCAATCAAGGATAGCTTCATAGACCTCGAGCGCCACCGGCAGGCGCTCGAGGAAAACGCCGAAAAGCTCCGGGTACTGCTGCGGCAGTGGCGGCTCTGGGACGCCGAGTACGAGGCCCTGAAGGAGGAGGTCACCGAGAGCGACGGGCCCGGGGACCTGGCCCGGATCCGCCGGGACTTTGAGGGGGAGCTCGTCACGGGCAAGGAGGTGGCCGAGCTGTTCGGCGGCAAGGCCGGCATCAAGCCGGCCGGCCAGATCGTCGCCCAGCTCGACCGTCGCCTCGACTACGTGCAGCGCTACATCGAGACGCTCGAGGGGCAGCTCCGCGACGCCGAGGGCAAGGCCGCCGTGGCCGGCGTCGTCAGCGCCCCGGACGTGCGTGACGATGATGGCCTGCCCATCACCGACATCGTCGAGGAGCTGGACGACGACGACAACGTCGTCTCGTACCGCCTCCAGGTGCCCTCTGACTCACAGCCGCAGGTCCGGGAGGCCCTGAAGAAGGCGGGCGTCGCGATCCCCGAGTCATCGGCTGCGGCGGCGCCGCAGGACAGACCCGTACTCGACTCCCCTGCCGCACCGGCTGGTCAATCTCCTTCGGGCGCCGATGCAGGCCCCTCCACCGCGGCCCCTTCTGCAGCCCCGGCCGCGACCAAGAAGACCGTGTCGTTCGGGGAGGGCACCAAGGCCAGCGCCACCGCGGCCCTGAAGCAGCCCCAGGCCCGGGCGCAGAAGCGGCTCGAGGAGATCATGCGGCTGGCGAAGGAGCAGGAGGCCATGGCATCGCAGCCGGCTGTCATACCCGAGGCCGAGTCGGCCGAGGACGCGGCACTGCGCCGCGACATGCTCGCATACAGCATGTCGGAGATCGCCCCCGTGGTCGCGGAGCTGGAGCTGGAGGAGGGCTACTCAGACGAGGATGATGATGAGATGGCGGACTACGACTACTTTTACGAGGAGGACGCGGAAGACGATGATGGGGACGGCGATGACGACGACGGAAGCGGCAAGGAGAAGCGCCGCAACCGCAGCTACCTATCCCAGGAGTACAGGCAACGGATGCTTGAGCTTGAGAAAAAGCTCGGCGTTTCGGCGCCCGCCTCGGTGAAGGCGTACCAAGGCCAGGCGGCCGGTGAGGTAGAATCAGACGACGAGCCGAGAATCGGGCGTGTAACAGTGGCCGACTCAAAGCCCCTTGCGCCGTCCCAGATACCCGGCCAACCCCCGGGCAGCGCCTGGTCCGTCGAGCCAAAGTCTGCAAAAGGCAAAGTCCGGTTTGCAGAGAACCTCGACATCGCCGACGAAGCGCCCCAGCCCAAGCCCGAGCCCGCGGCCAAGCAGCAGCCAAGGAAACAAGGCTGGGACGACATCGTCGAGCGTGGATCGGCGACGGTGGCCCCTCCCAGCGGCCCCGCGCGGGCACCACAGAGGTTTCTAGAGACACAGGAGCCCAAGACGGCGCCGTCGGGGCCCGAGGGGCAGACGATTGCGACGTCCATCGTGGAGCGCCAGCCGGCCACGGCCGTGCGAGAACCCGACGATCTGGACGCCAACTTTCTCCACCAGGAGGCCGCCGTCGAATACCAACGGATGCGCAACAAGCTCGTGCACAAGGGCGGGGGCTTCCTCAAGGAAGACGCCTCGGCCGTCGTGCCGCTCGACGAAGAGGAGGGCGGCCCGAAGCGGATGAGCCGATTCAAGGCAGCGAGGCTATCAAAGCAATGATCCGATTTGGACCAGGAAAGCAATTAGAGTATTATTCCCATCCTCTCACCGTGAACCTCGTTGTACCCACGGCCCAAATTGGGATTCCCATCCAGTGAACACCACTAAACGATCCGAACGCTTGAACATGATCACGGAAACGAGTTCGCGTTACTGAATCTTTGCTTTGCTAAAGTCCATCTCAGGATGCTGCTCCTGGAACTTCTTGAGAATGTCCATCTTCTTTTGCTCGTCCGACGTCGGCTTGCCAAGCTCCTTCTGGTGCTGGTCGTACATCATCTTCTCGACCATACCTCTGGTCTCGCCGTCAAGGTCCGACAGCTTGGAGTTCTCCGGGTTTATCTTGGTAACATCGATCTTGGGGGCGTCGGTGACGACGTGTGCCCACCACTCCATCTTGTTGATCTTGTCCAAGTGGATCTCGATGTTCTTGGTGCCGTCCGAGTTTGGGGTCAGGGTCCACGTCGACTCGTCGACGCGGATTGCATGGGGCAGGTCTCCCTACAAGGAAGCCATGTTAGTGGCGTCTTCAACCTTTTTTCTTCTTCAATCTTCTTTGTTTCGGCGGGGCAAAGTGGCGCACATTTATGATCGGGTCCGCCCCCTTGACGCCGGCGTAGAGATGCTGCTTCTTGAGTTCGACCTTGAGGTCCTTTCCTTTGTAGTTGGCCGAGCCCTCGGGGAGCTTGATGACGACGTCAAGGTCGC
Source organism: Gaeumannomyces tritici R3-111a-1 (assembly GCF_000145635.1). Taxonomy (NCBI): domain Eukaryota; kingdom Fungi; phylum Ascomycota; class Sordariomycetes; order Magnaporthales; family Magnaporthaceae; genus Gaeumannomyces; species Gaeumannomyces tritici. Next base: position 2,970,273 of record NW_008804545.1, read on the forward strand.
CGATAGTCTGGGTCCACTTGTACGGGAGTTCGTCCTGCTCGGCCTGCTCCTTCGCGCGAGCAGCAGCCTCCTCGACGGGCGTCGGCTCTGCGGGTGCGTGGCATCCGTGTTAGTCGGGCTGAAAGCGCCACTCACGGCGCATGCCGTGCTGCTGGGGACTCGCTATTGTGGAGGACTGCTTACCTTTGTCTGCCATTCTTGAATCGAGATGAGTAGGGAGGATGTATGGCCTTGAAAAAAAAAAACCGAAAGGGATTTCTGGCGGGGTTGGCCTTGAGGAAATAAAAAGAGGCGATTGACAAACAGCGCCTTTCAAACAGCTTCAGCACGGCGGGGCTCAGTGTTGGTGCTCTTCTGGGCGCGTGCGACAGCGGAGGCGGGGAAGCGCAATACGTCAATGGAAGCTTCCAGGTGGCGGTGCCTGCCTAAGCTGGTTCAATAGCGCCCGAGTCTGGTGCTACCTTGCAGCGCGGGTCCTGAATCAGTGGCGACCGGAGCTTCCCTATTGATCGCTGCTTGTGTGCCGGGCAATTTGCTGACCCCATTCCTAGCCTGTGCCCCAACACGGAGCTGTCACTGCCAACCACACCCTTCCCCACCAACCTGCCTCGCGCAATAGGCCATCCGTCCACGCCAGCCGCCAGCCGCCCAGTCGCGCGCGAAGGGGCCATCAGGCAGACCACCGAGGAGAGTCCTGCGAGCTTCCGCAGCCTCTCTAGCCGCCGCCCGCCCGCCGTCACCGCCGCGCCGCCGCAACACTTCTCGGACGCAAAGCGGCACGCCGCCGCGCTGAGCAAGCAGCCATGGCGTCGCAACTCGACCTCGACCACGACACCATGGGCGAGAAATGCCCGTCGTGCAACGCGCTCCGCTACCTAAACCCGGACATGGTGCTCAAGACCAACGAGAAGTGCTACCACCAGATATGCGACACGTGCGTGCGCCACAACTACGAGAACGGCCAGGCACGCTGCCTCATCAAGGGCTGCGAAAAGATCCTGCGCATGGCCGACTGGCGCACCGCCTTCTTTGCCGACCTGGACGTGGAGCGCGAGGTGGACGTGCGCCGCCGCGTCGCCCGCATCTTCAACCAGACGGGCGACGACTTCGAGTCGCTGCAGGCGTATAACGACTACCTCGACATGGTCGAGACGCTCGTCTTTGACCTCGTCGGCACCGACCGCGCGAGGGCCACGGTCGCAGACGAGAACCTGAAGCGCTACGAGGCCGAGCACAAGGCCCAAATCGAGCGCAGCCGCCGTAAGGGCGCCGCCGCCGAGGAGCGCGCCCGCCAGCTGCGCGCCGCCGAGCAGGAGGCCGCCGCCGCCCGCCGCCGCGAGGCCCGCGATATCGACCGCGACGAGCAGCGCCGCAAGCTACTCGCCCACGAGGACGCGCTTGACACCCTCGCCCGCGCCCCCGAGGGCACCGCCGCCCGCATCGTCGAGCGCCAGCGCGACCAGCACCGCCTCGAGGCCCTAGCCGACGGCGAGGCCCGCGACCTGCGCGCGGCCGCCGGCGCCGGCGGCCTCTCCATCCGCGGTCTCAAGGAGAAGAAGAAGGCGGCGGTCGAGGGTCCTTACGATCCCTTTGGCGGCCTGGACCTGGGCCTGTCGCGCCACCAGCTCCAGGACACGTACCGCAACGACTGGCTCGAGACCTACAAGCACAAGCCCTCGCACGCCACGGGCGGCTACAGCATGCAGGAGTACTACGCCCGCGCCATGTTCGAGGCCTTTGCCGGCATCGCCGTCTTTGTCGAGGACGAAAAGGAGACGGGCCTCGTCACCAGCGGCCCCACGGCCGCCGCCGTTGCCACCCTTGGTGCCTCGCTGGCCGCTGTTAAAGGCACCGCCGGTCGCACCTAGACGGATGCCGGATAGCAGGCGGCCAAGGATGTGCAAGGGGGTTTACACCTCCCGCTCCAAGATACTTTTAAGTTTTCATTTTACGTCGTAGATATTCCGTTTTTTTGCATCGCGGAGGCGTCTGGCGCCTCGCACTTGTTTTTGGGTTCATGTTGGCTGGCAATCAATCAAGGATCAGCGGATACCCGCCGCTTATACTTATCAAGATACTTAGGTCGGTAGGTAGAGAACAAGGGAATGGAAGATAGATAAAATTTTCATTATATTTACCATTGCCCTGCGCATTTATTTTTCTCTTTTTCTCTTTTTTTTTCAGGTTGCTGATCGACTCTCGACTCAGGCGTTTTGGTGAGCAATTCGAGGTGAGTCGCCACAACGTCCACGTCCAAGCCTCCCATACAAGCACCGCTTTGTGTTTGTAAATACAAAGAACCAGATGGTTACCTAACGTGTGCGCTTGAGCTATGTGTTGCTGCTTTTGTGCTCGTGTTCGTTGCGCATGGAAGGGTGTTATTTCGAACCAAGTGAAGGTTGTTGGATAACCAAAAAGAGATAGAACAGAAGATATGAGAGGACTAAAAATAAAAGATTGGGGGGTTTAAGCAAATCACCGGTTCAACGCCACGCTTTGACTGGAGAAAAACATCGACATGGAAAATTGAGTTGAGGGGCGAGCAAAGAGCTCAAGTCTGCCAGGGACTCGAGGCCTGGGGACGGGGAAAGACGGGAATAGTCTCCAGTTGATCAAGACCACCGCCCACCGGTTGCTGGTTGTGTTGCCAGCCCATCCCGGTGGCGTGGTTTACGAAGGCGCCTTGCCGGAAGGGATTTGTGCTTCCAGTTGGCTGGGGTGCTAGCGCGCCACTGCTGGTCGCTGGCCCTGCAGCCGCAACTGCGCCCGTCCTAGCAAAAGGGTTGGTGCCAGTGGCCATTGGCTGTAGAGCCTGCCCCGACGGTGGCGGCGACTGGAAAGGTGATCCGGATGCGGCCGACTGCGGCATGGGCCGCGCAAACGGGTTCGTGGATTGTGCCTGTGCGACTCCCATGGCTTGTGCTCCGCCCATGAGCGGCTGCTGCGGTATGAGGCTGCCGCCGGTCGGCGAAGCCGACGTGAGCATCGACTGGCGGAAAGGGTTGGTTATCTGCTGGCCGCCGCCAGGCTGCATGCCACCGGTCTGCAAGTTCAGAGCCGAGAGCGTCCCGTTGGCCGGGAATGTGGCCACCGAGTCCTGAGGGATCGGCGCCAGCGAGCTCGGCTGGAAGGAGGCTTGGGGGGTATATCCACCAAAACCAGAGACGGCGCCTGTGTAGGCTGGCATCACTTGCTGTTGTTGCTGCCCAAGGTCTCCAAATGCCTGTTGTTGTTGCTGTGGCTGTCCAAGGGCCGCAAAACTCTGCTGCTGGAAGGGGTTTGTCGTCTGGAAGCCTGTCGGCTGCGCTGTTTGGAAGCCTGTTGGCTGGGCGGCGAAAGTGTTTGGCTGGAACTGCTGGCCCGCCGCCTGCATTTGAAACCCAGCCTGGCTGGTCCAGGGAGTCATCTGGGCCTGGGGCGGCAGTTGCTGGTTGGCCTGGACCGCCATCGTCGTCTGGTTCTGTTCGATGGAGCCGAAGAAATCGATCAGGTCCTGGTCCGGTCCCTTGCTTGCCGGTGCGGGAGCCGGCGCTGGTGCGGCTTCCTTTGCAGTTCCATTGGCGGAGCTGACGCCCGAGGGCTTGGTGGTGCCGTTCTTAGACCCGGAAAGCTCAGCACCAAAGGCCCTAGACGATCCAGAGCCGCCGCCGCTGCCCTTTGATTTCTTGGCATCTATCTCGGCCAGGTACTGTCTCCTGTGTACCTCAAAGTCGGGGTCCTTCAGGTAGTCCTCCAGCTGCCGGCCGAGATTCACCGGGGCGTGGCGCAACTTAGGCACCTCAACCCTCGTGTGATGCTCATGCTGCCTCGCGACGCTCAGATACTGGACCACATAATCTGTCTGGCGAGTAAATGTGCGGTAGATGCCCATAGCTCTTTCCGCGTCCACCTTGGACATTTCAAAAAAGTGGCCTACGGAGGGGCAGGTAGAATCCGACTTGTTAATAAGTCGACACTGAAACGGTCGCTGCGGAGCGAACGGAGCGAGAGGCTTACCGAGAATGTTGATCATAGCTTGGTTGAGCACTTGGAATAGGACAAGCAGATCAAGAACCAGCAGGCGAAAGACGGTCACGGTGATCTCGTTCTCGGGTTCATTCTCCATCACGTCGCACTTGAGGAGGGCTGTGAGCTGGTGCTGGACCGTCTCCGTTTCCCTCAAAAGACCCTTCTCGACCGACAGCTTCTCGAGGCGCGACTCCTTGGTGCGCACCCAGTCGCAGTTGGTGTCACGGAAGGCGCGGGCGCGCTCCGTGAGGTACTGGGCATAATGGCGTATATTCCGTCCCTGAGTCTGGGCTACAGAGCCAGACGTGATACAAGTGTCAGCGTACCGGGTCGGGGCAACCAGCACACTCGTGCGGGCGCGGGGCAGCGGCTAACCGTCGGAGAACATGCTTATCGCAAGCATGTTCCTGTGCTTGGCGAGATACGAGAGAGTAACGTCGGGTGACCCCTCGCGGATCATCAGGTGCACTGTGATCAGGCTCTTGAAGACGACGGTCCATGTTGAGTCTTGCAGACGGTACTGTAACGAGCGGAAGACCTCGCCAACGCCGGCGTCGCCCGCATGAGTGGCAATGAGGATGTGTTCGATGTACTTGGTCTTTGGGGGCGCGGCCTGGAGCAGAACAAAGCAAAGCCTGTCAGCGTCGAGCGCACGAGAAAACAGGCCGGCCAAGCGAGCGCTGGCGTCTCGATCCTGTCCCATCCGCCCTCGCTCCCCCTCCGTGTCCTGTCGGGCGCGGTCTGGGCCGGCCTGGTCATCTTCCAGCGACGACAGCGACGTACCTTTATTTTGGTAGCCCCCTTGACCGACTTCTCGAACGAGCTCGTCATCTTGCGCCTCGCCACCAACTGGGTCTGTGTCGGTCGTCCGGGAGAGCCCGGGCTGGAGCCGAGCGGTGTGTGAGGGTGCGGGTGCAGGAATGCGGGAGAATCGAGGACGGCGAGCGCGCGTAGCAGGATGCACGGATTTTGGTGGTGGAGGATGCGGCGCCAGCCTCGAGCCTGCGTTGACTACGCCCGCGGTTGCGGTGTGCTGGATGGCTCTGGAACGACTGGGCTGCAGGAAATGCCAGGGAAAGAAATATGCTGGACGAGGCGGTCGCTGATTTGGGCCGGCAGGGCTGAGTTAGCAAAGTGACGCAGCAGGTCTGGTGGTCGGTCGTTGGGCGTCTCCAAAGATGCCCATCAGCGACTCCCATCCACCAGGACCAGCACGCACAGCCGAAGCGCACTTACGGGTGGGTATCTGGGTCAATACCAATGCCCAGGGGTGTGTGTTCGGCCGGATACCAGGGTGCCGTGTGCTGGGGGTCCCAGGCCAGCGCACCATTGAGGCCTCACGTTTTTGTCCGCTTTGTCTTTATGGCTGCTCCAGCAGAGGCCACAGCGCCATCTCGTGTTGACTCCAGTTGGCTTCTTTTCCCATTATTTTCGCCCGCTTCGCCGCACATCGCATGTATATTAATATATTAATATCTCGCATACACATTGCGATCATTGCCATATTTCACATTTCCAAGCTCGTCAAGGTTCATCCTCATCTCTCATCTCCCGCTTGGTGCCCAAGGCCAGGCTAACAAGGCTTGTCCCTGGCTTCATGTCGACATTGTTTGGTCGCGAAAGGTTTGCCCGGTTCTCTGAAGGCCCGCGCTGAGCACGCCAAGCAGCATGACGAATGCTGCCTGCCACGGGATCCCGTTCTAATAAACTTCGTCCTGTCACCCTTCGTCACGCCGCTTTTGAGCCAAGAAGCAATGCCAACTGCGTAGCCCGACGCCACTGATAGACGGAATAAATTGTAGCCAAGACCCGTCGTTCGCAGAGTTTGACTAGAAGATGCTGGACGCGAATGCTAGCCTCTGGAATTATCGGTGCCGAGAGGTACCTTCTTGACATTTGGTGTTTCTGGTTTAACTGTGTATCGATACCTACCTCCTTACCTCCTCGCGCTGCTGGCTGGCCACCACACCAGAAGCCATGCACATGCAACCACCTCGCACACCACAGCACGTGCCTCTCCACCAAGCGCCTCCATCCCGTACCTTGTACAGTCGTGTGCCATGTGAGCCATGCGAGCCATGCTTCAAGAGTCGAAATAACCGAACCTGCATACAAAGCCGCAAAATATGCGAGCAGCCAAGTTCTTCGACTAAAAGGGCCATGTCGCGTACTGGCCTGATACGGAACTAGAGCTGCAGGGGAACATGGGCCGGGGACGATCAGAAGAAAAGCCAGAGGCAGGAAACCAACCCAAGGCCGCAAGGCAGAGAGGCAGAGAGGATGAGAAAAAGGGAGAGGCTTCCATGAAATTCAGGTTAATCAGAGTTGCCTTCATTGCGTCCGATGTAAACAAGGTCGAGTGTGTCGAACGCTTATTTCATAGCCCCGAACTTCCGTTACCATCCAGCCACTTGAGCCCACGAGGGGAGAGCTTGGACGGCTTGGGAAGACGGGGACATCATATAACCACGCTGGCTTTCATCATCTGTTCGACACTTGTTAGCGGCCTGATAGCACATTGCGCAGGTTTGGATTTAGGGAAGCCGGTGCAGGCCCTGCGCATACGTACATTGTTTTGAATTGGAAGGATGAAGAAGAAAGATTCAAATGGATGAAGCCCCAAACGCGATTGGCGGTGCTTTTGTGCTGGGGTTTTTTTTCTGCCGTAATGTTCCACCACAGAGCACTTCACCGCTTTCAGTGGGTCTCTAGCGGGTCTCCAGTGTTTGGTGGCGCCTTCCTGGGCTGCACTGGATGACTTTTATCGAGGATGGATGACCCCTGAGACTCGGTCAGTCAATACTTCTCACTCCACCATAGATGTTCAAATCTTTGATAGAGGGACATCCACTACAACCGGAACGGTTCTATGTAATAAGAACGGCTAGCGGCTGCCCTGGCTGTTCGAGCAAGACAGGTACATATTGAGGTCCTACAAATTGTCTTCTTGCTTTCCCTCTTCTGTCCAAACGAAGCCAACTGCTGCCAACGAAACCTGTCCCCGTCCCCCTTTGAATACTGAAGGAGGAAATACAGGGATTGGGTACCAGATATTCTGCGAAGTAGCATGTTCACATCCTGTGAACTATCTAGTTGTGCTGACCTTCTCCCGCAGGCAGTACCTGTCGACCTAAGTGCCTATTGGCAGCCCGGCTACCTAGGCTCTCTGTTCCTTGTCCCACGTGCCGTTCGCAGACGCAAGAACGTTGCATGGACTCGCTGGCGCCATTCTTCCCCTTGGTCTACGACTAGAAGGGCTGTATCGGTGTCTGCCTACTTCCCTCCTGAAGCTGTTTGGCCAGGCCAGGTCAAACCAGCCATGACGGCCTTAGGCCTCGCCGTGGCAAGACGCGCAGTTCGCGCAAACTTGTGTGCAGCAAATACTGCCCTTTCCTTCTGGACCCGGCCTCTCACTGCTACTCCTTTGTTCGGCTCTTTCGGACGCAGGCCCCTTTTCTCCCAGTCTACGGCGCCAACCACGGCTGAGTTTTCTGAAAGCTGGGAGGAGTATAAGAAGTTCTGTGCGTCGACACGCACCCCCACCCGTTTCCCATCCCGTAGTTTGATCGCCAACTGAACGAGATATGCTCTAGTCAGTTTTCAGCCGGCCTCCCCCGCCAGCGACTTCAATGTTGATCAAATAGTCACCGTCCACGGGTTCCTGGGTAAACGGCGAGATCGTTCACAAAAGCTCAGTTTTGTGGATATCGCAGTCGATAACGGGCCCAGGCTGCAGCTATCCTCGGGGTATCTTGAGAGAGACACCCCGGCTCACCAAGCTCACAAGGACCTCCGCTCAGCGCCTGCCTGGAGCCCTGTCTCAGTTACTGCCCGAGTGACTGGCCTGCACCAACATCAAGACAAGCCGACGCGATCCTGGGATTCAAAGTACCCATCTGGTATCGACGAGATCAGTCTTGAGCTAGTGTCTATCCAGGTCCTCAACCCCTGGCCCAAGCATGTCATCGTGTCCGAAGGTGTCCAGTTCCCGCAAACAGCCCGTCATCTCCAGCTACGCTTCTCGGATGCCCTTCGTGAGAGGATACGGTTCCGGGAGCACCTCAAGTTTGTCGCAACAGACTGCCTCCGCGACGAAAGCTTATGCGAGACTGAGACTCCTCTCCTGTTCAAGTCGACCCCTGAGGGTGCTCGCGAATTCTTGGTCCCAACCAGACGATCTGGCCTCGCCTACGCCCTCCCACAAAGCCCACAACAATACAAGCAAGCGCTAATGGCCGCGGGCTTCGGAGGCTACTTTCAGTTTGCCCGCTGCTTTCGAGACGAGGATCTTCGTGCCGACAGGCAGCCCGAGTTCACACAGGTGCGTCCTAAACAGCATATCTGTATATTGTGGATAGGTTTGCTCTGACGGCGCCGGCATCTGTTAACACCCAACTTGCGGCTCGTTCACACAGCTCGATCTTGAAATGGCATTCGCAACAGGCGAGGATGTGATGGCGACGGTCGAACGCCTCATAACCCGACTATACAATGATGTGGCCTCAGGTTTTGTTCAAACGGCAGGCTCGCCCGGAAAGGAATGGTATCCAGTTCGGCGCGGTCGGCAGGGGGTGAGTATCCAACATACATACTAGACTCTGAAATGTCTAGATGCTATATGAGAGTGCGTAACTAACGTTGGCTTTGTCTCGGCATCAAAGATTCAGAGAGGCACCACTAAATCGGAGCAAGAGTACCCGGCTCTCGTCAATGGCCCGTTCCCTCGCATATCTTACCAGCAGGCTATGTCATTGCACGGCTCGGACAAACCGGATATACGGATCCCTGGACAGGTACTCACTCTCCTTCCCTTCTGCTGGCCCCTTCGTGGTAGCACTCACCGCAAGTCACGCAGGAGCTGACGGGCAATTAGATTCAACGGGTCGAGAATCTCCTTGCGCGTGATTTTACCAGCAAGATCTCGTCACTCGATAACCCAGTTGTCGACTGCTGGCGTTGTAATTTCCCGGCTGCTGGCCCCAAGGAGACCCGCAATTTCGTGATCAAGTTCCTCGAGAGTCTCCCGGGAGTTCTCAAACGGAACCCCGACGGAGAGCCCGTAGTTCTCATCTGCGACCCCAGCCAGCCACTCCAAGGCTTCTCTTCTCTCGGATTCGAGGCGGGAGCTGATCTCACCGACGGAATGGAGGAGGGTGAGTTCCTCCTCATACAGGCGCGGCCCAACCGGCCATTTGAAGGCAGCGGCACCGCGCTTGGTGCTATTAGGGCCATGCTGTACAACGAAGCCGTGGCAGCAGGACTCCTTCCACGCAGCGAGAAGTTCGAGTTTCTGTGGGTTACAGGGTTCCCTATGTTTACGCCCAATAACAACGTCGACCCGGGCCAGGGCGGGTCGGCCGGGTTTTCCGCGACGCACCATCCGTTCACCGCCCCTCTTACGTCGGAGGACTTCGAGCTGCTCGCGACAGACCCCCTTCGGGCCAAGGCGGACCACTACGATCTCGTGGTCAACGGCACGGAGCTCGGAGGCGGCAGCCGTCGTATCCACGTAGCGCACGTGCAGGAGTTTGTGTTCCGGAACATCCTCAAAATGACGGACCAGGGGGTGCGCCAGTTCACGCACCTACTGGAGGCTCTTACTGCGGGCTGCCCGCCACATGCTGGGTTCGCCTTGGGTTTCGACCGTCTCGCGGCGGTCCTGAGTGGCACAACCTCGGTTCGAGACGTGATCGCGTTCCCCAAAACGATGAAGGGCGAGGAGCCATTTTCTGGGAGCCCCAGCCCGTTGACAGAAAGCCAACTGGAGACATACCATCTCCTCATCAGGAAGCCATAGGGCAAGAGCCCCTGAGCTCACCGGCCCACTCTCTCCTCTCCCCGGTGTACTACTATCTCAGCGTATAACATACATCTTTCAACGTTTGTAAGATGCAAGGCTTGCGCCAATGTCTTCACATGCACAGGGACAGACCGGAGCCAGCTTTACCGCCGGGTTGAATAGTGTCAATCTACACAACGAAGGCACCCGATAAAGTTAAAAAAAACATGTTCAATACTAATATTCCGTGGGCAACCCAAGCCTTTCACGGATGAATCCCTATATGGCGAGTCGTCTTTGGGCGCCCGAGATATCAAATGAGCCCCTCCACGACAGCACAAAGCTGCCAGCTTCCGCCTATCACATCGGACAGGACTGATCCAGAAGAAGAAACAAAAAAAAGTCAAGGTACTAAGAATTGAGGTGCCACCTATACACGTCTACGGGAGGTCCATTTCGTCGGGTTTGATGTCGACAACGACACCACGCGTCCGTGCACTGGACCCACCGCGTCTCCACCCAAATTGTTCTAACCGTTGGCTGCGCAGGCCGCAGCCTCGCCGATTGCTTCTTCGATGCCGTCAGTGTCGCCCAAGATCCATCAGGTACCTTTTGCGCACGCTGGCTGCCCGGAGATCACTACGCATCTGGAAGTACCAGTCTGGTACAAAGCTAGCTCTAGGTACGGTGCCACCTGATATCCATGCCTAATCCCCCTACCACCTCAAATTATATATATCTAACCTAGGCGATCCCTTTGCTCCAAAGCCTCCCTCCGTCATTCGACTTGCTTGGCCGCACGCGAACAAAGACCGACGCTCGCGCTAAACTCCCGCGACGACTTGCGCCGCCTCTTTGTCCAAGCCACGACGGTGCATATCCATACCGACCGACGACGAGCCCCGTCTAAAGCGACCACCACAGCTATCCCTAGGGGCCTGACGACCGTCGATATTCGTGCCGACCGACCCCGTTCTCTGATCCCTTCCGTGGCCTAAGCCCCCGGACATCATGGATGACAAGGAGTTGCTGAGGAGCATCAAGGAGCTCGTCAAGGCAATCCCCAACGAGCCTCCGGAGGTGGTGATCCGGATGCTCGAGAACTTGAAGAAGGCGTCGCCTTCTGAGGACAGCCTCAGGGTATGACGATGACGACACCCACCCCTCCCTTTGCGCGCTAGGATCGCGCGACAGCGACTGACTGTGCTGCCCAGGCAACTAAAGCCGGTGTCGTAGTCGGCAAGCTACGGTCCAACGCCGACAAGAGTATCGGACGCGTGGCGGCCGAGGTGGTGAACAAATGGAAGAAGAACGTCGAGGCCGAGAAGGCGAAGAAGGCGGGCCGCGGCCAGGGCTCGTCGCCCGCCGCCTCGCCGACCACGGCAACAGCCCCCGCGCCGCCGCCCACAATGAAGAGCAGCAAGCCCTGGACCGGCGACGCATCGAAGCGGAAATGGGACACGGACGGCGTCGACAAGAAAAGGACAGGCAGCGCGACGCGTGACAACATCATCGGCCTGCTCTACAACGGCCTGGCCTACATGTCGTACGCCCCCATCGACGACATCCTGGTCAAGGCCATCGAGGTGGAGAGCGCGGCCTTCAAGGAGTACAATGGCGAGACTGCCGACTACCGCACCCAGATGCGGTCGCTATTTTCAAATCTTAAAGCAAACCGGGAGCTGGCCAAGCGCGTCTTTGCTGGCGACATCGCCACCGCCAAGTTTGTCAAGATGACGTCCGACGAGCTCAAGTCGGACCATCTCAAGAAGAAGGAGGAGGCGCTGGAGAAGGAGAACATGAAGAAGGCCCAGGTCCCCATGGTTGAGCGCTCCATCAGCGACGCCCTCGAGTGCGGCAAGTGCAAGCAGAAGAAGGTCAGCTACACGCAGGCCCAGACGCGCAGTGCGGATGAGCCGATGACCACCTTTTGTGAATGCACCGTCTGCGGCAACCGGTGGAAGGTATGTACAAATTCCTCTCCCTATCCTCATCTAACTTCGTGGTTCATTCCTAACACTAACTTTTCTCAGTTCTCGTAACCCCTGGACCTTGGTGTTTTGGCATCACCATGTCCCGGCATGTCTTCCCGTCTACCTCCGTCAAATCCCGGGTTCCAGGCAACATCCATGGCGCTAATGATCACGGAAAAGGACGTTAGTTAATGTAGCCTTCACCGCGTGTGTTAGGGCAGATGCTAGCTAGAGCGTGGCAAGCATCATTTCCGTACCTATATCTGAATTTTGGAATTTCGTATCCTCCCTTTCCCTCTTTCCACCCTTTCTTTCTCATATCCAGACGTTTCACTTTCTATTTTCTATCGCCGTTGAGTCACCGCAACGGGTAGGCCAACTGGGACCGGGCTGGAGTTGAGCGGATTGGCAAGGTGTTTATTCTTTATCTTTATTTTGATTATCCCTGGCCGCGCGATCTCTGGCACTGGATCTGACTTGTGCATTTTCCAGGCCCGCTTTCTCGCATGAATAGCAAGGCAAAATGCTCTGACCTTGCAGCGCCAGAGGCACTTTTTAGGCAGGATACTGGCCATGTAATGGCCGCGATGGATGGACCGGACTGGTCTTGTGCACCGAGCGAGAATTGGCAATGGGATACAAGCCCGTCGCCTAGACTCTCAGCATGTCACAGGGAAGCTAGGCGGTAACCAGAGACTATCCTGTTGGATCGTCGCTCATGGGGCTGCCCCGTTCTCAGATTGTCCACTTGATGACCCTACCGCGCGCGGCTTCTCCAAAAGGGCAAAGAGGTCAGCGGTCCTATCGAGGCGGTGCGGCTCTTCAAGCCCCACGGACGTGATTTGCTTATAGAAGCGACTAAGATGGCGGGAGCCCGAGTCGCACAGGACCGTCACAACCTGACTTCCGCGAGGGAGCTTGCGGGCGGTCATGACGGCCGCCACGCAGTTGACGGCGCTACTGCTGCCGACGAAGATGCCGTCGTGCTCCACCAGCCAGCGGGCCATGACGCAGGCCTGCTCGTCGGTCACGCGCACGGCGTCGTCGATCAGCTCGCGGCCGGCCTCGAAGTTTGACGTGAGCCACTTGAGCCCGACGCCCTCGACGATGGTGTCGACCTGCTGCCGCCGGCGCGTCCCCTCGCGCTCCGAGGACGAGTACATGACGCCGTGCTTGACCTTGTTGTACAGGCCGCTGCCCTGCGGGTCCGCCAGCACGATGTGGGTGGCGGAGAGCCCGGCCTCCTCCTTGAGGTGCAGCGCCACGCCCGATATGGTGCCGCCGGTCCCGGCGCCGGCGACGAAGGCGTCGATCCGACCGCCCGTCTGTTGGACGATCTCGGGCCCGGTCGTGGCCATGTGGGCCCTGTAGTTGGCCGGCGACTCGAACTGGCCGGCGTAGAAGCCGACGCTGCCGCCGGGCGCGGCCGCGGCGGTATGGCTCTCAGCGCGCGCTTTGGCCAGGTTCACAAAATGGCGCTTATCGGCGATGGGGGCGACGGGGACGCGCTCGACCGTCGCACCGAGGTGCAGCAGCAGGTCCGACTTCTCGTGGCTCTGGTCGTCGGGCATGCATATGTGGGCGCGGTAGCCCCTGGCGCGGGCCAGGATGGCGAGGGAGATGCCGGTGCTGCCGACGGTCCCCTCGTATATGGTGTCGCCGCGGCCCGGGACGAGCAGGCCACGCTCCTCGGCGTCGAGGATCATGCTCAGGGCCACGCGGTCCTTTGGGCTGCCGCCGGCGCCGTTGAGGAACTCGGCCTTGGCCAGGATGGTGCACCCCGTGGCCTCGGACAGGCTGCGGAGCTTGACCAGGGGCGTGCCCCCAATGCACTGCTCGATGCCGTCTCTGACGTCAGTGCCCAGCGCCCCTGAGCCTGCGACGGCGGGGCCGCCGGGCGCGTCGCGGTCCTGCAGCCGCATGGGGCCGAGCCCCAGCTGGCCGAATAGGCTTCGCCGGCGCGGGTCGTCGGCCCTGGACTTGCTTCCGCCCCTGTACCGCCTCTCCAGGTCTGGGTAGAGGTCTTTGAAGCCCAGCGTGACCACCACGCCGGCCATGAAGGCAGCCGCCACTGCCGCAGTGCCATAGGCTTTGGGATGGTCCAATAGAGACATTTTGTTAGATGCCGCTGTTTCAGGTCCTTCCCTTCCCTTCCCTTTCCGTTCCTTCACCTAGGCCCTTAGATAATGGGACCCATGAGTAGATATACTATTTAGAGCCTGCGGATATGTGATGTAAAAGGTCAGGCTCATCAAGGACGGGAAGTTGGATGTAACCATGGACGAGTTCTGTGTTAATCAATAGGGCGAATCGGACACAACAAAAGCCTAGGGTATCAAAGGAGGGGGTGGATCCATGATCCGTCTGGTCTTTTGCTGGGATTTTTTTCCCGTCTTGAATGGGCTTGAATGTGGAGGGAGCTTGGGCCAAGCCACCGAAATTCAATCTGCTCCAGCAAGCTTGATGCGTGCCTGTCCCGCACCGCCGATCAGCTCTGGCTGCGAGCTCTCGACCTGACCTGAGGTACCTTGGCTGTCGCGGCGAGATAGCCAGCCTCGGACGAGGAAAGTACCTATACTAGCCGGTGATCCTCCCTGGTCGCCCCCTCGGGATCCGCCCACATATCCTATCATTGAGCTGCGCCTCGGCTTCCAGAAGAGCTCTCCTCCTCGCTCCTTGGGCGGAAAAGACAGGCTCAGGGCTCTTGATTTACCCTGTAGGTACCTGCTCGGTATCCTGCTACGCGGCTTACGCGCCCGCACATTGCCGGAATGGACTCGGCGATTCTAGCCCAGCTGTTCAAGCAGCTGTTCCGCCACCCCGCATGCGCCAGGCAGCACAGGCTGGCGGCAGCGGCGCGGCCCTTTGCGACATCGACTGCGCCGGCTTCCGGGAGCGGGCGCCGGCCGCGGACCGCCCACTCGAGGCACCATCGCCATGGCGGGCCCGCCGCGCCATCCGGGCCGCAGAAAGGAACGAGGGGCTACGCAAGCCACCGCGGGCCCAAGTCGACGGCCCAGACCGATGCCAACTGGCAGCAGCGCACCGATATCTTCACGGCAGACCGTTCTGGCGAGTTCGACAGCTACCCGACCGTCACGGCTGCCGAGCTTCGGGGGCGCAGGGAGCGCCCGCGGCGGGTCAAGATGCTCACGCGGGACTTCATCGAGGACAGCCTGTACAACCCCAACTACGGCTACTTCTCCAAGCAAGTCGTGATCTTCAGTCCCGGGGAGCCCTTCGACTTTACGCGGCTGCGCGATGAGAACGCCTTCCATAAGCTGCTGGGACAGCGCTATACCGACTTTGAGGACGGGCTTGATGCCGAAAAGCCCTCGGACACGCGCCAGCTGTGGTACACCCCGACCGAGCTCTTCCGCCCCTACTATGGCGAGGCCATTGCGCGCTACCTCATGGCCAACTACATCCTGTCATCATATCCCTACCATGACCTCGTCATATACGAGATTGGCGCCGGCCGGGGCACCCTGATGCTCAACATACTTGACTTCATTCGGGATACGGAACCGTCTGTCTACGACCGCACAAAGTATCGTATCATCGAGATCTCTTCTAGTCTGGCAGACCTTCAGTCTCGCCAGCTCCTGCGCTCCACCAACTCGCGCGGCCACGCCGACAAGGTCGAAATCATCAATGCGTCCATTTTCGACTGGAACCAGCCCGAGCCCGACCCCTGCTTCTTCCTCGCTTTCGAAGTGTTTGACAACTTCGCTCACGACTGCATCCGCTACGACCTTGCCACCGAGCAGCCCATGCAGGGCACTGTCCTGATCGATGGCCTAGGGGACTTTTACGAGTTTTATGTTCCCCATCTTGATCCCCTCGCCGCTAGATTCTTCCGCGTCCGCCACGCCGCCACTGCAGGTCGTCATCCCACTCCCTATCCGACCAATCGGATGTTGCGCTCTCTGCGGGCTAACCTGCCCTTCACCGCCAATCTCAGCTCTCCAGAGTACATCCCCACTCGGCTGATGCAGTTTTTTGACGTCCTGGACCGCCACTTTCCCGCCCATCGCCTGGTTACAAGTGACTTCCACTCCTTGCCTGACACAACCCCTGGCCTGAACGCTCCCATTGTGCAGACGCGATACCAGCGCCGACCAGTGCCTGTGTCAACCCCCCTGGTACGCTCCTATGTCCCCTCCAACTTGGTTTCTCATCCTCCTCAGGGCTAATCAAAGAAAACGCCCCTCACAGGTCCATCAGGGATACTTCGACATTATGTTCCCGACCGATTTCGGAGTGATGGAAGCAATGTACCAAGCAATTACCGGAAGACTAACTAGAGTGTCTTCCCATGAGGATTTTATGCGCCGCTGGGCCTATGTTGAGGAGACGCAGACTCGGAGCGGAGAAAACCCACTCCTAAGCTGGTTTAAAAACGCTAGTGTAATGACGACCTTGTAAATCTATAGAGGTTTATTTGTACCTGTGTATATTAGCACCAGGCGACTTGACCACATACATGTGGCCGTGAAAATCGCGCAACAGAGGGAAATGATCGGAATAAAGAGAACAAGAGACCGAGCATCAACAGCATAGCGCGACTTTGAGGCGTTGAAGTGGGTGAATTGGCATCTGGTGCTAATCATGGTGTCCCGCCTAGGACATGCGGCGATGGCGGGCCGGGCGTGCATCCGAGCCCGTGCTATAGTCAGAGTCGATGCTGGACCGCCCCTGGTCTGCGTAGTTGGCCTCGGCATCAAAGTTCATCAGACCGATGCTCTCTTTAGGGTCGGCTCGGCCTCGCTTGCTCCGGCTAGAGCCAAGCTTTTGGTACCCTCCACGGCGCGCGCGGCTCATGATATTGCCCACCCCAATGTTTCTGTACTTCTTGCCCCACACGAGGGTGCCGACCAGCATCAACGTGATAAAGCCGAATATGATAGGCAGTCCAATGTACAATTCAGCGCCGGATGGGGCTGTCGACGGCGGCTGCCTGAACGGCTGAAGTTTCGTGACAAAGACGTCTGGGCCCCTGACCGGTGCATGGCTGGAGTTGGTCATTGGCAGGGTCCGAAAGCCAATGCTGATGTTGACGCCGGCCGTATGCTGCATGATCTCGCGGTCGACCGGCCAAGCGTAAAATGCCTTGTTGACTGGGAGTGGAGAGGAAGCAAACGCATCCTCTTTGGATAAAGCACCCGTTGTCGCATTTCGGCGGCTGCCGAAGACCACTATGGTCGTGTTGCTGCTAGGGAAGAATGCCGGGTCCCAGGTAACTGCCAACAAACAGAAGATATCAGGATCAAGCTCGACCAAGCAACGCATTGCACCGCCCGAAGCCCGAAGCCCGACCTTGATCTCAAATATGGAGCCGAAACCTACTGTAGTATGTGGTCTCTGGGTGCACTTGGCTACCTGGGGAAGGGAAGCAAAATGGCGCGCCCGACCCAGCCTTATTGTGACAAATCGGGAACGCACCCGCCTTCGAGTTGGCGTCTGCGGTGGGCAAGGACCGACCAGTGCTCGTCGTGACACTAAAGGGAGAGGGGACAAAATTCGGTTAGCTCTCCGAGGCTTGCGATGTTGGTGAGGTCACTATATGCAGACATGTGGTATAACTTACTACCCGTGGATTATTGTTCTCCGTACTGTCGCCGTGATTTCGAACGGGGCAGCGTCAGACACTGCCGTCGGCGTTCCGCTGACGGTGCTCATGACGGGGGTCATCGTCTTTGGGACGCCCGAATCGTCGACACTAACCCAGAGGTCGTCTGCGGCCGCCACGCCATGGCACAAGCACAGGGCAAGGAGCCCCTGAAAGGAGAGACTCGAGCGGAACATTATTGGGACTTGCCGGCTAAGTATCAGAAAACGGCAACAAGAGGGAATAGCGCAGGCCGGGAAAGTGTATGCCAACGTCTAGGTGCTAGCTGTCGAGGTCGTCTCTTGCCTTGGAGCTATGGCGGTTGGTGCATGATATTTATTAGGACTTGGTGATCCTTCGAAGCGGGCCGAGCGCGTCGTGGATGGATCAACACGCGGCCAGGGGTAGAATCGATTATAATCAGCTCCATAAAACGTGGCTTTCGAGAAGGCTTCCACCCCTGCCCCCACCTCCAAAAGCATTGCAAGCTGGGAAATTGAGCCTGCAGGACACAATTGCAGCGATACGGACAGAGGATATTGCAGGGGCGGGTTGATCCAGGAAAAGTGAAAACCAGCCAAGGTGAATTCAGAGGCGGCTGGGCTGGTGATGACTGGTGTTTACACAGCATGAACCACACAAGGTGCCTTGGCACATCGGAGCAAACTCTTGATGACGAGACCAGCTGCCCTTGCATGCCCGTTCAAGGGGTGGATGGGCCACAGACCCGCTGATTTGAGATTTACGCGCTGTTATCGCTTATCGGCACGTGCAATAGGCCGGGGGCGGCCGCGTTTTGGTGTCGGCCGGCGTGCTGAAGGAGAAAGCTGAGCAACTCCTCAGCCCTGCTCCATGCTCCATCCCTCACCAAACCAGCATCCTGCTGCGGCGACCGAAAAAAAGAACGATAATGGTGCCGGCTGGAGCAGTTACGGAGAGCTTGTCCCACCGCTCCAACTGCCGCTGCCACATTCTCCCATAGCCGCCCCTCGACTGTCGTGTCTTGTCTGTCGGCCTCTCCTGGCCCCAGTCGCACGTTTGCGCCCCCGACACTCTTTGGCCGCCTCACCCCGATTTCTTCGCCAGACAAAGGGTACGTCGGAGCTCTATTCCTCACGTCGCTACCCACCACCCGGCATGACCTGCCCTGCTCTCCTACGCGGACCACGCTCATCCCCACAATGGGCTTGCCTGGGAAACCAAACTTAAGACGTGTAATAACTCCGATTGCCCTCTTAGCAAATAAGCCCACCGCGCTCTTCAGAAGCTCGTCGCGTCCCCTTGCCGCTGTGCGGCACGTCATCGGTGGCAGATGAACCCCCAACCGCCCCACGGCAGCGGCTTCGACCGTGAGCGTGATCGCGACCATCGCGACCGTGACGCCGAGGAACAGCGTCTTCGCCCCCTCCACCAAGACGATGCGCCTCACCACGAACGCGATCGCGAGCTCTCAGATCGCCAACAGCGCGACAGAGAATCATACCAACCCGGACCCCCTCACCACAGTTCTGCAGGCTCTCTGCCCATACACCAGCCCGTCGCGTCTCGCATTTCGGGTGTTATCCACAGCCCTGGCGGTATCCTAGGCGCTCATAACGGGGCGCCTTCGTCCAATATCGGGCTGGGTCCGCCCTCCGGAGCCCAGGGGTCTGGCTTTGCAGGCCCTTTACACGGCGAGGCAGGTCGCCAGGTCCCACAGCACTCGGGAAGCAACCCCGCGGGCCAGCAGCATCAGATGTTTGCGCCCATCCCTCCGGCACAGGCCCCTTCTGGCGGCCCTGGCGTGGCCGCGGGCAGCCCTGGTGGCGGCGTCTTTGGCGGTCCACTGCAGCCCGAGAACTCCCGGGCCCCTGGCCAAGCACAATTTTCTCAGGCCGCTCATGCCAACTCGTCCACATCGGGTGGCATTGCCCAGGGCCAGCAGCCCATTCTCAACGACGCCCTTAGCTACCTCGATCAGGTAAAAGTCCAGTTTCACGAAAAGCTCGACGTTTACAACATGTTCTTGGACATTATGAAAGACTTCAAGTGCCAGTCGTAAGTGGCTTCACGCTGTACCCGCTAGTCTACCATTATATGTTTGCCTCGGCTGACCTGAATGAAAGAATCGATACCCCAGGCGTCATTAGTCGAGTGTCCGAGCTCTTTGCCGGTCACCCAAACCTCATCCAAGGGTTCAACACATTTCTCCCGCCCGGCTACAGGATAGAGTGTGGCCTGGAAAACAATCCGAACAGTATCCGCGTCACGACTCCCTCGGGTTCCACCATCCACTCGATTGGCACGGGAAAGGCTACACAGCAGCATCAGCAACAGCAGCCGCCGCAGCAACCGCAAGTGGACGGCACAACAGGTCCACATGGTCCGGCCAGCGCCTACGTGGGTCATGCTCAGCGCCCAGGGAATTGGCAACCTCTGGTGCACCACAGCATAGAAAGTCCTGAAGCCCAGTTCAGTGCCCCAACTCAGCCTGGACCAGGAGCCTTCAGCCAGTCAACCGCGCCCGCCGGCCAGTTTGATGGTCACAGTCCAGCACACCAGCAGCGCGTCGTTAGCCAAGGCCAGCAACCTGCTCCCGCTGTGCCAGGGCCGAGCTCTGTGCCTACCCAGATGGCTAGGAACGCTCAGACCCCGACCCCCGCCGCACAACAGTCCGGGCTCAATGGCGCTGCCGGTCAGCAAGCTGGGACCCGAGGGCCGGTCGAGTTTAACCATGCCATCAGCTATGTCAACAAAATCAAGGTATGTTCTCTGGCACGCTCGAGACTGGTGCATCTCGGCCATATCCTCGCGCCGCTGACTGAGATTTGACCAACAGAACCGTTTTCAGGACAAGCCAGAGATCTATAAACAATTCCTCGAAATCCTCCAGACGTACCAGCGCGAACAGAAGCCGATTCAAGACGTATACGCCCAAGTCACGACGCTCTTCCACACGGCCCCAGACCTGCTGGAGGACTTTAAACAGTTCCTACCCGAGTCCGCGGCCCAGGCGAGAACCGTCGCTGGGCAGCGCCACGCCGACGATGGCACCCTGCTGAATCATCTCACTCAAATCCCACCACCGAGCCACTCGGCAAGGGACGGCCCTAAAATGCCGCCTGTGGGCAATTTCGCCGTGCCCGTCAGTGCGAGCAAGGAGAACAAGAAACGCCCACGGCCCGAGAAGCAGCAGGTGTCTGCCACAACACCCCAGGCGCAGCCTTCGCCAGCTGCGGCAACACTGTCGGCCGTTGGCGCCATGAACAAGCGGGCAAAGGTGTCGCACAAGCCGGCCGTGGAGGCCCCGTCAATCGAGCCCTCGCTGACTCCCATCGCTCCCGAGCCGCTCGCGCCCGAGCCGCCCTCCTCGGTAACCCAGGACAAGGCCTTAGCCAATCTCGACCGCATCAAGAAGCACATTGGCAACAGGACGACACTGCACGAGTTTCTCAAACTCATAAATCTATTCACCCAAGGGCTCATCGACAAGAACGTTCTGGTTCACAAGGCGCAGCTTATAATCGGAGGCAACGTCGAGTTGATGACCTGGTTCAAGGACTTTGTGCGGTACACTGGCGATGACGAGCTGGTGGAAAATAAGCCCGAACCTCCCAGCGGGAGGGTCTCGCTGAGCAACTGCCGTGGATACGGGCCGAGCTACCGCCTGCTACCGAAGAGGGTGAGTGATATAGCCCCCGAGGGCGCTGAAAGTCCTGCTAACGCCAACTTTTCCTCCCTTAGGAACGCCTCAAGCCTTGCAGTGGCCGCGACGAGCTTTGCAACTCGGTCCTGAACGACGAATGGGCCTCGCATCCCACTTGGGCGTCGGAAGACTCTGGCTTTGTTGCGCATCGGAAGAACGCCTTCGAGGAAGGGCTGCACAGGATCGAGGAGGAGCGCCACGACTACGACTTCTTCATCGAGGCTAACCAGAAGTGCATCCAGCTCCTGGAGCCAATTGCGCAGCAGATGCTCACCCTGTCACCAGCCGAGAGACAAAACTTCAGAATGCCCCCCGGTCTAGGCGGCCAGAGCACGTCGATCTACAAGCGTGTCCTTAAAAAGGTCTACGGATCGGAGAAGGGTGCGGAGGTTGTTAACGACATGTTCCAGCACCCATTCACCGTTGTTCCCATCGTCATGGCTCGTCTCAAACAGAAGGATGAGGAGTGGCGGTTCAGCCAGGTATGCGCCAAGCCCGATCAGTCCGGTGACCACAATGGATGGCACTGGTGTCAGACTAACATGACAACTTCCTATTGCAGCGCGAGTGGGAGAAGGTGTGGCAGAGCCAGACCAAGACGATGCATCTGAAGAGCCTCGACCATCAGGGGATCCAAGTCAAGTCCAACGACAAGCGCAACTTCTCGGCTAAGCACCTCGTTGATCTAATCAAGACCAAGCACGAAGAGCAGAAGCGCCTGCGGATCAACAAAGGCAAAGCCCCCAGGTATCAGTATCTCTGGTCCTTCGCAGACCAGGGAGTGCTCCTGGACCTCATTCGGTTTATGGTGCTGTATGCCATGAACAGCGGGCAGCACGGGGCATCGGAAAAGGACCGCATCTTGGAATTTTTCGAGACCTCCATCCCGCAGTTCTTTGGGATCCACCCCGATCAGGTCCGCCAACACCTCATTGACATTGATCGCGACGCGGGCGAGGAGGAGGCCGACGACAGCGCGCCCGCGGAGCTTTCCAACGGCCGCAGTCGCCGTAACGGCAAGAAGTCGGATCTACTCCGCGGTCTCCTAGACCCAGGCCGAAACGGTAGCAAAACCCGGAGCCACAACGAGGATAGCGCCGCCTCTGCTAGCAAGGAGACGACGCCCGATGTGGGCTCGGCCAACGAGGAGGATGCGGCCGATGCACCAGAGGATGGTGCAGGGGCGGACATTGCCAATGACCGCTGGCTCCCGACGGTGCCCGGACCAGTGGTCGTCTCGGGCAAAAATCCCGTTCCCGGGCTGGACGCCGAGCTGAAGGCAGACTGCTTCTTCCCGCGGCCCTGGTACAACTTCTTTTGCAACCAGACAATCTTTGTCTTCTTCAGCGTGTTCCAGACGCTGTACCAGCGGCTAAAGCAGGTCAAGGAGAGCAAAAACAGCGTCCTCGAGGAGATCAGACGGGAGAAGGCCGACAAGCCAGCTCAGCAACTCGGTCTCGTGCATGATGAGATGAACTACTTTGAGGATAACTCCGATACCTTCTGGCCACGCACCGTGGAACTCATCGAGGACTACATCACGGGAGAGATTGACGAGAGCAAGTACCAGGATGTTTTGCGTCACTACTACCTCAAGAGCGGATGGACGCTTTACACCATTCAGGACCTACTCAAGACGCTTTGTCGGCAGGCCCTTGTCTGCAACAACTCGGACTCCAAGGAGAAGACACCAGACCTCGTGCACCAGTTCCTAGTCGCCCGAAGCCAGGAGGAGACGAGCTACCAGACTGAGATCAGCGCCCGCAAGTTTGCTGAGAAGTGCATCAAGGACGGAGAAATGTTCCTGATTACCTGGGTAAGTGACAGGTCCGCCCTTGCCAGAAACTTGACGTGTCTTCGCATCGCTAACACGACTCCACGTCCATCCTACAGGCACCAACAAGCAACGAGGCCAGCGTACGGTGGCTCCAAAAGGATGACACCACGTTCCACGTGGATGAAATGGAGCCCGCAGAGCGCTGGAAGTACTACATCTCGTCGTACATGCGCGTCGAGTCCACCGAAGGAGTACCCCGGTCCCGCCTCCAGAAGTCTCTTCTGACCCGTAACCTACCGTCCAACGACGCCGACTCGGACGACGGTCAGATGCCCAAGCCCATCGCGTTCCACGAAGGCCTCACCCTCCGGATATGTCTCAACTCGTCAAAAATCGTCTACGAGAAGAACACGTCGGAGTACTTTGTCTACAACACGATGCCATCGGCCGAGGACGAGCGGGCGAAACGACAGGAAAGGGCCGCCTTTGATGCGGAGCGGCGGGCACAGCTGTTCCGAGAAAAAATGATCATGAACAATGCCTGGATGAAGGACATGAGCCAGGACGAGGTGCAGGGGATCAACGAGGACTTCCAAAAATGGGCCAAGGACGGTGCCCTGCCCAGCGGAGCGAATGGTGGCGAGGCTGACGTTCCGATGGCTGCCTAGTCAACATGGTCTGGTCTTCCTCCTGTCTCTCTCGGCTCCCCTCCGCTTGGGTGCCGGCCTTTGGTGCTGTTCTTTGGGGCTGTCTCATCATTCCATATACCCGGTTGCGCCCTGCCAACGTTTCTCTTTTTGTCCCTTGGGTGGCTGCCGTATGCAAGCTGTTTCCTCTCGATCACGTCCGATGCTGTCCCGTCATCATTGGGTATCTCCACTTCTTGATCACTTACTTGTCTTCACTGTCATTTTATCTATTTCCTTTCACCCTCTTCCCCCCCCC
>NW_008804545.1:2994199-3001026 GCF_000145635.1 Gaeumannomyces tritici R3-111a-1
TCTTACCTTCCCCCTTACCCTCCTCCCCTCCCCCCCTCCCCCCCCCTTCCCTTTTTTTTTACCGTATCTCGTCATCCTCGCCTAAGTCTTGTTAGGTTGACCTTAATCTTGCTCGGCGCCATTTACCGAGGGTAGGCTAGCAACCGTCAGTGGCGGGCGACTTGCCTGATTTGACGTCTAAGATTTTGCGACGAGAAAGACAAGACCCTGGTCCGTCCACTTGCTTGAGATGGCACCATCAGGACCAGTTTCGCCTTTGGGATGAGGAGGACTCCGCCTGCCTTTCATCGGCCGAACCATCCCCTTCCACATTCATGTATCAACCTTTTAGCGTTTAGATCTCACGGAATCGGATTCATAACCAAACATTTACAACACATGAAGCTGAAAGTGAATACTCGCCCGTCCTCCTGTATTAACTGGGACCTGTCGCCCAACATTACGCCCAGATATATTGGCTCTCAGCACAAGCTAAGTCCCCAAGCGCCCCCTATTATATATGGTCTCCATCCCTCATCGTAGCTGCATGGGCGAGTAGAGACCGTGTCAAGTCCTCTTGTAGGTCGTTGTATATACTTTGATATTATGATGTTAGGCCCGTAAAGCCCGCGGCCTTGCCGTTCATTGTCGCTGTTTAGCGCCCAACCCTGATAGCGGGTGGCATTGGTTGACGTCAACCGACCGAGAGTAGATATCTGCCTTTGAACCCTACTTCTATCTCCTTATCACCCGTTTATTGCAGGTTCTCGATGACAATGGCAGAGGCGCCGCCGCCGCCGTTGCAGATACCGGCGCAGCCAATCTTGGCCTTCTTCTCCCGCAGCACCGTGGTGAGGGTGGTGACAATGCGAGCGCCCGAGCAGCCCAGCGGGTGTCCAATGGCAACCGAGCCGCCGAAGACGTTGACCGTCTCTGGGTCCAGACCGAGGAGTTTTATGTTTGCGAGCGCAACGACGGAGAAGGCCTCATTGATCTCGTAAAAGTCCACAGCGCTCTGCTCGAGTCCGGCGTGCTTGATAGCCTTGGGAATCGCCAGAGCGGGTGCAGTGGTAAAGCGCTCGGGCTCGCGTGCAGCGTCGCCCCAGCCCAAGATCTTGGCCAGCGGCTTGATGCCGAGCTCCTTGAGCTTCGCCTCCGATACAAGGACGACGGCAGAGGCGCCATCGTTGATCGGTGAGGCGTTTGCTGCAGTGACGGTGCCTCCGCTGGGGATGAAGACGGGCCGGGCGGCCCGCAGCCTGTCAATGTTCAGGTTCTTCACCTCCTCATCCCGCTCGACGCGAACCGGAGGCTTGCCACGGCCGCCGCTGACCTCGATGGGAGCAATCTCAGAAGCAAAGACGCCGGCCTCGGTAGCGGCCTGTGCCTTCTGGTAGGTCTTGATGGCGTAGTCGTCCTGGTCCTCGCGGGAGAAGCCATGGTCAGAGCTGCAGAGCTCAGCCTGGATACCCATGAGGTCCTGCTTGCCGTAGGCGTCGCGAAGACCATCCTTCTGGATACCATCAACCAGGGTCTGGTCCCCGTATTTGGTCCCGGACCTCGAGTTGAGCAGGTAGTGTGGGGTGTTGGACATGGACTCGGTGCCACCGGCGACGACGATGGAGGCGTTGCCCGTCATGATGGTCTGGGCTCCGAGGATTATGGCCTTGAGGCCCGAGGCGCACACCTTGTTGACCGTGGTGCATACGACACCCTGGGACAGGCCGGCGTTGATGGCGCACTGGCGGGCGGGTGCCTGGCCGACACTGTCATCCGATAGAAACGCATCAGTCACAGGCAGCCGCAGGAGAGCCAGGCCGCGCCCTCGAGTGACTTACTTGGCAGATAGTACGTTTCCGAAGAAGACCTCTTCAACATCCTCAGGCTTGATCTCCGGCACGCGTTCAACGGCGGCTGCAAGAACACATTAGCAAAGCTCCATTGACCCCTTGACCTAGCCAGGGACACGGCGAGTCAAAAGGGTGGAGAGGCGGAAGTACCCTTGATGGCATGGGAGCCCAGCTGGATGGCGTTCAAGCTGGACAGGGAGCTATATCAGGTGTGCGCCGTCCACCTTTAGTCAGTCCTCCATAGTGCTGGTCGTCGTCGACCCAGACCGGGACAGCCGGTCCGGGGATGAAGGAGGTTGTCAAGACATACCCCAGGAATGAACCCACTGGGGTCCTGGCGACGGCCGCGATGTAGACAGGCGGAAGTCCCGACATTTTATGAACAGGCTTGAGGGGATTGGGAGGTACGTTGGTGCTGGGCCGAGTTACGAAGATGGTGAGCGGGTGTACTGGCGGGTATGGTGGAAAGAAAAGGAGGGCGGATGGTGGACGTCTGCCGCCGGTATTAAAGGCTGCGTGTTCTGGTAACGGGGACCAGATTGAGGGGCGACCAAGCAACCCCACCAAGAACGATCAAGATGGACGGCCGAGCAGTGCAGTCGAGCTACCCGACCATTAAGTTGCTACACATGCAGCTGCCCAATTTTAATGACCGAAAACCAAAGTCAAGACGAGACGGAAGGGACTACGAATCGAAAAAGAATGCCCGATTACCAAGCTCGGTGCCGCCGGAACCGCTGGTAGTAGAGTAACCTGGCGGGCAGGTCAGGGAGGTATATCATCCATCTAAATTCCGCGGTTACCCACAGCCTATAAACTGGCACACCGCCTCGACAGGGCCATGGCAGCTGTGATAACTACCACCTACGTACCACCCTACGTGGGTATTCATCGACATACCCGAACACGTAGGTGCATATCAGCAAGTAGACACGGCGGCCAGATAAAAACCCGCACTTCGTTTAACACAGATTGGGACACCCGTTGTCCTTCCCATGTCCCGTACTGTTTCGCTGGCGATGAGAGGCGCCAGCTACATGCCTACCATATAGAGTATCAGCTCATGTAACGGCACCGTCTGTCGGCCATGTAGAGACACGCACCGTCTGGTGCATGTGCTGTGCCAAAGGCTGCACGCTACCGGACTTTTGTCGCAGCTGGAGGTTGGGCTCTCCATGGTCGGGCCGCCCACGCCATCGTTGGAAGCCGAGCACCCCCTCGGCAGCGGCTGCAGGTACGGCTGCAGCGGAACGAAATCTGGTGGGCCGAGCGTTGAGGTGCTGTCAGCGATGGATGCCGGCCCACCACTGTGCTGGTATGTGGGGATAAAAAAGTCAGGTGGGGCCAAGCTGCCCGCCAACCTACCAAAAGAATATTTCCTGAGCGCGTCAACCATTAACCACCAACGCGTCCCGAGCTTGACGCTCTCAGCCTTGCGCCTTGCACATCATCTTGCGCCACCACACCGACACATTGCCGCCGTTGGCAGGAACTTACGGCCAAGGTTGCGCTCCGCTGAACAGTCTAGACACCTTCTTGCTCCACAGTATTTACCAAAGCTAGCCCAGAGCAACCCTCGACCCTCAGACCAGCCGTGCTCGGGCGCATAGCGCTGTTCTTCTAGATCTGCCCTCTCTGGCCGGCGGCTCGTCGCACCGTTGCTGTCGCTGGCTCAGTTGCACTCGACCGCCGCAACCATGGATGACCTCTATGACGAGTGAGCTCGCCCGACAAAATATTCCTCACATGAATCGGTGCCAGCTGGCACTGGGAAGGAGACACGAACTAACGAACTTGATTGTGTGCTGCAGGTTTGGCAACTTCATCGGCGAGGAGGCAGAGGCGTCGGGGAACGAATCCGACCATGCCCAGAATGCCAACGACTATGTGTACGATGATGCCTCCTCGGAAGCAGGCCAATCGGGCGTTGACGCCGCGATGATGGATGTTGATGGTGAGTCCCCCGCAATACTTGTCTGCGAATCGGCAGGTGCTGGCCCGTCAGCCTGGTATGGATGCTGACCATATGGTGTGGGCGTATCTGGATAGAGGGCCGGCCGTCCAACGCTGTTATTCTGCATGAGGACAAGCAAGTCTACCCGTCGGCCCAGCAGGTATACGGCGAGGAGGTCGAAACGATGGTGCAGGAGGAGGATGCTCAGCCCCTTAGCGAGCCCATCATCGCCCCCATAGAGGAAAAGCACTTCACGGTCACCGAGACGGACCTACCACCTGTACATTTCGACCGCAGCTTTATGGCCGACCTGATGCGGTACCCAGCACAGACTCGCAATATCGCCTTCGCCGGTCATTTGCACCACGGAAAGACGGCGTTCATGGACATGCTTGTCCTTGAGACCCACGACATCAAGGACAGGCTGGAAAAACGCCAGGGTAAAAGCCGCGACGAGCAACTGAGGTATACCGATGTACACCTCCTGGAGCGCGAGCGCGGTCTCTCGATCAAGGCAGCGCCGATGAGCCTTGTGCTTCAGGGCACCAAGGGCAAGTCCTACTTGCTCAATATGATAGACACTCCCGGCCATGTCAATTTTGTTGACGAGGTTGCCTCCGCCTTGCGGTTGGCTGATGGGCTCTGTCTGGTGGTTGATGTGGTCGAGGGAGTCCAGATCAACACGGAGCAGATACTAAAACATGCCGTCCTCGAGGAAGCACCAATCACCCTCATCGTCAACAAGCTCGACAGACTCATCTTGGAGTTGAAGCTCCCCCCGACTGATGCATACTTCAAGCTGAAGCACGTCATAGAGGAGGTCAACACAGTAATAACAAACGCCCTACCGGGGCGCCCCGACGAGGCTGAGCGGAGACGCCTCAGCCCCGAGAAGGGTAACGTGGTGTTCGCATGTGCAGACATGGGCTGGTGTTTTACTCTACAGTCATTTGCAAAAATGTACGCCGATAACTACGGCGCGGTCGACACCCACGAGTTCGCGCGGCGCCTCTGGGGCGACATTTACTTCAACCCACGGAAGCGATCATTCACCAGAAAACAAGTTGAAGAGGGCGCCAAGCGGTCATTCGCCAAGTTCATCCTGGAGCCCGTGTACAAGCTCTTCGCTCACTCCATCAGCGACACCCCTGACGAGCTCAAACGTACTCTCGCCACCCTCGGCATCACCCTGAAGCCATCCCAACTGAGAGCCGACGCCAAGGTCATACTGCGCTTGGTCTGTCAGCAGTTCTTCGGCTCGTCTGGCGGCTTTGTCGACATGGTGGTGGCGCACATACCGTCTCCTCTCGAGGCTGCCGCCGAGAGGTTACGGCGCTTCTACACGGGGCCACTTGATTCCGCTGTGGCCAAGTCGATGGCTGCGTGCGACCCCAATGGCCCGCTAGTGATCCACGTCACCAAGCTCTTCAGTTCGCCAGATGCCAAGACCTTCCAGTCCTTTGGGCGTGTAATGAGTGGCACTGCCCGCCCCGGCGCCGATGTCCGAGTTCTCGGTGAGGGCTACTCGATCGACGACGAGGAGGACATGGCAGCAGCCAAGATCTCGGATGTCTCGATCTGCGAGACCAAGTACAATATCCCAACCGACGGAGTTCCGGCAGGAAACTGGGTTCTCCTCAGTGGCGTCGACAACTCGATCGTCAAGTCGGCGACCATTGTGGACAAGGTCTTTGCTAGTGACGAGGATGCGTACATTTTCAAGCCCGTCACGCATTTCACCCAGTCCGTGTTTAAAGTTGCCGTGGAGCCGATAAACCCGTCGGAGCTGCCCAAGATGCTCGACGGTATTCGGAAAATCAACAAGAGCTACCCCCTTGCCACTACCAAGGTGGAGGAGTCGGGAGAGCACGTTCTCCTTGGCACCGGCGAGCTGTATCTCGATTGTATTCTGCACGACCTGCGACGCCTATACGCCGATATGGAGATCAAAGTCTCGGACCCCGTTACCCGATTTTGTGAGACGGTGGTGGAAGAGTCTGCGGTCAGGTGCTATGCAATCACTCCGAACAAGAAGAACCGCATCACCATACTGGCCGAGCCTCTGGGTGATGATATCGCCCGAGACATCGAGACAGGTGCTGTAAAGATCAAGGACCCCGTGCGCAAGACGGCCAAGTTCTTTCAAGAAAAGCATGAGTGGGACTTGCTTGCGGCCAGGAGTATATGGGCGTTTGGACCGGACGAAGCCGGCCCCAACATCCTCCAGGATGACACCCTGCCGACTGAAGTCGACAAGAAGCTTCTGGCAGCGGTAAAGGAGCCGATTCGCCAGGGATTCAGCTGGGCGACCCGAGAAGGGCCCCTGTGCGAAGAACGTGAGTCTTGCTTCACCTTTTCTCTATACCCTCCCAGTTACCAGGCCGCTAACAGTCTGTATCTCCCCATATAGCGATTCGCAACACCAAGTTCAAGATCATGGACGCAACACTGGCCGCAGAGCCCATATCTCGTGGCGGTGGGCAAATAATTCCTACGTCTCGGCGAGCCTGCTATTCCGCATTCCTGATGGCATCTCCTCGTCTCATGGAACCGACGTACGGCGTGTCGATGATCGGGAACCAAGACTCTGTAGCGCAGGTTTACAACACACTGGCCCGGCGAAGGGGGCACGTGCTGTCTGACGGACCCATCGCCGGAACGCCACTATATCGCGTCAACGGGCTGATACCCGTCATCGACTCGTTCGGGTTCGAGACGGACGTGCGGATCGAAAACAAGGGCGCGGCCGCCATAAGCCTCGTATTTGACCGATGGAGCATCGTGCCTGGCGACCCGCTGGACCATGAGGTAGCATTGCACCCTCTGCAACCGGCTAGCGCACATGCCACAGCCCGGGATTTCGTCCTCAAGACCCGCCGCCGCAAAGGACTCAGCGAGGACGTGTCAAAGGCGAAATTTCTTGAGCCCGAGCATCACAAGGAGCTGCTGGCTACCGGCGCGATGGACGAATTCTGAGTTGTACCGTATCCATAGTTGTACCACTATCGTGGCAAATGCTGGTGGGGGGGGGGGGGGGGGGGNGG
>NW_008804545.1:3001163-3015227 GCF_000145635.1 Gaeumannomyces tritici R3-111a-1
ATAGATATTTCGCTTTTTTTTTTTTTTTGAACCCCGGGAACCCAAACCTAACAAAGCGCGATTCCCGGTGTGCGCAAGAAAGAAGGCGAATGGATAGATAGCAGCAGCACCCCCCCCCCCCCCAATTCCTTGTGCTGATAATCTGCCTGATAATTACGTCCAAAAACTCCATCCTGTCGCTACGCCATGGATGGCGCCATGCAACATGACCTGTCTTTCAGCCATGGGCCTTGGCTATTGTGAAACAAATGGCAGTGACGCAATGTGACACTAGCAAAATCGAGTGATGTGCGCTTGATCGCCTAGATGTCCGACCGAAGCAGTTACTATGCAGGCAAGAGGCTGGCATTGGTGCCTTGTGTCATGGTGACGGGTGGGCTAAAAGCGTGTTGGCTCGCGTGCTCGCGCCTCCTCCACATTCTCGGCTCGCAAGCACGGCAGCTTGTTCGTCGGGAGTAGGTGGGTGGCTTGAACCTAGCAAGTTAAGCGGCCCCGTCCGAGGAGGAGGCGCGTGCGAGGTCTCGGCCGAGGGCCCCCGAGGATGGGGGGGGGGGGGGCGCGCGCACGCACCAGGACGATCCGGCCGGAGCGGCCGAGCGGAGCAGCAGCAGCGCGCTTCATCAGACACAGGTCTCCATCATCTTGTCGAGCATGCTCCGCAGCGAGTCGTTCTCGAGGGCGGCGGCGACCCTCTCCTTGTCGGCCAGCTGCCTGTTGACCTGGTCGTCCTGGGCGTGGGAGCCGGCCTTCATCCGGACGTCGACGCGGTAGCCCGGCGGTAGGGCCTGCTCCAGGCGGACGCGGACGGCCAAGCCAATGACGGTGGCGAGGGAGCAGTGGGTGATGGTGGGTGTGACCTCGACAAGCACCTCGACAAGGGTGGGCGACGTCTGGAGAATATGGATGTCGGGGAGGTTGATGACGGACAGCTGGCCCAGGGTATGGGGGTGCTCCGGGTCAGAGATTGTGGAGATCAGGTCTGTGGCGGGCGGACGGTGGCAGGTCCGAGAGATTGTGTGATGCGAGGTTAGACACTAGGACCCAACAGGTTTTTTGCCTAGATCGGAAAAAATAAATAAGAGAAGGGTGGTATTCGTGGTAGCGATGGCTAGTCGAGACCCTCGGGCGAGGGTCGGGTTAGGGGGTAGGGGTTAGCGACGGTGCGTGCAGAACAAACAAACTAACCATAAATCTCTTGCTCGTCGATGGGCTCGGCGCCATAGTCGCTGCCCTCGTCCGACGACAGGACGTCCGAGAAGCCCCAAAAGGAGGCGGTTGGCCTGGACGCTAGCAGGTCGGCATATCTTGACTCTGGCCCGCCAGCGACCCCGCTCACGTGCCGCGCCCGTGAGGGCAGCTGTGTCATGCTCAGGATGGTCGGGTTAGCATTATCTGGACTGGATGTTTGCATCTTGAATGTGTTTGGTGTTTGGTGCGCTTGGTGTGTTCAAGTTGTTTTGGCAGGGTGTCCCGTGATGCCTCTCTACTTGGCAGGTAAGCACGAACGCACGGGATTTTCTGGAAGGCAGCAGCGTGGTGTAGTGGTGATGGTGGTGGTGATGGTGGTGGTGGCCATTGCGGTTTGTCAGTGCATGGTGGTGGGTATTTTCTCGTCTGTCGAGTCCCGGGCCCGCCTCCACACCCGCCTCCACACCCGCCCCTCCCCGACCACCAACAAGACTGGGCACGCACCACTATGGGGACTGGAGATCTAAGCTTCCGACTTGTTGTTGTGTGTTGTTCGTAGACACTACTTTTTGTCGTCTCCTTCGCTCTAGATATGTTAGTCTGCCAACTTTAACCCTCGACGGGGGATGATCACGGTCTCTTTCGTGTTGCTGTATGTTTCTCTCTCCTCTGCCTTCTTTCACCAGTCCATGCCCGGATACCTAAGCAGATGACCGTCCGGTATACTATACCGACATCAGGTACTTGATCGGACCGATCTTGGTGTGGTGCAGGACAGTCCCTTGATGGTGGCAGTGCGTGTAGCGAGGCTCCACAGCCAACCCCCCCGCCAGGTCTCTCCATCTTTGGTGCACCAGCCTTCTTGGCCAGCTGTCGACCATCAACTGCGTGCTACGACGCTACCAACCTCTCATCCTCTTTTCTGCTCATCCGTCAGCTCCGGGCAGCAGGTTGTTGGGTGATTGGTAATGCTCTTCATATTTCCCGGCTTAATTTTTTCTGTCCAGGTTTTGGGTCTTCCACTCAACCGTACCAAGATGCACGCCCCTTGAAATTGTCGTAATCTTCGCCCCTGCATCTTTCATGGCCAGTTTTCCTGCGACTAGACGGGCAATGCGGTGCTTTTGTGACCCCCCTTTGCCCTGCAGATAGACGCATGTAATCTATTACCGTTCCGGGACGCTCATGCTTCTCGAAGCTTTTTTTTTTCTTTTTTTTCCCTCGCCCACCTTTCCCCTCTCCTCACCATCTGAAATCGGGCGGGTATTCGCACCAGAGGCCAATCAGCCTCCATGGTTGCTACCCTGCCCTGCCCCTCCCCGCCACACGCCCCCCCTTTCCATGCACCCAGTCCCAAGGAACCCGCGGGCGCGAACACACCAGACAGGAAACACCCGAGCCTTCTGAAACATCGCTGGCCGTCAGCCTACTGTCGTCCGCCAATTGATGTCGGCTGGTTGGGCGCATTAACGGGCTGTCTTTGCCTCCATCTCCCCCCTTTTTTTCTTCTTTTTTTTTTTGTTTCCTCTGGTATCCTGGGATGACACGCGCGACGCCTCTTCTTGCCTCGCGCACACCAGCCATCCAGCCGTTGTGTATGCATGCATCTCGAGCCCAGGCGCTGAAAGCAGCCACGTAACAGGCGGAACCTTGGCTGCCACGCTGCACACGTATCGGCAGCCTGCTAGTCCTCGCAGCCAACGCCACCGGTGACTTGCTCGGTGACTTGCATACTACCTGGTACACCTCCCCTACCACCTCCGCACTTGCGCTGCAGCCTCGGTACATGGCCTGCCGTCGCCATCGCCATCGCTCCATCAAATACTAGCGGTCAGCCAAGTCTAGACTGGCGGCCGCAACCCCAGCACTCGAGCCTGATTCAATAAGAGCTCCCTCGCTGCCTCCTACACTGTCGGGCCCTGTCGCGCACGTGAAAGAGGATTGAAGGCTCGACGCTGCACCGTAATCTCCTCACCTCGTGCTGCGTCGATCGCCCACTGGACAAGGTTCTCTGTGTCCACCCAAGCGCCCACGACTTGCGCCCTGGTGGTGCGCTCCAACCCAGACTTGTCCCGACTGGCTCTGCTCGACTGGCTCTGCTCCCCCCCACGACGAATCACCACCAAACCGGCTCGATCCGTTCCCGAGACGGTCCAACCTCCTCCACGACTGCACTTGCGCTGCACAAGGCCGCCCGAGTCCCATGACATCTTGCTCGCGCTCCTTCTGGCCTCCCAGACAAACACGCTCGATTTTGCATGCGAAGCCCGCGAGATCTGCTACCCCGCCCACACTCGACCGAGCCGATTGCCATTGCTTTCCGATCCCAAACTACAGCCCTTGCTAAGGCTGGGCCTGCGCCTTGACGCCATATCCTGCTCGTTGTCCCTGGCTCACACGCGGGCGCACGCCGCTCCTAAACCGAAGTCGCATGCAGTAGGCACGTCCTTGCATCTCCGCTAGGGCTGCAACACCCACACACCGAATCTCCTGTCCGGCCGTCACCGGTCCCAGCATCCCGCCAGAACGCCGCATTCCATCGCACGCACGCCGCATGGCTGCCGATCAGCCCCGGGTGCTCCTCCAGAGCGCCCAGATGAGCAACTTCTCCTTTGCACCGCAGCAGACTTACCGGCAACCCAGAGAAACACAAAAGAGTGCGCCCACCACCTAATCTTCGTCTCCGACTCCCATCTCTTGCCGTCTAGTGGACATGCCCTCCGCCGGGGGGTTTCCTGCATGTGGCGCGTCGCCTTGGTGCTGGCGCGGGAGTGCAACAGTCGCCAAATATGCGCTGGCTACCAAATGGGAAGATCTGGGCTAACGATAAATCATGGCGTTTTTGGTAGACTATGTCTTCGTGGATGAGCATAACCGGCATAAGCGGTTGAAGGGTAAGCAACCCTCCACCTGTCCCAAGCAACCGGGAGCAGACGCTGCCGGCCTATCTCGGATTCTTTGTCCTGGCATGGGCCACAGGGCTATGTATTGAGACTAATATCCAATAGTGATGAGGGCATGCGAGGGCTGTAGACGCGTACGTTCTGGCCCCTTCCCAATGGCGCCCCCGAGGCGGCGCCTCCGGTCCCCTGCCTCCTCGTCCATTTGCACAACCCACACCAGATATCCCTTTTCGTCATTGACCATATCAGCGTTGTCCTCATGGGCAATCCCCACGACCCGGAGACTGACACCAAATAATTGCAGAGAAAGATAAAATGCGATGCCGCCACTACGAACACGTGGCCCTGTTCCGCATGTATCCGGCTCAAGCTGCACTGCGTCCGCCCAAACGGCCTCGATGGCACATCTGCCGATGGCCAGGCGTACGAGCTGCTGGACTCTGACTATGACAATGCCTCGGCCCAGTCCGGCGCTACACTAACCCATGTTCCTGCGGATAGCCAGCCGCAGCAGCAGCTCTTCACCTCTGTCGCGCCGGCCACATCCGCTAGTGAAGCATATGCTACACAAAGCCCGTATGGTGGCTCGTCCGGCACCGTTTATAACCCGTCTCGCTATACGGACACACGCTCGACGCATGGCGCTGCCCTTCAGTACACCAGCAACACGCCCTCCGTTGGGCTTGGTGACCCTTCGTTTGGCTCTCCGGACGTCTTCCCAACGCCGCCAATGCAGCGGGTTACGCGGTCGAACTCTCCGCCCGAATCATACACCACTGAAACCCATGGCCAGGATCTCGCTGATTTGCTGGGACCACTGAGGCTCAACGAGGCTGGCACAGGTATGTTTCTGCACTCTGCAGGTCTCGGGCTGCCCCGGTGATGATTTTGCTGCCGGCGCCCGCCTACTCGCCCCCACGATCGACACTCGATAGTTGGTTGTTCGCTACCTAGCCAGCTAACATCCGTCACAGCACCATATCTCAACAATAAGATGCGCGCGAAAGAGCTGGAGGAGGAGCCAGTACTCAATGACGATGACGAGTTCAAAAGCTCGTTGCCGCCTCTTCCTTCCGGGCCCGGCCTCAAGATTCGGATCCCTCCCGAGCTCATGCCGGACGAAGAAACAGCACTTCACTATTTTGATCTGTATTTCTCCCACGTGCACCCCTACGTGCCGGTCCTGGACAAGATAGCCTTCTACGACCAGTGGCACAACAATAGGGAGTCGATGTCGCCCTTGGTTCTGGAGGCCGTCTTTGCCATTGCAGGGCGCCTCGCGGACGACCCTGGCGACGGTCAGCAATGGCTCGCGCTCGCAACCCGTCACTTGGACTCGTTCATGGACGTCCCTCGGGTCAGCACCCTCCAAGCCCTGCTAATAGTCTTGAAAGCAAGGGAAGCAGCCCCCAAGCGAGGCTACTACTATCGGTCTTGGATGGCCATTGTCCACTGCGTTCAGATGGGCAAGGATCTGGGCTTGGACGAGCACTATCTGGATCATCAGGACGGCCATCCGTGCAATTCGAGTCCATCGGAGTGCTTGATGAAAACTCGGCTATGGCAAACGATATTTGTGTGCGAGGTCATGATCGGCTCGCCCCAAGGTGAGGCTCGGCTCCAGGAGCGGTGCCATGATGGACGGGACGACTAACGCGGACCACCACTAGGACGAACCGACCTATCCGTGAAGGAGAATACAGTTGACTTGAGCGTGCCACGGCTAGTCGCCGGCATCGATGAGTCCGAGTACCATGTGGCCCGCAACCTGGCTTATTTGACGCGGGTCGTTGCCAACGTGGCTCGCATGAACAGGACTTACGCGCGCGTGAGAAGGAAGAACCCCCGCGAGTGGGGGCTGGATACCGAGTTCGTCCGGCTCACGCCGCTCCTACACGCATGGCTCAACGAACTGCCTTCGGACCTGGCCGTCAACTTCCCGCCTGACGGCTCGTCGCCATGGCTCGCCTCGCCGTTCATCGGGAACCTACACTCGTACCACTACCTTAGCGTCATCATGCTGCACCGGCCGCAGCTCCAATGCCTGGACCCAACCACCGGGGACGGCCAGTGGAAACACCACATGCTCGTCTGCCACAACTCGGCCAAGTTTCTCTGCCGCCTGGAGGAGGCCGTGTTGGGGTCCTTTGGCCTTGGTGGGTTGCAGTGCATGCAGCGCGGCATCAACTTCACGATATATGCCATTCTGACATGCATCGTCTTGCACCTGGTGAGTTGCGTTGCGCCTGCGCCATGGAAGTGGCGACAAATGTATCTCTCCGTCCTCGCCTCGGGCAAGTTGATGTGCTAACGCGTGCTGGGGGCTTCCAAGGTTGCCGTCACGTCTCCCGATCCTGATCTTAACTCGGACGCCCGCGAGTATTTCACACGACACATGCGCTTGCTGGAGAAGTGTATGGCGGCGTGGCCGATGCCAGACATGCAACGGCAGGTGGATGCGGTGCGCGAAGCCTTCTCGGCCGACACGCGCAAGCCGTTTGTCCTAAAGCCGAGCTTTCCGTACGGCAGCCCACATTCGACGTTGGCAACGCCACCCAGGTCGGTCGGCTCGCGGACAGCCGGCGGGTGTCAGCCAATGATCGATACTCGGGCCCTCGGCCAACTTACGCAACAGCTCACGCCGCCCCGCCAACAGTCGCAGCATCAGACACATCAGCATCCCCCGCATGTCAGTCACATCAGCCACCCAATTTCCCCTCCCATATCCGCAGGCCCCAGCGATAGGACAGGAGACTCGTCGCCCGCTGCCCAGGCCGCAGCCTTGATGTCGGGAGTGCCAGGCTCACAGGCTCCTCGAATGCCACCACAGCAATCTCTCCCTCTCGCGGACGCCGCCACTGCCTGGAACCCAAGCCGCCTGTTTGAGTAAGCGCCCCTTACCAACCGGCCAAAGTCCGCCCCGTGACAAAAGGAGCTGTTTTGAATAGCATCGCTGACTCTGTGGACCAACAGCCAGTGGAACACGACCTTCGGTACGCCCCAGCCCCCGCCCCAGCCTCAGCCTCAGCATGTGTCCAGTGTCGGACGGAACACGTCTCTAAGTGGACTACCAGGTGCCCCCGAAGTGCCGACTCTCCAGGACATCCAGGCCGTGCAGGGGACCATGCCCAACAGCATACACCAGACGCCGGCGCAGACCTACCCCACGCACGCCCCCGTCCAGACCTTTGTCACCCCGGCCATGTGGCAGGAGTCGGTGGCGAGCGTCTACGAGGGCGGGCTGAAGCGGGCCTGGGACTACGATGCAAGCGGTCTATCCATGGCAAAACACCGTTGAGACGCTGCCGCGCCCATGCGGCTTGGCTCTCGGTTATCGGCCGCGATTGTTACGATGCCTATGAATACCTGTCGGAATTGATGGACCTACAACGGCCTCAGCCGCGTTATGATATCGAGCCACGACTCCCATACTCTCTCCCCTTGATACCCAAAAATGCACATGCCCATATCCCTTGCTTAAACCACCTGCACCTCGGCGTGCAAATTTTATCTTCGTCCTGAAATCCCAATTCTGCCCTCGGTTTGTCCTTGTTTCTATGCTGTTTTCTGTTTATGACCAACTTTCAGTTGGCAGATCTGTACACCAAAATCGCTGCTGTCAGTGTCATTAAAACACTAGATCTATCTTTTGGCATGTGTCGGCCCTTTGGGTCTGCCTACGTGTTTGACTGTTGGCGGCGACCCGGCTTTCTTATTTAGGAAAACGCCTCCATTTCCTTTCGCATATGGACTCACGCCGCATCTACTTTTTATCCATTCTCTCTATGACAACAGGAGAAACTCAAGCTGCTTTGCTTTATTCATCTCCTTCTTTTTCTTGACTGGATACGTTTCTTGTTTGGTTGGCCATTGGGACTGGAACTTCAATCTTACGTCTCTTGGGCGTTATAGCATTCATGGCGCGAATGCCAGCATAGGCTTCGGGCGCCAGGGGTTTGTAAAAGTATCAAGGGTAGTGTTGTCACAGTTTCGTGTGCGGGCGCGACATGCTGGGCAAGGGAGGAAGCACACACACACACTACAAAAGAATGGAGGGAAAAATAGGGTTGATGATAAATGAGAAGGAGATAGAACTCCGGAAGGCACTCCATGGTATCAACTGTAGAACAAAAACAAGACCTTTTTGGAGCACGTGGCACCATGCCGGCCCGGAGGCCTTTCAGGTGGCGGACCGGCGGGCAATAGCGGCGGCAACCGAGTCCCACACCCAGGCCTCGCGAGCGTCCCTTTGGGAGTTGTGCTGGATGCTGAACTTGGTTGGCGGCCCGCGATTCAGCGGAGAGCGGGCGGGAGCGGGCGGTGGCGGGCGAACAACGTAATTGACAAGTCCGAAGCGCTGGCTGGTGGGGACCATGCTGGCCACGGAGACGCGAGTGACGCGAGGCTTGCCGATGAGACTGATGGTGGTGATCTCGAGGCTGGTCGTTTCGGGCACGCTGGCGACGAACCTCTTGAGCAGCTCCTTGCTCTGCCTAGCGAACGGAGGGAGCGGCAGATGTATGAAGGCGACAAACGGCGCCGTGGAGAGGTACACAAAGGCAAAAGGCACGAGACCGGAGAGCAAGGCTGGGCGTAGGAGGTGGGAGGGGAGATCGCGGGATGTTAGCAGCGGCGTCCTGACGGGGGGGGGACGATAAAGAATGGGAGAGAGGAAAGGGTGTTTTTTTTTTTTGTGTGTATGTTCACGAACCGGCACCGGCTTTCAACAGCGCCTCGCCGCCCCCGCTCGGGTCCCGCAGGTACGCGGGGGCGACGGCGAGGCAGAAGAAGACGCAGATGAAGAGAGTGCCCAGCCGGAGGCAGGCCAGGAAGGTGATGCGGGCCGTGGAGCCGTGGTAGATGAGCAGCCGGGCGGGGATCGGGAGCCGCTGCTGCTGAGGCCCTCCCGGTTGGGGGCCGCCACCGATCCCGGGCCTTGCCGGCAGCGGCGGGGTGGTGGTGGAAGGCGGCAGCGGGCCCATCTTTGTGCTCAGTGCGTGGCGGGGGGCCGGGCGAGGCTGCGGCGGGGCTGCCGGGACGGGCAAGTGGGGGGTCAGGGCGGCGCAGCCGAATTGCCTCGGTTGGTGGTTGAGGTTCTGGGACAGGCGGCTGCGCGTGTGGGCAAGCGAAGAGAGCATACGGCTGCCTCCTCGTGCCAGCCAGGGCGGGCAGCGGCCGAGGACGATAAGCATAGCGACTGAGCGAGCGAAAATCGGGAACCGTTGCTGTATGTGCGTGCAGTGAAGGCCAAGCCGAGATCGACTTGGGTACTAAATTCTCGCCAGTTCAAGCCAATTTGCGCACCACTCCAGCCACTGTGTCAAGTATGAGTCCCTGGCCTAAACGCTAACGGGCCGCAATGGGTGTGCTGGAACTGGGCCAAGTTGATTTTCAGCGGGTGGAGCCAAAACTCTAGTTGTGAGCCACGCCCACCACAATAAATATGGCAGTTCATATTCCTTCGAGGAATATTTGGGACCTCTTGTAAGTAAGACTACCGCCCCTTTTGTGGTGGGCGTGTGGGCGTCGGTCCTTTGTGCTTCCACGTACAACGAGGGAAGGATACCATAAACTGGAACTTGATGTAGGTGATTTGGCTCATATCGTCTCCGTTCACACGTCCACAAGAACTAGACTAGACATGCATCCACCCAAGACCTCCCGTCCCGTATGCAACCCCCTACGAGGTCTTCTTGGAGAGCCACTCCATCCACTGCTCCGCGGGCCACCCCGAGCTCACCTCGGCCGCGACCACGCCGTCGAGTATGACGGTGGGGCTGACGTGCACGCCGACCAGGCGCGCCATCTTGACCAGCACCTTGAGGTCGTCGGTGGTGCCGTTGCCGCTGTTGAGCGCGCCGTCCGGGCCCGGCCGGTCC
The DNA here is from genome assembly GCF_000145635.1 of Gaeumannomyces tritici R3-111a-1. Lineage (NCBI taxonomy): Eukaryota > Fungi > Ascomycota > Sordariomycetes > Magnaporthales > Magnaporthaceae > Gaeumannomyces > Gaeumannomyces tritici. The sequence continues at coordinate 3,011,134 of NW_008804545.1, forward strand.
GGCACGGCCAGGAGCGCAAACACGTCGTCCTCGGCCGCGCCCGCGCTCTCGGCCGCCAAGCGCGCGAGCCGGCGGTAGGTCTGGTTCCGCGCCTCGTTCACGACGCTCACGTCGAAGAAGTCCTTCTGCGCCGCGAACAGCGCCTGCGCAAAGTCCCAGAAGCGCGCGGGCGCGAGCCGCAGCACCGCCACGGCCGCCTCGTGCGCGAGCGTGCTGGACGGGTGCCACGGCTGGACCTGCTGCCGGAATATGATCTGGACCCTGGAGGCCAGCTGGGGGTCCTTGCGCAGCGACGGGGCCACGTCCTTTGCGACGGTGTTGAACATTTCTACAAGGGCAGATTGTCAGTGGGCGGGCTTCTCATCGTCACCGACGAGTCTTTCTTTCGTTACCCTTGGATGAGAAATCCGCATTTGCTGGACTTGGGCGAACTCACTTGCCGAAAACGGACAGACAAAGTCCAAGAACAGCTCTACGGTATGGACCGCATGGTTGCCGCCGCTGGCAGCAACATCTCCAAGGGGAAGACGGTGGCCGCTGAATTTGGGAGGTAGAGCCATTGTGTATTTCTTTTCGCTCTTTGAGCCCTTCTGTCACTTCAGTATTGTTTTTGGTAGCGTTTATGTTGTTCTGTGGAAGGTTGCTTGCACAGTGACCTCTATGTGTCGTTTTCTGTCGTCATATATCGTTCTTCAACTGCCCCGCGTTCAAGCTAGGCCTGACGTGACCTGAGATGCAGCAGCTCACTTGCTCGCCAGTCGTAGCGCAAACAAATCACGACATGCATTGGTTTATTGGTTTATTCCGCCACACTAGGTACGCCTATCCACACCTTTATCCCGCAGACATAATGCTCGACTACCCAACCGTGTTCTTGGCCACAACGCCCCGCGCGAACTCGCCAAAGGTGATGCCGTTGCGAATGTCGACCAAATCGCCTAGGTTCGGCTGCGTGAACACGGCGAGCGTGTTGCGCGCAACCCTTCCGCCGGTCGCCGCCCCCCGGACAAAGTGAGGCACCGCCTTGAACTTCCCTTCGGTGATCCTCTCGAGCGCCTCGCCCGTCTGGAACGCGATGCAGTCGCGCGGGATCTTGACCTGTACCGTCTCGCCCGTCCGCGAGCGGATGTAGAGTCCGGCCACCGGGTCCGGCGAGGCCGCCAGCTCCTCGAGCGGGCCCGGGGCCGAGGCCGCCAGGGACCCCGGCTTGATGACCGTCTCGTCCACGAACATGGCCGACGTCAGTCCGGTGAGGCAGCCGTGGTCCAGGTGGGTGGCGCACCAGTCGTCGCCGTCCGCAGAAGCGTCCGTAGCCTCCCCGCCCTGGTTCGGATAGTAGTGCAGCAGGCGCGCCTTGGTCGTCGTCGACGTCTTGACCATTTTCTCCAGGTAGCCGGCCGGGTACCCGGCGATCTCGCCGGCGGCGAAGCGGTCGCAAGCCCCGGCTACCAGGACGGCGACGTCTATGACAACACGGCAGAGCCCCTCGACGGCCGCCTGGAAGCCCGGGAGCACCGCCTCGTCGGGCCACACGTTTGGCGACAGGTACTCGGGGAAGCTGTCGGCTGTGTAGCCGTCGCTGGGGGCAGCGCTGGCCAGAGATGGGTCCACATAGAAGGCGCAGTTGGCATAGAAAGATCCCTTGAGCGTGTCGACCTGGCCGTTCTTGAGAGTCTCCTTGCCAAGGGACCAGCCGGTCAGGTACTTGGCCGCTGCATTTTCCAACTTGGCTGGCATCCAACACCATCAGCGTCCCATCTCGAATACTACACGGAAGCGCAGGACAGCATACCAAGTTCTTCCTGTGGCAAGTTGCCAAGGTACGACGATAGAGACAGTGCCTGTTTTCTCAGCTCGTGGAACCGAGGCGGGACATCCTTGACAACGAGAATACCAAGAGAGTCTGGCCCAAAGGCACGCTGCAACGTCTCGAACGATACGGTCCCTATAAAGCCCAAAAGTCGGAGGAAACAGAATCCCCACCCGAAAGAGTCAACCTCAGTCCGACTTGAAATGTATTCCCAAGGTGACAAGAACGCATGCTGGAGTGCAGACCTTGCCGTAGGTCCTCCAGAGACACCGTAACAGCCTGTGCAACTGGAGCCATGGTGAGAATCAAAGTAGGTGACTCCGCAATGAAAATAGAAGACCTGGTTGATTATGTGCAGGTCACTGAGACCAGGTTGGGGAGGTGTCGCGTGGTGTCTGGGGATGGATGGGTGGGTGTGTAAATAGATGAAAGCTTGTTCGCTGCGACGAGGGTCGAGATGGAAAGTCGATCGGTTTACCCTAATCATACAATATCTACATGCCCCCGTGCACCGTACACCCCTCTTTCGCCCGTCTGATGGCTCTGTCAAAAGAAGAATGCTCTTGGCCTGACAAGGGACACCCCAAACAGCTCGTCTGGTTCTGCCCGAGTTGGCTGATGTAACCCCAGCCATCTCGGCGCTAACCCCGCGCGCCAGGCGGCTCTGGAGAAGTTGCACAAATCCTGAGCACTGTGGGACCCATTTTCACAGTGGAGTGGGGACACTTGTTGTGAATGGATCCCGAGACAGCAGAGGTACCTCTGTGAGAGCGACAGACAAGACCCACACGATGCGGAGGGGTGGGCCCATATCCACCAGCGGGCTGGCCGCGACGAGGTACCGCGAGCGAGCGGCGGTGTCTCGCAATTGTCCAAAGGAACCTGAGAAGGAGGCTTGGCTGTGCTCTGCACGCAAAGCCACGGCCTCTCCCTGCGACCTCCCATTACAATGGTCAAGCCATTGACTTTTAAGGGCGACAAAAAGCCCAAGAAGAGAAAGCGGACCGACGAAGAGTCGCAGGCCCGGAAACAACAGGTCGCCGCCCAGACCCAGGCCGAGGACGAGGATGCGTCCAACGACGATAGCTGGGTGTCGGCCGAAGCCATTGGCGATGTCACCGGCCCGATAATATTCGTCCTGCCGACGGAGCCGCCCTCGGCACTGGCCTGCGACGCCAACGGCAAGGTCTTCACGCTGGCCCTCGAGAACATCGTCGAAGGGAACCCGACCAGCGCCGAGCCCCACGACGTGCGCCAGGTCTGGGTCGCCAACAAGGTCGCCGGCACCGAGAACTTCCGCTTCAAGGGCCACCACGGAAAGTGCGTCCGCAGCTTCCTCCACGACTGCGCCACTTCCTCTGACTGACGACGCTCTTGCACAGATATCTGGGCTGCGACAAACTGGGAATACTGTCGGCAACCGCCGATGCCGTGTCCCCTCTAGAGTCCTTCATTCTCATCCCGACGCCCGACTCCCCCGCCACATTCCAGGTCCAGACGCTGCGCGACACCTTTGTGGTCGTTAAGCAGAGCGCATCTGCCAAAGCTGGCCCCGAGGTCCGGGGCGACGGCTCCGACATCTCGTTCGAGACAACACTGCGCATCCGTATGCAGGCTCGCTTCAAGCCCCGCATAAAGGTCTCCAAGGAGGAGAAGGCTCGCGAGAAGATCAGCCGGAAGGAGCTGGAGGAGGCCGTGGGGAGGCGGTTGGAAGATGACGAGGTCAAGGTGCTGAAGCGCGCCAGGAGAGAAGGCGATTATCACGAACAGCTCCTGGACTTCAAAGTCAAGAACAAGCACGACAAGTATGGCTAGAGGGATATTACGTGTGCCGGTCAGTGGCCGGACGGGTTTTTGATGTCCGCGGTCGCGTCCTCAAAACTGGCATCTTGACTCCGCCATCCCCCCCCTTGCCATGCCGCGGCCTACCTCCCTACGCATTGGCCTGCTCAGAAACACGACAATAGTTGTCAATATCCCAACTTCCGCCCAGACCCTCATCAGCTACTGCAATCATGGACCCTGTGCTCCCCATGTCTTGATTTGGCCGTCCTCTCCAGCTGTGAGAACCACTCGCTCCCGGTCCAACACTCGGAACGACCGAACAACCTCGGAGCCGTGGGCCCCTGGCAGGCCGACGAGGGAGCTACTGTCGAATCCCCAACTAGCTGCACCCTTGGATAGATGGACCAGTTCGAACTTTTGTTGACTATCGTCCAAGTATAAGCTCTGATTAATACCGAATTCCAAGGAGGGAAACCGCACCTACGTCCCCGGGGGGGGG
>NW_008804545.1:3015464-3034992 GCF_000145635.1 Gaeumannomyces tritici R3-111a-1
CACTCAAGGGTTCCAGCACCGATCACGGCCGCTGCTGGACCATCCGCTACTGACTTGGGGAGAACATTGGCAATGTACTGGCAGCCAAGAGTCTCTCTCGTGTCGCCGAAGTTGGCTGTTGCAGACCCCTTTTCTTGCTCCTCTGCCAGGTCATAAAGGGCAAACTTCTCATCGTGAGACAGCGCGAACAGCTCGCTCTGGTTCAGGAAACCCGAGTGGTGGATCGATGCGTCGTGGTTGAAGGTCTGTATGACCACCTCGTCCTCGTCCGTAATTTTCAAATCATAGACATTTACGAGGCCGTCCGTCGAGCCCGAGAGAAGCAGGTTGGTGTCGGTCGGATGAAAATTCAACTGGATCACACTCCCGGTCATGTTTAGTCACTTCCAGGGCGGCCATGAAGTCTACCGAGGTCCCGGGGCTTTGTGTCCTGGCTCTGCTTGCTTTTTCTGGACCATATTGATGCTGTGCCTTACTCACCTCGGTTATATCGTCACTGTGCACCTCGTTGTACTGGATCACCGGTTCTGATGCACGACGAACGTCCCTGTTCCGTCAGCTGGGAGAGGGGTAAATGGTGGACACACTGCGATTTGTGACATCAACCTACCAGAATACCAGTGATGCCTGATTATCGACGTGCTCTGTTCCGGCGCACACTACGTTTACTCCCGGGGCGCAGGCCAGTGATGCGATGCTTGCATGGACGGAGCCTTCGAGCTAAGATCAGCAACCGAGCCCATCAAAATCTAGTCGGCAGCACACGTACCTATCTGTCTGGTGGCTTGGGCGGGGTTGACACCAGCTGCCCTCAGGTCCCATATGGCTACGGACCCATCAGACCCAGCTGTGCAGACGGCCGACTGAGAAAGGTCAAAAGGTCGGGCAACAGTTAGGTTGCCGTGTGAGGTCTTGAAGGAGCGAACAGGGCCCTTGCTCAGGGAAGACAGGTCGAACAGGCTCAGGCTTTGGTCGGAAGAAATTGCCGTCAGACCAGATAGTATTGTGTGCAAGTCGAGGACGTAGACTGGCTCTCCAGCCGAGGCCGGGAATTGGAATACGTCTAGGTTGGAGAGCAGATACATTGTCGCGTAGAAACGGGAACAATGCCACTTTGGATACGCGGTGGTGTCAACAATCTGGCTTTCGGTGCTCCTATTTTCCTGTTACTTTCATAACCAGAGGATTTTCCCATTCAGACACGTCCCGGCTGTGGTTCGTTCTTTTCTTTTGCCCGTCCGTGGCGAGTGGAAATGCCCCTCACAGGCACACGTACCTGCCGCAACCATGCCTTGCTAGACCCACACCCAGGGGTCGATTGCCGAGCCCATGCATGTGGGCTGTCTCGTCATTCTCGAGTTCTGGACAGCTTGTTAGATAGCGCGCCGCGGTCATTGCTTGCCGTCATTGCACTTCTCCACGACGCCGTATCATCCTGCCCGCCGCAGTCCCCGATTGATCCGCTCTGCCATGGCGAGTGCGACGACTGCGATGCCCCTGGACACAACATATTGTCTGCGCGTCTAGGATCCTTCTCTCCTGCTCGTAATTCTAGCTCCTTACCCGGTTCGACTGCTTGGCCATGGGCCGCGCCGTTGTATGGCTGTTGCGTACGTAACATAACAAGCACATAGGCGACGCCATACGCACCCCGTCCACATCCCAGATAAGGTCTCCCCGCTCTAACTGCTGCCTACTGTAGTGTTCTCCCAGGGCATAGCATGGGCTTCCGGTGCCACCGCCGCCCAGGCCCGCGCCCATGATGACGGCGCCCCACAGACCGAGGTGTTGGCCGGCGTCGCTCCCGGCGGCGGTGCCCCGGGCTCGGACCCGCTCGGCTCGAGGGAACCTGGTGAGCAAACCCCTCCCTATTGTCTAGGTCGCGCGCAAAACCCTCTAACCGGCCTCTCTGCAAGGCGCCGATCTCGTCGATGCTGCTCTCAAGGAGCTCCACCAGCTGCAGCTCCCCGCACACCGCCGACGGCGCAAACGCCCCGGCATGGTCGCCGCCGCCGCACAGCAGCTCCTAAAAGTGCTACCGAGCTTCCACCTCACCGGCCCACCGTCAGGCCACCCTAGGCAGCCGAACGGCCCGCTGTCGGATGCTGTTCGCCTCCTCGAGGGGGCTGCCCAGAAGAACAACTCGGACGCGCTCTATCTGCTCGCCGAGATGAAATTCTATGGCAACTTCTCTCTCCCAAGGGACTTCTCTGCTGCCTACAGCAACTACCAGATCCTGGCCGCACTCAACGGCAACAGCTCGGCCATGTACATGCTCGGCCTGATGCACTCGACAGGCGTTGGCGGCGTTGCCGAGCGTGACCAGGCCAAGGCCCTGCTCTACTACACCTTTGCAGCCCTCCGCGGTCACACGCGCGCGCAGATGACGGTTGCCGTGAGGCACGCGGCCGGCATCGGGACCGCCAAGAAGTGTGAGGAGGCGTGCAAGTACTACAAGCTGGTCGCCGACAAGGCCATCGAGTGGTACAGGTCCGGTCCGCCCGGTGGTATGGGCTGGGCTTCCGAGTCGCACCGCATCGCCGACGGGTTCGGCGGCGTCTATGGCGAGGGTGCAAGTGTCTCCAGCTCGGGCATTAATGCCGCCCACACCCACGCCAGCTTCGACCGATATGCATCCATCGCCGACGTCATTGAATACCTAGACGTCCTGGTTCACAAGGGCGACTTTCGGGCGTCCTTCAATCTGGGGCGCATATACTACGACGGTCAGCGCGGGCTGGACCGGGACTTCAAGGCAGCCCGCAAGTACTTCCTCAAGGTCGTCGCCAAGTTCTGGAAGGACGGCCGCGCTGTCGAGAACGCCGCGCCCCAGCTCGATAGGGTCGCGGGCAAGGCGGCCGGCTACCTGGGGAGAATGTATATGAGGGGCGAAGGAGTCGATCAGAATATGGAGCGGGCCCGCGACTGGTACAACCGTGGCATTGCTCAGGGAGACGCCCAGTCGCAGTACGGCCTAGGCCTGCTGCTGATGGGTGGCCACGGCGTCTCGCGGAACATGGGTAGGGCCACGGAGCTGTTCAAGGCGGCCGCTGCCCAGGACTACGCCCCGGCAAACGTCAAGCTGGGGTCTCTCTATCTGGACCAGGGCGGACCTGAAGACCTGCGCGCAGCCAACGACTGCTTCGAACAGGCGGCCAAGTACGGAAACATCGAGGCGCACTACTACTTGGCCGAGATGATCTCGCACGGCGTGGGTAGGGATAGGAGCTGCAGTCACGCCCTCTCGTACTATCGCAGTGTGGCCGAGAAGGCCGAGCCTCTGGTTTCTTCATGGGCCGAGGCTAATCAGGCCCACGACGACGGGGAGCTCGAGACTGCGTTCCTGCAGTACCTAGGTGTCGCCGAGCAGGGATACGAGCGGGCGCAGAGCAACGTGGCCTACCTGCTTGATGAGCAGACCTCCCGTCTGCCACTCCCGATCTGGTTGACCAGGCGGACGCCACGACCGAGCCTTCTCAGGAACCCGTCGCTCGGACTGATCTACTGGACGAGGTCATCCCGGCAGGGCAATATCGACTCCCTAGTAAAAATGGGCGACTACTACCTGGATGGTGTTGGGGCCGAAGCAGACGTTGACAAGGCCGTCCAGTGCTACACTGGTGCGGCGGATTACCACCAGAGCGCCCAGGCGCTGTACAATCTGGGCTGGATGCACGAATACGGGGTCGGGCTTGACCAGGACTATCACCTTGCCAAGCGGTACTACGACGAAGCACTCATGACGAATGATGAAGCATACTTGCCCGTCACGCTTGCTCTCCTCAAGCTCCGTGTGAAAAGCGCGTGGAATACGCTGACGAACGGCCGAATCAATTCGATCCAAGACGATCCTGGTAAGCAGAAAACAAATGGGCTGTGATATTCAGCATACGCTGGAGGCGGCGGCGCGACTCTTTATCTGGACATCGGCTCACATACCTCTCTCCCTTTTGCGCTAAAGCTCCAGCCAAGGATTGGTCACTGGGCGAATGGATAGCAAACTTCCTCCAAGAGGACCGATTCATTTACGACGAAGGGCAGCTGGACGACAACTACGACCAAACGATGCCGGGAGCCGACTCTCCGCTGCCTGAGGAGCTAGAAGAGGGACTGGCCGAGACGCTCATCATTCTTGGGCTTGCGGCAGCACTAGCATTCCTAGTGTACTACAGGCAACAGCGGCAGCAGGCACACCGCGAGGAGAATGCTATGCGGGCGCAAGCGGGGGCTCCGGGCCAGGCTGGCGGTCCAGCAGCGCCCGGGGACAGGGGCGCATTCCCGCCGGTTGACCAACCAGAGTTTCAACAGTGGGTTGCCGGCGGGATTGGGCATTAGCGTTGAGCAGTAAGGAGTATGTATATATGACGGAATACGAAAGCTAAAAGCATGGCGTGCAGTTAGATATCTGATCAGGAGGTCATTAGGAGCCTGGTGGTGATCCAAAGTGCGAACCAAGTCCAACAATTGCTACATCCTGCGCATGCAGTACACTAGAAGCATACTGTCTGTACGTACCACGTACATACAGCATGAGCTTAGTCCGCCCTTCCTTTCTGCCCGAGTACAGCACACAAACAAGCTGCACAGACAGCCCCATCGGATCATGCGTGCAGGCTCAATAAAGTGCTCCGCCTGTCCCATTCAAGCTTGGCCCAGACAGCGATGACGGATTGTGACGACCGAAGGGCCGCAAAACAGTTCCCCACCCAACAGATCCGCAAGGACGCCCATCGAGGTCGAAAGTTGGCGGGAAAGGCCGAGTCACAGCACAACCTGGCTGTGCCATGAATCCACGTGCGCTGTAAACTCAGGCCAGCGATTGGAAAGCGGCAGCCGTTCAGGCATGATACCACGTGCTGGGAGGCCTCGGGCCACTGAGGTAAGCTCGACGTTTTTTTCATGAAGCTTTCCGAGAGCGATGCTTATTCTTTGCGCCGCATTGCCCGATGCAGGGAACCCCACCGGGAGCCCCCAGTATAGCATCGGATGAAACGCCTGCTACACACACAACAGGCACTGTTGAAACATGGCCGCGCCCCCCAACAGCAGACCCCGTCCGTCTCGACGCGGTAGTGCGATTGGACGCAGGGCTTCACACACGGAGGCGGTCCTAAAGCGGGCGTACGTAATGCCTCCATTGTGACGGTGATGCCGACCCGTGGTCGCAGATTATTGTTGGAGGCTCCCCTGATCCCGAACGTGACGGTTTGGCGAGGCAGGGGAAAAAAGAAGGAGAGGAAAGACTGGAACTCGGGCCGCCCTTTGAACACCTTCACCTTCCATCCCCGGTTCCTCAATGCTCTTCATTTAGGAAACAGCATCCCTCCACCGGCTGGGGAGACGTCGAGTCAAAACGCCACCGTCTGCTTTGCTATTTCCGGCTCCCATCCTGCCCAACCTTGCCCCCAACAGCGACCAAGATCTCTTGGCATCCATATCTGTAGTATCCCCTACCCGTTTTTACATCCAGCCACCCAACCCTATTCGAGGCTGCTCGGCTACTGTGATCCAGGGAACACACAGCGCCTGTGGACGAAGAAGAAGAAGAAGAAGAAGAAGAAGATAAACAATACCGGCTGGCATCCCTCACGCAATCTCGTCGCCGCCACACGAAGCTCGACAAGCTATACAACCAAATAATCGAGCAAGGGCCTGTTGACGACCCGGATCAGACCGCGAACGTCGGAAAGCCTCTTCATACCAACCCTACCTACTTACACTCGGCGCAATGTCGGACGCAACCCCGACTTTCTCGGGGCCACGCCCGGTTTTTACAGGCCCCCCGCCACCGGGCTGGGTGGAAGAGGATGGGAGGATTATACCTTTTTGGTGGAGTCGCGTGAGTGCCCGCACTGCTTTCCTGCTTCCTCTCCGCCGTCGCGGTTTCTTGAGCTGTGTCTCTGGTGCTGACGTGAACCCACAACGCCGGCGCAGACGGGCTACATCATCAAGTGGTCGCTCCTCCTCGGCATCTTCATCGCCTTCTCCCTGTACATCGTAATAGGGTACTGGCACGCAAAGAAGCGCCTGAGCAAAGGGCAGATTCCGCTAGCCTACCACAGATGGCTCGTCAGCAGGTCACAGCTTGCCCGGGTCGACCCCAGATACGCCTACCCACAGCCGGCGGGCTACACCACGTACCGACCCGACTACTACGGCATGAATGCGATGCCGCCACCGCCCGTGTACGACCCTTCGCGTCCGCCCGTATACGACGGCCCGCCGGGCGGCACCAAGGTCGACCCGGCCCAGACAAGCCAACAGCCCCAGGCACAGCCGCCGCCGCCGCCACCACAGGAGACTGGTATCGCAGGCCCCCAAGTGCCGCCCCCGACAGTGATGGCCAACCATACCGGCTCGAGCAACAACCCGTTCCGCCGTTGAAGAGCCTGAAATAACCCTGGAGTTCTGGATCGATGGATTATGCGAGGGTTTGGGTCGGGAGCGTCTGAAACCGCGACGGCGCTCCATGGGAGAACTGGAACGGCGTAAAAGGGGCGGGCTCGCAGCTTGGTTAGATGGGGGCGTCGAACGCTCACCACCTCGTGCCTAATTGGTATTATTACTACTGCAGGGGGTTTCGTCACGGGTATACGATACGGGGGGGCCCAAAGTAGCCAATAAGATTATTTATTTCGTTGCCTGAAACAAATGACACGCTCATGTTTGGGTATCTTTCGAGGATCATGAAGAAGAAGGAGAGGCCCGAGACCGGAGACGCAAAGGCGAAACGAGGGAAGGAGGGATGGCGGCGGGGGCACTCAATCAATGTCCATTGCGTCGCAATCATCCCCGCTGAGATATAACGGCGTAGCAGGGACCCTCTCCCCAACGGACAACATCGGAGGGGGGATAGCCAACGGCTGGCTCGTTGGAGCCGATAAGGGCTCGTTCTGGAGGTGGGCGCGGGCGCGGGCCCGTGTGCGGGCATCGATGATAGCCTTGCGCACGCTGTCGTGCTCCTGGGGTACCGAGAGCGAGGATGGGACCGAGTACAGCACGAGCTCCTTTCCGGCCAGCTCTCCGTGGGGATTTGGGGGGACGGCAGGAGGAATCATGCTCACGCGGCTTTTGCGCAGGTGCTTTTCGATGTCGGGCAAGAAGACCAGCCTGGCTTCGTCGGGCTCGCTGTCGGATGAGAGCTCGTCGTCAATGTTGTAGATGTAAACCTTGTACTTGGAGCCGTCCAGCTGCATCATGGCGTCCTGGGCCGCGGGGGCGACAGGGTGCCGAGAGTCTGCTGCGACCACGGGGTCCGAGATCGGCGATGTGGAGGGTGTGGGTGTGGGCGAGGGTGCGGATGCTAGTGTTGGTGTTCGTGCGGCGAGGCGGCGTAGTGGCGACGCCGGGAGCCGCACAGCCGGGTTCTCAACTGGGACATACAGCTTCTGGCCGTTCTTCTCTATGCGAGCCAGGAGCGAGGGGTTAGTAACAGCTGCGCAAGCCGTTTAGGGGTCCTGGTCACGGTGGCCCGTACCTATATTAAGAAGGCTGAGCCTCTTGGACAGGCGCTCATTGTGTGCCTCTTGCGTTTCGGCCTTTCTTTTGTGCCCAGCGAAGAGTGCAGGCGCAGGCGCAGGCGCGATATCCATAACTTCCATGTCGTAAGTTTGATCACGGCAATAGGTAGGTAGGCAGATAGGATGTGGACAGCGTGCGGCCAGACAGCAAGCCCATACGATTTGGTTCAGGTGTGTTTGGCCGAATGGTGAGCTGGAGCGACAGGCGGTGCGGTGCGGATGCGGGGGAGCCGCTTTAACAAATAGCGGGCGGCCCCGGTCCAAGGAACCCTGAAGAACATTCTGGATCAGGCTCCACAGTAGCAAGTCCCTTTTCATTGAGCTGATGCGAGCCCTCCCCTCGGTCTGCTGCGCGACCTCCTGTTGACTTGTGCACAAAATCGACTTATCTGTGGCACCCTTTTCTCATGGGGGAAGCTAGCTTACATCCGCTCGCCGATCAACCGACTGGGCCTAGCTCTCTATATATACTCTGACTTGACGCGATGCGCTCGCCCACAGAAAGCACCGGCTAAGCAGAAAAAGGAGGCACACTCCTGGGTTAGTAGGGTTGCGGCATGCAACGCCAGGAGGAAAGCCGGGAGGGACGAGAAACAAGAGAGCAAGAGGAGAGTCGAGTAAGAAGAGGCGTGGTATCAACTCGGAAAGGAACGCACATATTGTTTTATCGAGTCACCCAGCAGCTGCCCTGGGCGGCAATTGGGCATTAGGCGGCGTGGCCGTTGTCCGCAGTTGAATCCCTTCGTTGTGTGCGAGGCTCGACTGGCTGCTTCACCCTGCCACAATTGCTCAATTGGCTCTGTGACTATTGCTTTGCGCGGCATGAGGTCTGCCGCGAACAGCCGTCGCCTCTGCTGGCAGCAGCCCGCGCTGGGCCTGGGCCGCCCTTTGAGTCAGAGCCGACTTGGAGCTCCCCCGCATTTGCGACGGCTGCCACCCCCAGCGGCGCGGGCACATTTATTTCTGCCCCTCGACTCGAGCTTTCCACTTTCTTCGTCGTCACGTCTCCCCACGCTCGCGCCGCGACACCGGCAACCCCCGATAACCGCCGCTCCAGCAGCCGATCCAGCAACCAGAACCATTCCCGTCCGCGTCCCTGCCCTCGCCAGCTGCCGCCGCTCCCTGCGCCTGCGCGCATCCACCCCCGCCTTGTCCCCGACCGAGGCCCCTGCCGCCGCCGCCACCACCACTATCATGGGCGAGCCCAAGTGGTCTGCGGCTGCGGTCCGCACCACGTTCCTCGACTTCTTCCAGGAGAGGGGCCACACCGTCGGTATGTCCAGACAGGCACCTCCGAGAGGCTGATAGAGGACTCGCCGCTGACAGCCCCTGGCGCGCCCCCTCGGACGATTCCAGTGCCTTCGGGCTCCGTCGTGCCTCACAACGACCCCACCTTGCTCTTCACCAATGCGGGAATGAATCAATTCAAGCCCGTCTTCCTGGGCACAGTCGGGAAGACGGATCCCATGGCCAGTCTCAAGCGTGCCGTCGATACCCAAAAGGCACGCTTCTGCTTATCATCCGCTATCGGAAGCTCAGGCTAACCGAATCCCCTGCAGTGCATCCGTGCTGGCGGCAAACATAATGTACGAGATTGCCCTTCCCCCGCCGACTTTGAGGTGCCTTAACCCTCTGTAACAATGTCAGGGCTTTGTGTATCTGACGGCGGCCTCCTCGCTAGGATCTCGACGATGTCGGCAAGGACAGCTACCACCATACTTTCTTTGAGATGCTGGGAAATTGGTCGTTTGGCGACTACTTCAAGAAGGAGGCCATCGCAATGGCCTGGGAGTTGCTTACCAAGGTCTACGGTCTCGATGCCACCAGGCTATACGTGACGTACTTCGAGGGCAACCCCGCGGCCGGACTCGAGCCTGACCTCGAGGCCAAGAACCTATGGCTCGCCGCCGGCGTGCCAGAGGACCACATTCTACCCGGCAATATGAAGGACAACTTCTGGGAGATGGGTGACCAGGGCCCCTGTGGCCCCTGCAGTGAGATACATTACGACAAGATCGGCGGCGGCCGCAACGCAGCGCATCTGGTCAACCAGGACGACCCGCTCGTCGTTGAGGTCTGGAACATCGTCTTTATACAGTTCGATCGCCAGCAGGACCGATCACTCAAGTCGCTGCCCGCCAAGCACATCGACACGGGCATGGGCTTCGAGCGGCTGGTCGCCGCGCTGCAGGACAAGACGTCCAACTATGGCACCGATGTCTTTGCCCCTCTGTTCGCCAGGATACAGGAGGTGACAGGTGCGCGCTCGTACACGGACAAGTATGGCAAGGAAGACGTTGACGGGATCGACACGGCTTACCGCGTTGTGGCTGACCACATCCGGCTCATGGCCTTCTCCATCGCCGACGGCGCGGTTCCCTACAACGAAGGCCGCGGCTATGTCGTGCGCCGCGTCCTGCGCCGTGGCGTTCGCTACGCGCGCAAGTACTTTAACGCCGAGATCGGCGGCTTCTTCTCGCAAATTCTGCCCACGTTAGTCGAGCAGCTGGGGTCTGGGTTCCCAGAGCTGGTCAGGAAGCAGCAGGATATCCAGGAGATATTGGACGAGGAGGAGGAGGCCTTTGCGCGAACCCTCGACCGCGGCGAGAAGCAGTTCGAGAAGTACGCCGCCATGACCATCAAGGCCGGCGAGAGCAAGCTTTCAGGCTCCGATGTGTGGCGGCTGTACGACACGTTCGGCTTCCCCGAGGACCTTACCAAGCTGATGGCCGAGGAGCGTGGAATCACCATTGACGAAGCCGAGGTCTCGGTGGCCAGGGAGAAGGCGCGTGAGGCCAGCAAGTCGATCAAGGAGGCGGTGCAGACCTTCGCCAAGCTTGACGTACACAGGATATCGGAGCTCGAGAAGGAGCTCAAGGTGCCGCGCCCAGACTCTGAGCTAAAGTTCTCCAAGGACGAAATTACGGCCAAAGTAATGCTACTATTCACGGGCAAAGACTTCATCAAATCGAGCAAGGAACTGCCGCCCAAGACGCCGCTTGGCCTGCTGCTCGACCGCACCAACTTCTACGCCGAATCGGGAGGTCAGGTCGCCGACACGGGCCGCATTATTATCGACGGCGTGGCCGAGTTCAACGTGCTGGACGTGCAGGAGTACGGCGGCTACGTTTTGCACAACGGTTATCTCGAGTTTGGCGAGCTCACGGCTGGCGACGCGGTCCTGTGCGAGTACGACGAGCGGAGGCGGCTGCCGATCCGCAACAACCACACGGGTACCCACATCCTTAATCATTCACTGCGCGAGGTCCTCGGCGACGAGATCAACCAAAAGGGCTCGCTGGTGGACGAGGAGAAGCTGCGCTTCGACTTTTCCCACAAGGTCGCCGTGACCCTACCTGAACTCCGCCGTATCGAGGACCTTGCCAACTCCTACATCCGCCAGAACTGCAAGACGTATGCCAAGGAAGTCTCCCTGGATCTCGCTCGCCAGATTGAGGGCGTCCGCGCCGTGTTCGGCGAGACGTACCCGGACCCCGTGCGCGTCGTATCCGTCGGTATCGAGGTTGACATGCTGCTTGAGAACCCCAAGAACCCCGAGTGGCGCAAGGTCTCGGTCGAGTTCTGTGGTGGCACCCACGTCGAGCAGACGGGCGTCATCAAGGACATGATAATCGTTGAGGAGAGCGGCATCGCCAAGGGAATTCGCCGCATCGTCGCCTACACTGGAGACGCTGCCCACCAGGCCCAGCGCGACGCCGTCAAATTCTCGGAACGCATCACCGAGCTGGAGAAGCTGCCCCTGGGGCCCGAGAAGGAGGCTGCCATCAAGAGCACCCAGCAAGATCTCGACAAGCTCGTCGTCTCGACCCTTACAAAGGATGAGCTCCGCTCCCGTTTCGGCAAGACCCAGAAGGACGTGACGGAAGAGCTCAAGAAGAGGCAAAAGGCCGAGTCAAAGAAGGCTCTCGACACCGTCGCTGCCTACTTCAAGAACCCGGAGAACGCCGGTTCCAACACCTTTGTCGGTCATCTTCCAATATCCGCCAACTCCAAGGCACTCGCAGATGTCGTCAACCATTTCAAATCCAAGGACAAGGAGAAGTCTGTCTACGTTTTCGGCGGCGGCGCCGATGAAGGCGCCGTTGTCCATGGCGTCTATGTTGGAACCGTAAGTCTGCCCCGCCACCCACATTGCTAAACTTTACCCGCATCCTGCCCCGCTGCCTCGTTTCTTCTCTTCTGGGTGAATCTCTGGTTATTTGTTGGTGTTCCTGGCTGATCGAATTCTACTCCACTCTCCTAGGCCCTTTCTTCCAAGGGCGTGACCGCCGAGCAGTGGGCCAGCGCCGTGTGCGGCGTTATTGGTGGTAAATCCGGAGGCAAGGAGCCCACACGGCAGGGACAGGGCACCGCCCCTGAGAAGCTACAGGATGCAGTTAAGGAGGCTGAGAAGTACCTGTCGGGTAAGCTCAAGAACCTTTCCATCTAGCCGGCCGAGAGCATTGAGGCCCCAGCAACTTGGAAGGTTTGTTTGCGCCGCTGCCTGCGGCAAGGAAATCGGATATGGGACGTGGCGTCTGTGGGAAGGGTACAGTTACGTTGTTTTTATAGACAGTCGGTGCTGGGGGAAGGGATGTGTGGCGATATTTGAGAACGCTGAGCTCTTTCTATGATTGTAGATGAATGTAACTTTTTATCACTTGATTCCTTGTCACTTGCTCCTCTCTGACACGCTTTCGCTTTGCCTCGTTGCGCCATCTGCGCAGGCAGTCCCGACATTCTCACATCCCGTCTGTCACCATGGCTATCTAGGGCGTTGTAGGTATTAGGGTACTGGCCCGTCTTTACAGGTTTGCCGGGAAGCCACCTACTCCTGGTCGCGCTCATTGTGACATTCCTTCCAGTACTAATACCGCACAGTGAAGCCATTCGGTCGTGTCTCTCAACCCCGCGCAATGCTTTTAGCCAATGAGGCCATGTAGGGTATAGCGATATTGCCGCGGATGCTACCGAATCGTCGTGTGGTTGTCTCCGAATCCCGCGGTAGATAGTGTCAAAAATCATAGAATATCCCCTGGGAGAGATGTGGTCATCCTCCAAATGGGCAGAGATTCGCCGGCAGTCGCACAGTCCGAGATAATAGCAACGAGATCAGAGGATCATCTAGTTCTGTTTATCCCTAGCCTGGATGGGTATATCCAAATTCTGGCCTTTGATGTCGTATTTACGGGTCAGTGCACGCATGGCCAGCTATAAGCTCTCCGGAGACCGTGAGTAGACCACCCTGGTTACACAATATGAAGACTTCCAGTACCCACCGAGTCAACTCCAACTCATCATAAAACTCCGACGCTGATATCCGTGTAAAATAAACAGAGGGGCGAAAGAAGTAGGTCCCCCAAACAGAAAGAATACCAAAGATGAAGGAGACATAGTAAAACTTATAAGGGGGCACATGGGCTTGTTCGTTGTTCCGGAAGCATACCCAGGGAAAAAAGCAAAATTACCCATGGAGGGCAGAGTGGAGCTTCAGACGAGCTCAGGAATAAGGGGCTAGGTAAGGGCATCGGAAGAGAGCCAGGTTTTAGAATAAATAAGGAAATCCCAAAAAGAAAAGCAGTACTGATGAAAAGCCCGACAATAGGAGGGAAAGGAAGAAAAACACAGGTAAAACGAGGGGGGAGTGAGGTCAATATGACAAATCAATATTGCCCATTGTTGGAAGCATTTTGTTGTCCGTGTCCGAAGTTGTTGTCCGACTGGTGGCGGCGTCGGACTGGGAAGTGCTGATGTGGTGGAGTTGGTTGTGCTGGTCTTCTGGCGGAAGGCCGCTGTCCGAGTAACCAAGGTCCCGCATCTGTTGGAAACTCCAGCTGGGCTCGAAGTTGCGACTCTTCCAGGCGGCCTGGAC
This sequence comes from Gaeumannomyces tritici R3-111a-1, assembly GCF_000145635.1. Classification (NCBI taxonomy): domain Eukaryota; kingdom Fungi; phylum Ascomycota; class Sordariomycetes; order Magnaporthales; family Magnaporthaceae; genus Gaeumannomyces; species Gaeumannomyces tritici. The sequence goes on from NW_008804545.1 coordinate 3,028,857, forward strand.
ACGCTCGTACATCTCATCGATCTGCTCCAGGCTCATCTTGCTTGTCTCGTACACCATGAAGTACACAAAGAAGATGGCGACAATGCAGAAGGCGCCCCAGACGAAGAACACGCGCGGGCCAAGGTCGGCGTAGCCTTCCCCCGACCCAACCATGTATGGTGTGCCGTACGCGATACCGAAGTTGAGCAGCCAGTTGGACGCCGTCGACACCGACATGGACTTGGCACGGACCTTGAGCGGGAATATTTCGGACGTGACAACCCAGACGACGGGGCCCCACGAGGCGGCAAAGAAGAATATGTATATGGCGACGACGATGACAAGAAGCTGATTCTGCTCGACGACCATGGTTCCCTTGGAGGCGGCGGTGAAGGAAGCAATGAGGAGTTGGCAGATGGACATGCCGACGGCGCCCATGATAAGAAGCTTGCGACGGCCCCACGACTCGACCACCAACAGGCCGGGTATGGTGGAGACAACATTGACGATATTCATGATGCATGAGATGAGGTACGGGTCCGAAACGTTGGCGCCCTTGAAGAAGGTGGTGCCGTAGTACATGATGAAGTTGACACCAGTGAGCTGTTGGAGCATCTGTAGGCCGCAACCGGTCAGGATCCGCCGGCCCAGATGTGGCGAGCCGAAAAAGACATCCTTGTACGTGTCGGCGCCGAGGGCCAGCTCGTACTCATGGTTCGCCTGGATCTCAGCCAGCTCCTCGATCAGAGCGGGGTGAGTGATGTCGAGGCGGCGGAGGCGGCTGAGCGACAGCGCAGCCGCCTCATGTTTGCCGCGCTTGATGAGATAGCGCGGCGTCTCGGGGAGGATGAGCAGGCCCAGCGAGAGCACGCAGGCCCACGTAAGCTGCACACCCAGGGGTATACGGTATGCGGCAGCGCTTGGCATCTGATACGTGAGAATATTGACAAGCGATGCAGCCAGCAGCCCGCACGTGATGAATAGCTGGTATGCGCACACCATGGTTCCGCGGATCCATTTTGGCGCCATTTCCGACTGATACAGCGGGACGAGTACGGATACGCATCCCACACCGATTCCAGCAAACAGCCTGCGGGTTGCGCCATTACGATGGCCAGGTTAGCGGGGCTGTTGGGACGGCCTTCCTACCCTATGGGGGTGCAGGCCGCACAGGCGTCGTGGGCACGGGCTCGACATACCTTCCGACCATAAGCATTGGGATGTCGGCTGAGCAGACCTGGAAGATGACACCGAAGCAAAAGACACCGATAGCCAGATTGAGGGCCTTCTTGCGGCCGAGGAGGTCTCCCAGGGGGGCCGAGATCAGGGCACCGACGAAGGTGCCGGCGCTGAGAATGGCAACGACCAGTGACGATTCACTTGGGGACAGGCTCGGCTTTCCGTCGATCGGGTCGGTATAGCCGGTCGAGAACTGGTGTCGGAAAGAGGGCATGGCAAGAATACCATTAATTGTTCTGGGGAAAACGGCGACGCGATGGGCCCCATCCGGTGTTGCAGCGCCTCGTGTTAGCCAGCATCCAGCAGAACATTCAGACCTGCCCGCGACGGGACAGAAAAGAGAACGGAAAGAAAAGCAACGCACCCAGTGTCGTAGCCAAAGAGCAGGCCGCCGGTGGCAACGAAGAAGCCAACCATTATGGCGGGAGCCGAGCTCCCGGCGACGTTGGACGGCTTGCGCCAGCCCATGGCGATCGCCATAGTGAGGAGGGGGAGCGACCGTCACGGCAGAACCGGGGCCGGACCGGGTCTCCTCGGGTTAGGGTGGCGAGAGGGCGCGGGCTGGGGCTCGAGAGGATCGAGTGGCGGAGGTCGTCGTCTTTGTCGTCGTCGCCGCCGTCGCATTTGAGGGGACGGGCCCGAGGGGTTGTTCGGCAGACCAGGCGAGGCGGTTGGTTGCCGTCGCCCTCGCAGTGGTGTCCTGGCCGTCACACGCTCTCTCGCTCTGCTTTTCCTGGGGGTGGGTAAAGAAGTGGAGAACAGCGAGAGAAGGGGAACGAAAATGGGTGCGGGCGACTGGGAAGATCAGCAGCCCCTTCTCAAGACAAGCCGCGCAGCCCCATTGGCCCCCGATCCACACTGACAGCCAAGCGCCATTCCATTCTTGGGAGGCAAGCCACACAGCCGTACTTGGACTCGCCGTCTGGACATTGGCGCCCTAAGACAGCCAGCCCTCGCGCTAGTGATTCCTCCCAGAAGATGTTTTATCCGCCTGCCGCGGACGAGGGGAAGCGAGGGCCGGCGAACGGGCGGAACGAGGGCTTTGGGCCATGATCGAGAGAACAAGGAACAATTACATTTACCTCCCAGCGCCATTTGTGTTCACATGGAAAGTCTCCCAAGCGAGATGCCAAGCACCTGATTGAATGCCTATTTGGTCTGATTTGGTGCGGATATGCCATATCTGTGCATGCCAGCCCAAGCCAAAGAAGCGACGGCACTCCCTCGAGTCGCGGCGGGTTGGGCTGATGGACAGACAAGCCCGTCAGCAATATCTCGACCAGCCCCAGACCCGGCCAGGCTCGGTCCCAAGACCTAAGTCAAGCGTCTTTGATTGGGTCGATTCGCGACAGTGCGGCTGTGGAGCATTTATCTTCTCCCCACGAGAGCAAGAAGTTATCAATTGCCGACAGCATGCCACTCATTCAAGCTTTGGTTTCCTCTGTAACTGCTGGCGTAAGGACCACTTTTTCTAGGTGAAGCCACGATTTTCACAAGAAAGACGAGAGACTAAGGAGATGGAACAAGAAAACCTCTCACAGAATGTTTTCGGGCATGCCTAGCGCGAAATTAGCCCATTGTACGGTAGGGATGGATGGTGGCCAGCTGAAAAATAAAAGAAAGTAGAAAGACAGAGGGTAGCACCAAGCCGCCACCACGAGACCGTATTGGACAAGGGGAGGAGAGCGGGGAAGACGGGGATGCAATGTCCAGGGGGGTTGGGAAGGGGAACATTGGCAGATAAAATTGAAGAAGATGCAGCAGGCAGGTTTGCCTAAAGATGATGAATACCATCATCCCACCGACACCAAACTAGAGAGAATTTCCACACACGCAGAAAATGCAGAAAAAGATACAGCAACCATACCACAATGATGCGGGACAAAGGCCACACACAGAATGTGCAATCTGACAGGGAGAAAAGAGATCCGCTCTGCGTGTGGTTCTGTGCGTATTCCTATCCGAAGGATAAGCAATTATGTCGAGGGACTGACCGTTAGCGACGTATGGCTGCCTAGTTGTCCTTGGCAAATATATTCTCTAGCTTGGTTGCTCGTGATGCCTGTGGGAATACCTAGGTAGTGCTGAGGCTTCAGCTCGAAACCTAACTCGTGAAATGTCGCCGGAAGAGGGCAGCAAGCGCCAAGATTGGCTACGGGCAACGCGTGCCAAGGTGAGCTCAGCTCAAACACAAAAGCTGTGGCCGAGCGAGCTGCGAAATGGAACACATGATGGAAGTTACCAACACAAAGAGAAATACACATGGCAAAGACTACTTGATGACTAGGATGCGCGCAAGGGGCCAAAAATATGACATATATTGATACAGTCGGCAAACAACCCTAGACAGATTCCGAAGCAGGACACTCAGGCTCGCCAACAAAATTATAGCTCCAGGCTTGGCTTGACACCCTTGACCCTACCAATAACCTGGGCAGGGGCATACTTGGGAATAACCTCATCATCGTGCAGCATCTCGAATTCCTCAGTTGCGTCTCGCCCCATAAAGTTCATAATGGCCTGAGGGCCACCCGGGTGCTCCTCGAGCCAGTTGCTCAGGTCCATGACCACACCCTTGACGACGACCCACAGGTCTTCCTTCGTGTTGTGCTTGGCCACCTCTTCCATCGTGAACTCCTTCTCGGGGATCGTGAAGGACTTGGGATCGTTAGGCTTGGCCGGCTCGGCCTTGGGCGCCGCGCCGCCAGCCTGGGAAGCCTGGGGTTGCGAGGCCGATGCTGCGGCCCCACCAGTCCACTCCACCGACAGCCTGCCGGGTTGAGACGGGTCGATATGCAGTGAAATCTGGCCCAGACGCTGCGCGGCGCCCGTGGTACCCTTGAGGGCCTGGCGGAAGAGGTAGTTACTGGCTGTGTCTCCAGCAACGCGTCCGTACACGACACATCCCAGGAGCGACGAACCGCCCAGGCGGTTGGCACCGTGGACGCCCCCCGCGAGCTCACCACAAGCGTACAGACCCTCGATGGGCTTCTTCTCGCCGTTGAGCACCTCAGCCTTGTCGTTGATCTCGACGCCGCCCATGGTGAAGTGGAGCACCGGCTCCATCAGCGAGACGTGGAAGTCGTCGTTGACGTCAAGGGGCATGTTGTGGAAGAACTTCTTGCCCCAAGGATCCTTTTGCTTGCCCTCGGCGATGGCGTTGTACGTTTGGAACGTCTTCTGGAGGTGCTCAGGGGTGCAGCCAATTTCATTGGCAAGCTCCTTGCCCGTCATCTTCTTCATCAGGCCGCGGCCCGAGTAGTGCCTGGTGTGGAAGTCAAGCGTGTTCGAGGCCTTGGAGTTGAGCACGAGGCGGATCGGGAATTTGTTCTTCTCCTTCTCCTTCCACATCATGCCGGACACGTAGTCGCGATGGCCGAGCTCGTCGCAGAACCGGTCACCATCCGAGTTGAGCAGGAGGCCACCTTCGCCACGCAGGGCCTCGGCAGCAAGGAACTTCCACTTGGACCCAGGGTCCTTGGGGTCCACCAGACCCGTGGGATGGACTTGGACCTTGTCCATATCGATGCCGTTGCCGCCGATGGCCATAACCATCTTCTGGCCGTCGCCAGTGGCGTGCGAGCCGTTGGTCGTGGCAAGCCCGAAGGTGTCAGGCCTGTGCTGCTTCAGCAGCGACGTGTCACTGAAGTCGGCAGCATATCCGCCAGTAGCCAGTACGACGGGGCCCTCGAGGACCTGAGATTCGCCATTGTACTCGTACGTGACTCCTGTGACCTTGTTGTCCTCCTTGTTCAGGCTGGTAACCCTCGCCTTCTTGATGATCTGTACCCTCTCCGGCTCCGTCTCGGCCAGGTCCTCAAGCCTTTGCATAAGTGCATACGTGATGGCCATGCCGGGAAACTTGGCGTCGTGACCACGGTGGGTTCGGGGGTGAGAGTGACCACTGCGGAAACACCCGTTAGTTAATTGCACTCAGCCGACTCGGGCAAAGCAGTAAATGGAAACGGAGAGTGAGGAGGGAAGACATACCCAAGGCGCGAAACCAGCGTCAGGTCCAGGTTGAAGACATCTTGGAGCCACTCGACGGCGGCAGCCGACTTGTAGGTCAGGACCTTGATCAGGTCGGGCCGTGCCTTGTCGCGGGCAGACTTGAGGGTGTCCTCGTAAAACTGCTTGACGCTGTCTTGGATGCCGTGCTCAACCTGCGTCCTCGTCAGGGCGCCGTTAATCCCCGACGTTGCTTTCGTCGAGTTGCCGCCGAAGAATCCTACGCGAGGTGACCAAGTTAGACGAGAAGGTAAAGCAATCGACGCGCCGGCGATTCGAACGTACCTTGCTTGTCGAGCACGACAACATTGCCTCCAGCCAGATAGATGGTATGCGCAGCACTCAGGCCCGACACTATAGTGATGGGTCAGTTCGGATCCCGCGAGTACCCCCAGAACAAAATTGCGGGCGGTGGTCCGGACTTACAGCCGCCGCCAACCACGATCACACTGGGCGTCATTGTATTGGAGCGAATGCTGCGCGTGGCCGTAGGGAGGTTGGTTTAAGGAACAGTGACGTTTGACGATGCTTCGAGTGGTGCTTCCGTACCCGGACAGGAAGGACTACTGCAGCAAGCAAAGTGATGGATGGAACTGGACAAAGAAGATGGAAGGACGAATGGGGGAGACGAGGAATGGTTGCTTTTTGGGGGAGGTTTCGGATCTTTTTGACATATGATCGATGCCGAGCAGCCGCCGCAGCAGCACCTCACCTAAGCCAGTTTCCTGTGCTTCTGATTCGTGCCGGTGTCTGGTGAGCCGAGGTCCCGTCAACGTGCCGACCCAGCCCACGGCCTCCACTTGGGGACTGTGGGGTACGCATGCGACGGTGCGACGTTCCGCTTACCCCGTATGTGGAATCCAGTCATCCGCAACCACTGGGAGACACGTGCAAGCACGCTAGCTATTCC
>NW_008804545.1:3035632-3057748 GCF_000145635.1 Gaeumannomyces tritici R3-111a-1
GAACGGGCAGAACCAACGCGCTACAGCTTGGATTTGAGGCATCCATTCACGATAGAGGCAGTTACAATCAGCTACGTCCCAAGAGAGCATTCCATCGCACTTCCGCCGACACGCGCCGACGCGAGGTTGGTGGTGGGTCCACCCACCCCAGAGCGGTCAGAATGCCGAGGCTGGGAAGTAGCAGCGGCGTCCCACCCAATTGTAGTGCTTTATGTGGTGAAAGGCAACGCAGAGCGGGGGCTAGATGAAAGCCCTTCCAAGGAGTGCTCACATCGCCAACAACAGGTAGGCATCTGGTGAAGATCTAGCTTTCTGTTGGCGTACCAGCGATGGACTACCTACGAAGCCCTGGCTCACGAGGACGATTGTTATCGCATTCGTGAAAGAAAGCACAGCGCCTCGAGACTCCAAATTGTCTAGAGGGAAAGGTGTGCTGGGACGAGAGAAAGATATTTCGTAACGAGGCCAGACATAACCCGCCACGAGGCTGAAGAAGCCAAAGAAAAGACAAACCGGAGCTACTTGAGGGGCGAACATCGCGTTTGCCGTTTCGAAGGTAATGGCTAGCTGGAGTGTGGAGAGGTAGGAGATCTTATTTGAAGCTGGGCGTCACATGCAAATTCGATGGCCGCATAGGTAGCTACGGACCCTGACGTATTTGGCCTCAGGCTCAAGGTAGGGGCTCACCCGACAGACGGTAGTTGCGCCATGTGACCGCTCTAGTCCATGATGTCCCGTACCCTTCACCCATCTCCCGCTATGTTCTCACGTGTGTAGACTTCACTTCCAGGCGCCGCTGCTCATCAGCACGTCAGTTACGAATGTCAGTCACGAATGGGGTGACGCCAACGCAGCCATGGACGCATGTCAGTTACGTCATTGGCGCTTGGAATATGTGGATGCCCCTCGTGTTGGGCACTGGCAAAGGACTGTACCTACATGTCCGATGGAGATGAAGTAAATCGCAGACCTTGAGGGGTCTGTATGTCCAGCTACCCCCATTACAGAACAGAAACATGTCCCAAGGGTCCAACAAACGAAGCCTGGTGGGAGCGGGTGTGCTGCTTTCCGATGTTCTGGGCGACAAACGCGTCAACGGATTTGGGTCTCTAGTCAGAAATGTTGAGTCAACGAGCCGTCGCGCGAATGACCCACGACAGGCCTCCGTCGTCCTATCGCCCCTGAATTCTGCGCTCGAGGCGCTCCCTCAGAAGCCATGGGAGGATGCTGCCGACTACTCCGAGTTTGGCTCCAACGCTTACGAGGGAGCCGGTGGCCGCGATCGGGCACAAGGCAACATCCAGCGCTTTGTGGAACGTTACATTGTGCCAGTGGCGGCCCAGGACTGGGCTAAGGAGCAGAAGATTAAGTCCATCGGCCAGGACACGCTCATATGGTGGGAGGAAAACGCTGATGGCAAAAGAACGGTAAGGCGGTCTGGCAAGAGGGGTTTGGAATGTAATCGAATATCGCTGAACGAATGCCACGCCAACAAATCCGGCAGATTCAGCCAGATGGTATTCGGGTCAAGGAAGTCATTTCCACAGCCACAAATGGCGAAATTGTGAGTCTCCTCTACGAGTGTTTCTGCCATATGGGAAAGAACATTCCTGGCGATCCAACCAAACTACGGTGCAGCTCCAAAACTGAACGGCTGCCGTGTTGGACAGTGGCTTCTCGAAGGAGTCCTTGGAAGATCGTAGCAGCTGGTGTCGAGCGCGTTGCTGTAAAATCACAGACAAGAGATTCAATCTCGTGCTCTTCGAGTAGGCCTCAACGAGGGTATATCTATCAAGGTTACAGGGACTCTGGGTCAGAGGAGGGGGAACAGGGGCGAAACGAAGAAAGACATGAAATATGGTATTATGTACAATCCAGTGCGCAGAAAGAGACGAGTTCCAGATGTCTAGAGCCTGTCAAGTTTGCGTCTCTCGTTGCGTGTCCTCTTCAACAGCTTCTTGTACTTCTTCTTCTTCATCTTGAGCTTCCGCTGCCTCTTGACACTGATGGCCAAAATCGTCCCGTTGCGTTTCTGGCTCTCTTGGAACATGATCTGTCGGCGAGCCAGTCGCTCGAGAAACGAGCGTCGGGGCTCGGTCGACTCCTCATGAAGCTCCGAGCTGTGTGCCATATATTTGACCTCTCCGGTTGACTCGACGGTTTCCTCGATCGTGAGCATGGCTTTGTAGACGCGACGACGAGGTTCCGATCCATGCTGATCGGCGGGATCAGTCGTCTCCCGAGAAGCGACTTGCGTCGGGGTTCCCTCTGCCACACCCGTAACCTCGGACTTTGGCTCCGGGATCGGTGGGGGGCAGAAGGGCAGAAAGTCGCCTGACATGGCATTAAGTTGCACGTAGACGCCCGAGTCACTCCCATCTGGGTTCTTCAGGCTGATCTTTGGCATGCCTTCGCCACTTTCCGGGTAGCCTTCCTGGCCCCCCAGGTTGAGGCCCCCCATTGGTTGCTCCAGTTCTTGGACACTCTGTGAAAGGGCCGATATCACATCGTTCATCTTCTCAGAGCGCCCGCGACGGGCGAAGATGGAGGCGAACGCATCGTCGCTTACGGCTCTGGGAAGGCTATGGGTGATCGAGATGGGTCGGTGGAGAGAGAAGAAGGCCGAGAGAGCCAAGGCTATGACAGTTAGCACGCGTTGACAAGTTCTTCTATGGCTGGCAAGATCGACAAACTATCTAGCATAGGTTGAAGTGATGGGCGAGGACAGGGGTATAGACGGGAACTCTCCCAGGGGGACACACAAGAGGATTCGCAACCGAGAAAACGAGGCAGGGTATGGTGGGGGTTCGATGCGGGCGGCGGCTTACATTCTCTAGGCAAATTTTGCGTGCTTGGAACCGACGGGAGGGCCGCAAGTGCAGAACGACCGGCCGACTCCTTGGAGCGCCTCTTTCGCTTCTCTGAAGAAGACGAGGACTTGGTAGACTGCGCCGGCAGAGAGCGGTTGGCCGACATGTTTTCGGGGTCATTATCGGGACTTGAGGGGTTCGATGACGAGTATCTCCTCTGGTGACGGGTGGCCCGAGGACCCACGGACGAGGTCGTGCTGGTGGCGGAGGCCGTCGGGCGCAGGCACAAGCCGACGGCAACAGCGCCCGCGAACACCGAGGGCGGCGCGGCCGAGGCTACGCGCCGGGCTGATGAGGGCAGCATGGTTCAGCCAGCCAGCGGTGATGACCCGATTTCGCGGGAGAATCTAGGGTGGATTTTATCAACGTGGAGTGCCGACAGCTGCAGCTGCGCGGGGCGACCGATTTCTTCCCGGTCGGAGGAGACGTCAAGATCAACGGGCTCCAAGGGTTCTGGTTCAGTGAGCAGCACAGCCTCGTCGCTGCTCGTGTCTCGGCCTGGACGTGATCGGGTCAGAACCAGGCTGCAGAAGTCAGACGGCTGGTATGCAGGCAAAACTATATTCGATTGGGGGCCTGCCGGAATGGGGCGTGCATGCGCAAGGCAAATCCGCAGTCCCCAGGTTGGCGGTTCGGGAAAACTTGCTGCCTGAGGTTAGAAACTGGTTTTCCTCAGCCCCACACCAGCCGCTTGTATCAAAGGTACCTAGACTTACACCAATTCTTTCACAAAACGGGCCGAATAAACAGGCGCAAACCCAAAGCGCGGACAAGAGGCTGTCGTAGCATGATATTCATATACAGTCTGCACAAAAGCGCAGCAAGAGAAGGCAAGCCCAGCGTCATATTGGCTGGAAGGATTACCAAAACGACAATCAGAAAAGACAGGATATTTGGCTAAGATTCTTAAATGTACAAAATCGTGGGGCATATACCAGAAACATGCTTTGTTGCGGTCGTCCAGTCTGCCTCAGCAACGAGGGTTATTTGTTTACCCAAAATTCGCATAAATCCAAATTATCCATGCCAATGGGCGTGGAACTAGTAAAAATACACCGCATGGGAATAAAAACATGCTCAGGGTAGATGGTGCGCTGTTGAGGGTATCAGGGTTGGGTGCGGTTGGGTGAATGCGGGAATGAGCTAAGGAACAGGATCACCTGATCCGTTTGCCGTCAAGGTACTTAGGACTTCGGTTGTCATAATAAAGGTTTTTGCTTTGCTCGTTCTTGCGCTGCTCAAAGGCCATGCGCTCCTCTTCATCCAAAGAGAAGGCCTTCTTGAGCCAGCCGAACGCACTTCGTTTTTTCTTCACCGTCCGGCCTTCTGATGCATCGTGGTTGAGCGTGGAGACGCTGCTTAACATGCTCATCCCCATGGCCGAAGGGGCGTTGCGCTGGTGATGGAGATAGCGAGGGGCTGATGTGCCGGAAGTGTGTGGCCGCTGCTGCAGCGGCGAGTGTGGGCTGGCTTGGACGGGGCGGAAGTACTGCTGGTCTGAATGCGGTGACGGTAGGATGCCTGGGAACACGGGCGGCGAGAAGTCGACAGGTGCCGGGTCCGCCATCGAGTTGACTGCGGTTCGCTCATTGTCTGAACCGTAAGCGGAATCTGGCCCAACGAATGTTTCATAAGCCTGGAACGTCCTTGGGGACGCAAACACGGGCCGTTGAAGCTCGGGTGCGTCGGGCGGCGGCACATGTATGGATTCCGGAGGGTTGGTCTTGAGGGATACTCGTTGTCGGAGAGATGTCCTTCCAGGTCGGCGCAGCCCATCATCACCCGATGACACTGGCGCACTCCTTGGAGAAGACGAAGGCATATGTCGGGATGCTAGTGACGTATCCAGCCCAATCTGAAGGCGGGGGGATCCAACTTGGACGAGCTTGGCCTCCGCGCGCACATTTGAAGGAATATGGGAACCTGAATCTCCCCTAGGCTGAATGTCGGGTCGGCGCGGGGATGGTGAAGGTCGGCGGTCCCGTGGTGGGATATCCGGGGTCAATATCGCAGCGCCGTTGCTGGAAGCCGCATTTCCTATCACACGTGGTGAGGGGAGGGGTGCAGGTGGCACTGGCGTGTACGTCCGGGGCTGAAGTAAGAATAATGCGCCATCGTTGGTGGGCGAATCCGGGCGGACTGGGCTCTCGTTGCGCACGATTATCCCTGTTGGTTGGGCCGTGTCCTGGCTGGTTTCGGAATCGGAATCGGAGTCGACGTGCGCGTCAGGTGGTGTGTAAGCCACCGGTTTCAAAGTCAGGCCCATAGAAGCCCGGGGTGCTTCTTCGGGGGCCTTCATGTTGATGGGAAAGAAGCTGCTCCTGACAGGCAAATCAAAGTAGGTCCGGTCCGAAGTCCGATCCTCAGGCGTCCGGCTGAATCTTAGCGACAGGCGGGGAGGCGCCGCCGGGACACTCGCCGGTGGTGTCTGCGACGGTGGTGAAGAGGGACACTCGCCGGAGCTCTGAGAAGACGGTCGACTTTGTTGGTCAGGGGTTGTGAACGGCTGGATGCTGAACTGTTGCCGAGCAAGGTATTGGTTGGTTAGTGTGTGTTCGCGACGGAGCCAGGAACAAAGAGAACAGCGCCATTATCACTTCAGCCCAGTCGTGCATGTGCTGTGCACCACCGGTCCGGGGTAAAGCTTACTCTGGTGCGTCGGCTGACCTTGCCTGCAGTCCGATCTATCAGGGCAACCATGTTGTCAAGTTTAACTATCAAAGCGTTGAGGGCGTTGCTCTTGGACTGCAAGTCCATGAATGCATTCAGCCAGCCCTCCGTGTTGCCTCTCATGGCATCAAATATGTCGATCACGTCCCCACGTTCGGCCCGCCAGTGGCCGTTTTCCTCGGACTCGAGGTATGCGGTGAATTGCTTGGTCGACTTCAGACCTTCGCTGACGTCTTGGGCGGACTGGACGAGGGCGGTGGTGGTCCGCGACAGGATGTGCTCGATCTTGGCGTTGCCTTCGACGATCTGTAGCCGGAACGCGCGGTCCTCCAGCATGGTGGTGAATACAGTCATGTTGTCCATCGGCAGCTTCAAGAAGTCGATTCGCTCCGTCAGGTCGGCCGAGGCCAGGTCGATATCCTCCATGACCATCTCGAGAAACTCGTCGATCTCGTCTATATGGCCCTGCAGTATCGAAACAACTTGTGCATTGCTGTTGGCCAGGCCATTAAGGAGGAGATAAACACCAAACGAGACCTGGGCCATCAGCTTTCGCAGCTCATGGCACTTCTGGCCAGGGCGGTAGCGCCATAGAGCACTGGGCGGTTCGGCGGCCTCGTCCTGGTCCAGCAGCTCCTCTCGTCGGCCTTTGGCATCCCTGGTTCGCAGTTTTGGCTTCTCCGGGGCGGTGCCTGTCGTGGCCTCGATGTAGGACTCGGCAAACGCCTGTTGCATGGCTGGGATAGGGTGCTCGGGTACGTCTTTGGGCCGCGCATACATGTCTTCCGCATCTAGGCCGGGAGACTCACACTCGCTCTGTGAATGGCTGTGGCCTGGCGCCGACCAGACATCTCCCGCATCCTCCGCCCGCATCGAGGGGTAGGCACGGGCGGTGGCCATGGCGACGCCGGAGATCTACGGTGCAGATGGCACACGCCTCGAGCGAATCACGCCAGTCAGGACGGTAGCGGGAGCTGGCGTCGCGGAAAGGGGGCGAGATGGAAGCGCCGGGAGCGGTGGCCGTCGGGAATCGAGTCAATGGGGCAGCAAGCCTTCACAGCGGATCGAGGTCAAGTCGCTAACTGATGCATGACTAGCTGCGAATCAGGCACGACAAGCCGAACTTCGGGGTAGCCGGTCGAGTTTTTGTGGTGCTGTTTCCAGCCGTGGTGTGGCAAGACGGCTTGGGTGATGCTTGGAGTGTCGAGAAAAGGGGTGGGAATGCTGCGTATGCGCGGCGTCGGCCTCTGGTGTCGCCCTTTCCCGACACGGCGACGGTCTGCGAGTGTGACGGGTCCGTCCTCGGATCCAGCAGGTGTCAAGACAGGTTGCTGCAGAGAAAATGGCGTGCTGGCAGGACCTTGGACCTCCTGGGGGCACTTGGAACGACAGGGTCGCGTGTTGGTGCGCGTTACAGGCTGAGCGCCTGTCCGATCCGGGTTGCTGTCTCGGTCGTGGCTGGGTCACGGCTATCACATAGTCGAGGAACCGACCAACAACAACAGACAAAACAACAACAACAACAACAACAACAGCAACAACAACAACGGTCAGCCTCGACTATGATCTGTCAGGGCTACCGATGGCCTAATCACGTCTAGGGCGGTACTCGTTCGTGCCAGTCGTCAGTCGTGCAGTTGGTGCCTGAGACTAGCAGCATGTGCTATGTTAAGGGGGGGCACCATCGGAAGCCCCTGGGCGCGAGTGAGGGGGCGAGGAATATTTGCTGCGAGTCGAAATTGCTCTGGTTGCGAACGGCCCAACGCCCGAGTCTCAGTCCAACCCTGGACGGACAGGCTCCCACTCGGGCCATCAGAGACGTGTCTTCGCAGTTTGGGTCACCTAGCGCCCAGGCGACCGACCCATGTGGACGGGGGCCTATGCAGGCATGTGCATCGTTGTGCTATGTTGCACGCATCGTGCGTCGCAATAAAGGAATGACACCCCACATGGTCGGTCTCTGTGCCTCTGCAGCACTCCAACAAGAGCAGCTGGCGGACTCTTGTGCACTCTGCCCGGCCAGCCCGGCCTAGACCATCCCCCACCTACCACCTACCACTCAGTCTTAGCGGCTAAATGCAGGCATCAGGTTCCTTTCGACTACCATGCTCGAGCACAACGAGAAGTCGCGCTGAGGGAGAGCAGAAGCTTGACCATCTGAGCAACAGCTCTCGGCTTCCAACTAGGGCCCGGACTTGCCGATCTGCTGCACCTTGTTCCGCGAGAAGACATGATCGCCGTTGCTGCAGTGAGGGTGCTGCGGCAGAGGACCTGTGTGCTGTGGTGCTGCATGTGTGTATGAATGCAGGTAGGTAGGTAGGGCGCCACGCCGACCAAAAAATTAGCAATACACCAAATTGATTCCTTACCAAAAGTCAATCCCTTCAATTAACAAAACAACAAAACAATGCCTGGCCACCACCATTTTACACCTAAAAAAAACCCGCGTACAGGTATTAGCGATTATTTGCAGGATTATAATATCCTTCATTTCAAATTCGATATTTTTCGATGGGCGGGCGTATCGCACGCATGCGGCTGGAAGATTCTTTGCGAAGATGGAAACCTCGACCCCCGAACGTTCCATTCCAACCACCAAAAATTACGCGGTCGCAAACGATTATTTTCCAATACCGATATTTAAAATATGGAACAAGCAATTATTAATAACGGTTGGAACGGCTGGAGCTTTAATTAAGCCGCTTTTTTAGCAATTGCTGGCTTTAATACTTAAGCTTCCGTTAAAACGATTCGAACAACGATGCGAAAAGCCAGTTTTCGAAAATGCTTAGCTTGCTAAAAAGTTTACGTTCCTTTACGCTTTGCTGAACAACGAAAAAAATACGCGAAAGTAATGCTTAAAAAGTATCTTATGCCTTAAAATTAGCGTTACGTCCGTTTTTCCACCGAAATTTACTTTAATTGGGGCTCGAAAGGACGCGCTTATATTATTCGACGGCTTTTGGAAAGGGATTGCCCAAATTGCGTGCAAGAAAAAAGCAGCCCTTTTAAAAAAAATGTTAAGCAGGTGCACGTTTGGGTTGCTGTTGGATATAACTTTAAAAGTCCTTTGGTTTGGTACGATACCAGGATTCATAACGGGAAAATAACCCTCCGTACTTATAAGGACGTAATCCTGGAGCTTATAATAAGTTCTTAGTTACGTAAAGGCCAAGACTTTGTCCTAAAAGAAGATAACGATTTAAGGCATGGCACAAGCAAAGGAAAAAGCAATATCGTTAAAATTTGGAAGGAAAAAAACAATTTCCAACATTACTTTAATCGCCCGCATTTTTTAATATCCTTCCTATTAAATTCGCTTAGCAAGCCCCAAAGCAGCTGTAAAAAAAACAGGCTGTTTGGGACGATACTTTATTGAAAAGCCTTGCAAAAGAGGGTTGGGATAACCTTTCGCAAGCGCGGATCAATGCGTGGGTGGACGGGATAAATAACGTGCTTGCAAAGAATCATTAATGCAAAGGGCAAAATGACTGTAAATTAAATGTGGTGGTGGGCGGCTTTTGGTGGGGAATCAATTTGGTGTATTGCTAATTTTTTAGTCGGCGTGGGCGCATAGCCAATTGTTAGATTACAGGGTCCAAGTTGGGGCTTTGCAGCACGATTACAGTGGATTATAAAGTCACGTTCACAAGGGTCAGGCTTGTCAAGCACTATAATATAGTGCTGACAGGCCCACGTTGGTTGTTAGAAATAGGTGCTATTCCAGTGAAAGGGTGCCAACTCAGTGCCTCTCCTTATATACCCACCAACGTTAATCTTGAGGGTTTTCCCCCTTAAAGGGTTGCGGTGCCGCGCGCGATTTTCCGCAATATTATTTTGTATGGGGATTGCAAAAAATCGACCCACGGCTACCAAAACGATCTCAACGTTCGGCCTGCAGATATGACTTGTCAATTTCAACACCAATATTGATGGAAATATCTTCCAGGATGATCCATCCATCCACAGTCATCCAAAACCGGGCAGCTAACCCGGGACAAACTTTGCTGTAACAACAAAGCCCAGTAATCCGTACACCACATTTCAATCAAGAGTTGCAGAGCCTCTGGTGCTACGCACCTACCATCTGTAAGGGTACAGAACGTTAAAGCCGGCTCACTAACCGGGGGTTATTACGGGGTACGGTGCTTACATAGTGTACTACAATGCTTTCACCTTTTTTTTTCTTGCGCTTTAGCGTCCTTTTCCTTTTTCCTTTCCGCAAAATACCCAAAATGCAAAGGATGTAGGCAGTATTGGAATTAAACGCGCTAGCTAGCTGGGAAAGCAAATACAACGGTTAATTTGGTTTATTAGCTTAAATTTTCAATATTTTTATTTTTTTTGCGTGCTTTGGGCAGGTTCAGCTTCGTTAGTAATTTGCGGAAAAGAATTGGGTAAATGAAGGAAAAGCGTGAAAAAAAAAAAAGTTGAAAGCACCGTAATACACTATGCGGGCACTGTACCCATAATGACCCCGGTCGATGGCCGACGTTAACGTTCTCTACCCCTACAGATGGTACACCTGCCCACCAGTACCACACGAGTGCGCATGCCGACCATGGACCTCGGGCCTTGTTGTCGCAAAGTGAGAGTCCCGCCAAGGGGACAAGCGCGAGCATTCTGGAGTGGGACAGATCCACCCCTTTCGCCAAGCCCCAAACATCGCGCTGGGCCCCAGGAGGCGAACCCGCCACTGCCTAATAACAATGGCCAATAATCTCGAATGACGACCGGGGAGGCTGTGCACGCGGCTCCATTGACGACTCGCTTCTCTTCAATGTCATACCGCGCCCCGTCGTCGGTAGCCGCGCAGTAACGTCAAAAATATAGAGGCCTGTCCTAGCTTCCTTGCCGGCTCGCGAGGGCACCTATTAAGGCGCCTTCCCGCCCACCCCCAGCCACAAACGCGGCTTTGCCTGTGTACTGTTTTCACACTCTTGCTCACTGTTCTGGCCTTGTGAGTCTAGTATGGCGCCGAAGGTGTTCTCTCTCGGCTCCGAGCCCTTCGACCCGTCGCATCGGTTTGTGACGTCGTGGCTGTTCTCGCCTTGGGTTTTGTTTGGTCTGAGAGCACTGTTGGTAAGTCTAATTTCTCTGCCTTTGGCTAGGGACGGCCCTTCGATGTCCATCGCCGTCGCTAATAGCAGCCTGCTCTTCTACGTTGCACAGGGCCTGTACGCGTTCGTCACGTCCTTCTTCTCCCTTGGCTGGCTCTGTGGCCATGAAAGCTGCGAGTCTGCGTCGCGAGAGTTTTCCTACTTTACCGTCATCACCTACTGGTCAGTGCATCTCCTCATTAGGCTCCAAGGTGGCTTCTGAGCCCCACGCGCTGACCTTCTCCCAGGGGCCTTGCCTTCTATTTCCTCGTCTCTGCAATCCACACAGCCACCTACGCCAAGTCGGGTCGGCCTCTCCTCGACGTATTCCCAAGGCCGCTTCAGGCTCTGCATAGCTTGTTCTACACCACAATCTGCGTCTTCCCCCTCATCGTGACGGTCGTCTACTGGGGTATCCTCTTCACCCGGCCTTTCGATAATACCTTTTCTTGGTGGTCCAATGTCAGCCGTCATGCCATGAACGCCGGCTTTGCCCTCTTTGAGGTCATCTTCCCACGCACCGCTCTCCCACCGTGGATCCACATTTTGTGGCTGCTGGTCGTTCTGTGCCTGTACCTGGCTCTTGCGTATCTGACGCGCGCAACCCGCGGCTTCTACGTATACCCCTTCCTAGACCCGTCCAAGGGATCTGGCCGTCTGGCAGGTTATGTATGCGGAATCGCTGTCAGCTGTGTTGTTTTCTTCCTGCTGGTGCGTGGCCTTATATGGGTCCGGACATGGGCATCCGAGACCAAGTTCGGCATGAGCGGGAAATTCTCAGCTCGTGATGGGGTTACCGGAACGAGCGATCCAGAAAGTGCCACAAAGATCGAGCAAAGTCACCAACATTAGGCTTATATTCACTCGCCGTGGCATCTATCTGTATGTATCCGTTTAGATGCGAGGTTCCTTTTTTTCCTACCCTCCTGCTTGTTCTTGTACTTTCCCGATGTCGGGTTCTATTCATGAGCTCTACTATTCGAATTTCCCTTGACAGTGAACCTTCGGGTACCGTTAGAACGTACCTTGGTACACGTAATTACCACAGCAATAATCACAACGGGACTATCAGCATCTCAAAGAGATGCCACGCCTGAGTTCTGACTCCCTGATTTCGAACATGACCTGGATGCCAACAAAGAAAGAGAGGCATGCGCCGGCGAGGAATACGAAGCCTACAGGTGAGGTTAGCGTCCCGGCATTACGGACAGGTTAGTATGGGGTGGCGAAGCAAAATAATGTTCTGGCGCACAAGACAATAGAGGACTTGCAAGGGGGTGATAGAGACACTTGCCAGAAAAGTCGTGGACAATGCCGTGGATTATAGCCTCCAAACCATCAAGACCGACCGCGAAACCGACCAGATTCGCCGAAATCATCATGAGGACGTTGAGGACTGCACCGCTGCAGGAGAGCATGCGATATGCGATTGGGTGATTCTCCCACTTCCGACGGGGAAACAAATAGCCAGCAACCACCTCGGGGATAAAGAAGAGGACAATCAGCCAGCCCCAGATCAAGAGTCTGAGCTGGATGTCATGCCAAAGAGCCACGAAAGTGAAGATGACGATGTAGTTGAGTATGGACCGTGCGGCTCCTTTCCTCGACCGGAAGTCGGCGCCGCCCAATGGGACAAACATGTAGCGTACCAACCAGCGGTTGTATGAGCGGTGCCAGGCGCGCCAGAAGGACAAGGTGCTGTAGTTATTGCTAACACAGCGGACGATGTTCTCGGGCGGATCGACGCCGTCGAGGAGTGCCCAGAGCCTGAAGAAACGCCAGGCGAGGAGCAGCTTCAACCAAATCAGGTGGAGGTTGAAGTACGATAGCAGACTTAGCTGTGCCACCGTGTAGCTGGCCCAGACGGGGCTCGCCTGACTGATGGCGCCGACATAGTCAAAGTGGAGCACCACTTCCATGGCTAGAAGTGCCAGCAAGAACCGTATACCATAGCGGACTGTGCGCGACGTCTCGATACCAACGCCCCGATACCGCTGCTGAGATATATAGTCGTTGAACGTGAGGATAGGTCCGGCAAGATACAAGGGTGCGTAAACGGCATACGCGACGTAGTTTCGGAACGAAAAGTCCGACGGCTGCGAGGGCGTGGATACACGCTCCTTCTCCGACAGGTTGGCCACATCAAGCTGTTTCTTCTTTGGGGTGTTAGCTTCAGGGGACATTCACATGGTCTCAATAGAGTGGCCGGTTACGAGACGACGGGTCTTCCTAACCTCGACTGGGCTCAGACTCCTCTGATCCAGACTCCAATAGAAGTCCAGGTTGAAGCTGATCAGACGCAGCACTGTGATGTTGAACAATATCTCCCAGCGAGACATGATGCCGCCCCAGCTGTCAAGCCACTCTCCACAGCTGACAAGCAACGGCCCGCTACCATTCCCCGCAGCGGTGGAGGACCCGGCGACAAGGAGCGCCATCCTTTTGAACTTGTAGCCTTGGCAGAGCTCGTTGGCGAAGAGTGTGCAAATGTTGAAGGCCCACGTGGTCGCTGGGAGGAGGTTTTTAGGCGTGCGCATAGCGATGTTATAGTTGGCGTAAAGAATCAGGAGGACTTTTGCCGCGGAGAACCCATGGAGAATCACAAGGAATACGAGGGCAAACGCAAAGTCGAAAGAAACCCGCTGTCTCAATCTCTCATCTGCCATTTCCGACAGCGACTTTGTGTTTGAAGGCAGCGGGAACATGGCGTTCCATGCGCGCCGAGAGAGCGGATGGAGAACCAGCAGTGCCGTCATGGCCGGTAGATTGGCTCTAAAGGTATGATATTGGGGATCCGAGGCATCCTGCGAGCTTTGTGAGTCCGATTCCAGACACGAGAGGGACTGGTAGGGATGGCGCTCACCACCATCCGCCCGGGTATCCAACCGGGGACCAGCAGGTGCGCATATTTGGAATACCTCGGGTCAGAAGCTGTCGCCGTACTCGGTCAGTCCTGGTGTTCCTCGCAAGATCCAGAGCTAGGAGGGGAAGGGGGGGGGGGGGGAAGAACTACACACGCCTCGAAACATCATATGCGACCCAAAACATATACGGTATCAGGAAGAAGAGAAATAGGTAGTAGCCGTAGAACTCCAGTGTATTCCATCTTGACGGCTGGGCGCGGGTCTCGGCACCGTCGCGTCCCTTTCGCGGTGCAGCTCCGTCAGCGTGCACCTTGTACGGGGTGGTTGATGATGTGACAAAGCGCGTGTCGAGATTTTCCAGGCGATAAACGCTCGAAAGGAAGTTCAGAGTTCCCATCGCGTCTTGGGCGATGCGTAATGTTCGCGCCGTGGTAGGCGGGCCAATTCGTGGGCAATTAAAGCAACCCTTCCGAGGTCAGGGAATGCTGAGAGTACGCAGTGGTGGGCCAACAAGGTGGCTCATGTTTGCCCTCCGCGATGTCATCAGCTGCAAGCCCGTTGGTGGATATCGTCTTGGCGACGAATTTGTTCCAGCCACAACTAATCGCCATAAGGTGGCGCACTCCACGGAACTCGGATTATGCACGCAGAAAGTAAACAACAGAAACCGGATTACATCTTCTACTTTTAACCGGCTCCCAAACTTGCCAAAAGCGCGAGTACTAGGATTGTACCTTTTTGCGGCTGCAACGTGTAAAAATACCTTTTCCTTAACAATTTGTAAGTAAAAAAGCAATAATTATAGGAAAAAATCCCGGTGCACTAACATTGCAAGGCACATTATTGTTAGGAAGTTTTGTTTAAGTACATTCGTTGTTGTTGCGAGCCGCATACAGTTATGCAGCAAAAGTGTGCAGACACCCCCGCATACCCCCACCAAAACACGCCACTTTAACTCGGCAATAAAAATTGAAATAAAATGAAAAAGAAATCCAATAAATTGTAAATGTATTATTTTAAATAAAAGCATCGCTTTTTACAATTTTAATTTTTAAAATACGTAATGCTGGTTAAGTTATTACATGTTAAAATTATTATATTAAAAAGTTAAAATATTACCCCGCTAAAGCACCCGCTATAAGCCGCTATAAGTTACTAAAAACATAAAAACAAATATGCATTAAATTTTAATCGCAAATTCCATAATAATAAAATTAATTACTAAAATTTCAAATATGTAAATAAGCTTATTGCCCATTTTATAATAAATTGGCATTTTTAGCTTTTTACTGTAATAAATCGATACTTTGTGTTACAATTAAGCCTCTGCTTTAAGGTAAGGTACTAAAGGAATACTAAACAGTAGCACGTAACTTAATAATTAAGGGGATTTACAAGGTATTTTAAGTAGGGTTTAAATGCTTACTTTAAATGTTATTTAAAAGCTAATTTAAATTAATTAATGCTAGTGCATTTATTAAAAATTACTTAAACAATAAAAAACCTTTCCTTTTTATACCTTTTCCGACCTTACCAACCCTTTATTAATAAGTGCTTGTTGCGGCCGTATTACCGGTGGTTGTAGTAATGCGTATAATACGGTTCCGTATTATACGTATTACTTTAAAGTTACGTAACTTGGAGCGGGGTAGCCTTTTTAGCTAATTGGTGCCGTTACTTCTTTTAGCTTTTTTTGGGGCTATAATTGTTAATCGTAACCTTAAATTCCTTTTTTAATAATTAAGCCCTTTTGGTTACGTATTATTATTTTTCCCGTTTTTTTATTAATTGTAAGTACTTTTTTATTGTTATTTAACCGTCCTTTTTTTATTTTAACAAAATGTTCGAACGGGTTTAAAACCCAAAATTGTCCGGTTATTTTTCGATATTCCGTTAAAATACTTTGCTTTAATTTATTTTGTTTTTTAAAAATATTATGCTTTTTTATTTTTTCTGCAAATTTAAAAATCGTTTATTTTATTTAATTTCGTTTAGCGATTTTTTTTCGCTATATTTTTTGCATTTGCGCAAACCGGGTTCGTTGCAACGTTTTGAAGCGTTTTTTTTTTGCTTAATTTTATTACGTAACCCTTTAATATGCTAAAGCTAAGCGTAAGCTAAAAAAGGCGGAAAAAGCGCGTTATATAGCTAACGCACGCATTAAGCGTTTGCGGTAATAAAAAAAATTGTAACGGGAAACCTTTTTTCGCGCTTTTTATTGGGGTATCGATAATGTAAAAAAGCTGGAACGGGTAAAACGGGAAAAAGTTGCGCAAGCTATTGCCGTAGCGGTAACTAGCTTTTTTTTTTGCTTTAGCCGATTTTTTTTCGTTTTTTAATTGGGCAATTTTAAAAGTTAATTTTAATTTTAACTTATTTGCTTTTTTTTAATCGGGTAAAATATAATTTTTTAACAATTTTTTTTAATTGTGTAGCGCACTAGTAACGCGCTCGTTTTTGTAACGGTGTTACAGTTAAGCCTTTGCTTTTAAAGTAAAGCACTAAAGGAATACTAAGCAGTAGCACGTAACTTAACAATTAAAGGGATTTACAAAGTAATTTGGGTGCGGTTTAAATGCTTGCTCCAAAGGTTACTTAAAAGTTAATTTAAATTAATTAATGCTGAAGCCTTAATTAAAAACTACTTAAAACAGTAAGAAATCCTTCCTTTTTATACCCTGTTTTTGGGCTAAGCATTTTCTTTGCTTAAAAGTTAATATTTGCGATTTTTTAACTATCGCAAGTATTGGTAATATTGTTAATTCTTTTAATATTAAACGTATTACCTTTTTGTTACGTAACGGTACAAGGTAACCTTTTATCCCGGGTTGTTAGCCTTTGCCCGCTTGCTTTTTTATTAGTTATATTTGTTAATTATAACATTAAATCCTTTTTTAATAGCTAAAGCCCGTTAGCTACGTATTGTTTTTTTTATTAATTGTAAGGATTATTTTTCCTTATTATTTTACCGTTCCTTTTTTTTAATAAAATGTTCGGGCAAATTTAAAAACGGAATTTCCCCGTTTTGCGGGTTTTTACCGTTTGTTATTGCGATATTTTCGATTTTTTTTTTGCATCGGGTATAAAAATGCTTTTTTATTCCAATTGCAAATTTCGTAAATCTTCTTTTTGCCGGGCTTTGCTTATTAATTTTTTTTGCTGGTTGGAATGCGTTCGTTTAAACCGCGTTAATTGTAACGTATTAAAGCCAATTCGGGCTTAATTGCTTTATATTACTTTTTAATTTTCCAAATTTCGGAACAAAATAAAATTTGTATTTATTAAATTTTGTTATTTAAAAAACAAACGTAAATTTTTTAAAAAGCAAATTCTTTATTAACGAAAGCGGTACATTTGTATGCTTTGTTAAAATTTAAATAACGTAAAAAAATTGGATTAAGTTAAGCAAAAAAAAGCCGCGCAAGCTGTTTCTTTAGCAGCTAGCCCTTTTTTTTGTTTTAACCCGATTTTTTTCCCTTTATTTTTTAGTTAAGCAAAGTTAAAAGTTAATTTTAACCCTAACTTGTTTGCTTTTTTTTACCCGGGTAAATTGTAATTTCCTTAACAATTTCTTTTGGTTGTATCGCGCAATGGTAACGCGTTTGCTTTTAAAGCGGAAAGTTTTAAATTTAATTCCCGGTACAACTTATATATAATTAAAATCCAAAAAGTAATTTAAAGTTTTAATTATATATAATTTTTTTGCTTATTTGCTAATTTATCCTTTAAATAAGTTATTGGGATTTTCCTTTTTTTGCCCGCTAAAATTTTACAAATTTAAAGCGTTTTACAAGCTTTAAAATTATTGTTAACTTTTTTTTAAGTAATATTTTTGCAAAGCTTTTTGGCAATTCCCAAAATTTGTTGCATATTTTTATATATTATTTTTTTTTTGACTTTTTTATTTAACGAAATATTGCTATTTGCGGTAATGCATTTTTTCGTTTAAAATAGCTTTAACCTTTTACTTTTGGTTAAGGTTAATTTTTATTAATTCGGTGCTTTTTGGTTTAATTAAAGCTAATTTTAGCAAAAAAACGTAAAAAATTAAGTAAATTTGCATAATTAAAAGTAATTGGAATGTATAATTAATTGGAAAAATAATTTGCTTAACCCGGAAAGGTTCGAACTTTTTTTGTTTAATTTATTGCTTGGCCTTTTTGTTTTAATATTAAGGCGTAAAAAGTAAGCGTTATCCCTTTTTTTAAAAATTAATTTTTTAATACTTTTTTTGTAATAAGTTAAACCATTAAGTAATGCTTGGCAAATACTAAAGTACTGTTATTTTACAAAATAAAAAGGAAAAAGGAAAAGGTTGGGTTTTTGTTTTTGGAAAAGTCGGGGTGGTTTTTATATACATAAACCCTGGCCCAAAAAGGCACCCTTTGGGTTACGTAATCCGTGTTTAGCATGGATTTATAACATAGCTTTTTTTTTCTTTTTTCCCTTTTTTCCGCTGAACGGGTTGTAATAGCTTTATTTTCTATATGCTAATTGTAGTTTTTTTCGGGCTCGTATTAAGTATTTTCCGAACCTTTTCGTAACCCGTTATGGCTTTTTTCCTTATGTTTTTTTTATTATTAATTCGGTTTTTTTAAAGGTACCGCGCGCTTGTTATTCCTTTTTTAACCCGTTGCCGTTTTCGTTTTTTGTGCTTGCTTTTTCGTATTTTGCATAGGAATTTTACGTTACCGGGATGGTTTTCGTTGTTTTTTTTCCCAATTTTTTTCCGTTTCGCATTTTAATTGTAATTTGTTAATTACCCATTCCTTTTTATTCCGGTGCTAACATTTCTTTTTGCAATTTTTTATTGCTTTTTTTTAATCCTTAATTTTATTATATTTACCGCTGCGAAATCTTTTTAACCCTTTTTTTTGGGGATTTGGAAATTTCTTTTTTTTTAAAAAAAAACCTGGCGTTTTGCAAATAATTTCGAGGTTAAAAGCAATTTTAACGATAAAAACGCCGCGGTTTTTCGTTTTATTTAAATTTTTTGTATTTGCTGCATTAACGTAAATCGCGTTAAAATCGATTTAAATATTTGTATTTTGCTAACCGTTATTATTAAATATGCAAAGTTTTCGGTATTCGGAATTATATTTCGTTTATTACGGTTATATTATGCAATTTTTATTGCAAAAATAAAAGCATTTGCAAACGTTTTAACGCTTTTTATATTGCTAATTCGCGGTTTTAACGCGTTAATAAAGCATTTACTTTCGCAATAACTAACGGCAATCAAATCGTTACCGCTATGCATTTTATTTAAATTAACATTTTGGGTTTTAGCATTGGCCGCAAAAACGCGGTTTTTACCCAAGCTTTTTACGAGTTGCACCGATATTGGCAATCGTAATTGGAAAAACCGCGTTAACAAAAAACGCGCCGTTTTTTTTCGGTCCCGCCTTTGCCGCGGGTAGCGATTTTGCCGCTGCTTTTTTTGGCAGCGCTTTTATTTTAAGCATTATACTTTTAACCCGCTTGCGGGGTGGTTGTGCGGCCGGTACAACCAATTAAATGGGTGCTTTTAAGCATATCCTTATAATTATAAAAGTATATTCCTTTTTGTTTTTATTTATTGCAACGAAAGCTAATTAATACCGCAATAACGTGCTTAATTCCGCTACAATAAAACGTTTCGGCGCTAAAACTTTTTTAACTCGTTTATGCAGTAAATGCAGCAATAAATTGCAAATGCTTTAATTGCTTTTTTTATACTTTTTATTGTTACCGCTTTTAATCCGGCAATATTTTGGATGCTTGCATTTTTAAAGCTAAATTTTGCGCCGTGCCGTTGCCGTTTTAACTTTAGTTAAGCAATTCCGTACTGCTTTCCCGCTTGTTTTTGGGTTTTTAATTAATAATTTAACTTTTATTAATAATAATTTTTAAAATGGTTAATAAAATATTTTTTGGTTCCGGTTTATTTATTTTTTAAATTTTTTATTGCGGGCTAACGTGCCCCTTTTTTTTAAATAATTAATTAAATTTTTGTGGGCTAGCGTGCCTTTTTTTTTTGTTAATTTCTTTTTGCGTATTACGCGTACGTATAGTGCTTTCGGGCCGTTATTCATTTTAGCGTTGCTTTATTGCGCTTTAAATTTAGCTAATGCTTTTATATTTAATAGCTTTTTTAAAGGCCTTTACGTAACGGTATTATAACCAATTTATTTAACCGGTATTTAACGCTTCGGGCCGCTTCTTTTAGCTTTGCTTTTATTATTTTTAGCGCATAAAAAGAATTTATTGCTTATTTTTGGTATACTTTTCCGTTTTCTTTTTGGCTAAAACCAGCACCGGTTTTGGTTTATATTTGTTTTTACCTGTAAAAAAGCGGGTTAGCAACCGCTTGCTTTACTAACTCGATATAAAATGCAAAGTATATGCTTTTTTTAGCACGTTTAGTATAATTATAAGCAAAAAAAAACCGGTACCATTTTGTACTTATTGGTAATTTAATTTAACTTTTTGCTAGGTTTGTTTATTTAATATTTTTTAAAAATAGCTACATTTTATTTTTAATTTTGTACCGTTTTATTGGTTTGCGGAGCTTGTTTGCGTTAAATTTTTATCGTTATTGCATAAACGTTATTGCTGCTTTTGTTAAGCTTACGCTTTTTTTTAAATGTGTTATAAACTTGGTTTTTTTTGCTTTTCCGCTTTTTAAGGTTACTTTTTTTGGCTTTTTTTTTCGGGACCGTGTTAACGTTATATTTTAATAATAATTTATTTAATTTATAGCCCGCTACGAATAAATTTTTATTATTTATTATTAATTAGCATATTGCTATATGTTTTGGTTAATTTTTTAAGCAAACGTAATTATATAACGCATGTAATGCTGTATTTTTTAATTTTTTTTTTGTATCGCTATTTATTTGTAAGTAAAAAAAATGGATAGCAATTATTTTATGCTTACCAAGCGATATAGCTTTATTTAAAAGCTTTTTACCCAATCCAATTTGCAATTGCTAATAATTTTTTCGAAAAAGCCCCGAAACCGTTACTAACATTTTTTAAAGCGTAACGCGCATGCTTTAAATGTTATAAACGTTATAAATTTTAATTGCACGTATTTAAATAACCTGTTAATAATTACCATTAAATATATTAATGCCTTTTTTTTAAACCGGAAAGTTAATTATAAAATTTATTAATATTTATTTCCAAAATCGGTTTGGCATTAGCAAAAGCTGCAATAAGCTTTATTCATACCATTGCAATGGGTGTAATTTGCGGCATATATTGCAATTCCGTACACACCGGGCCGTATTTTTAGCTATTTTATTCCTATAATATTTTTATTGCAAAATTTTATAAATGTTATTTTTGCTTGCGTATTTTATTATTAACGATGCGTAAATTTTTTATAATATAACCGTAATAAATAATTTTTAATATGGGAATTAAAAATGCTTTTTAAATTAAAATGCCCCGCTTATTAATAAAAAGCAATTCGCAATTTGTGCTTTCGTTTTAGCGTTTAAAAAAAACCGGTTTGCGTTTTTTTTATTACCCGGCGTTTGTAATAATGTATTTTATCGGTTTTAATTGCTATATTTTATAATATTATTAGTTTTTAACTTTTAAATAATTAATTTCCCGTTAAAGAGTTATTTGTTTATTGCTTTTTTTAATTTTATATTTTCCGTAAATCCTTTTCCAAATTTGTTTGCGTTTTTATCCGGGCCTTTTTAAGGTTTTTTTTAATTTTTTATAATTGTTAACCCCGTATATAATAATACCGGGTTAAAAAATGTAACTTTTTAAAACAAATTCGATTTGTTTTAATTCCGTTTGGATAATGCGTTTGAAATGGTTGCGTGCCTTTTTAGCTTGGATTGCAAATTATATTTAAACTGGGATAGCGTTTTTGCCCATTTTGCTTGTTTTTTAATAACTATTTAAAATTTTAAAAAATGGTTTAAGGCTTTATAATTTATAAAGATAAAAAACGGGTTTTGCACGTTTCGTAATTTTATTTTTTACGATTTAAAGCATGTTATAATTACCAATAGCTTTTTATAATAAATAATGTAATTTTTTTGCGCTTTTGCTAGTTTAATTAAATAAAAAGCTACCGGGCGCTATAACTTATTTTTTCCTTATTGGAATAAATAACCCCCGAATGCTTTTCCGAAATAATTCGTTTTTACGCGCGTTTCCAAATTTAATTTTTATTATGCTAGCATTAAAGCTTGCAAAAAAGCTAATTTTATTGCTTTAAATGCCGCGTTAACCTTTGGCGTTTAATAAAATGGTGCTTTTTTTTGTTAATATTATTAATAGCGCCGCTTTCACCAAATATTGGTTAATAAAATTGCGGTAAAAATTAGCGAATTTTAAAAACTTTTGCAAGCTTTTTAATGTCCGCAGCGCTTTTTAATTTTTTATTGCTTACATTTTTTTAAGGTTTGTTTAAATCCTTATTTTTGCTTTTACGATATAATTTAAATATTTTCCGTTTATTACCGTAAAAACGCGTTTAAATAAATTTAAATTTAAGCTTGCTTTTTTAAGCGCCGTAACATTTTTCGAACTTTATTTATATGGTTTTAAGGCGTATTTAATATATATATATATATATATATATATATATATATATATATATAC
>NW_008804545.1:3058100-3066203 GCF_000145635.1 Gaeumannomyces tritici R3-111a-1
GTTAGTGTATTATATATATATATATATATATATATATATATATATATATATATTAACACGTTATTTAAATATGCAATTACTTACCTTTTCAAAATGTTTGTTAATACTTTATTAATATATTTTTAAAACGTTGCAAATGCTTTTACAAATTTAAATAAATATACAAGCTATTTAAATAACCCAAACCAGGTTGCAAACGTTATTAAATGTTATTGGCCTTTTATTATTTTTATTTTGTAAAAAACTATTTGCACGTTTATTTTTATAAACCAACGCGTTTTAGCAACGTTTTGTAATGTTTTTTTATTAATGGAAAAAGAATAGCGATTATATTAAGTAATGCTATTTAAAGCTTTGTAATTTACGCATAAACGTTACTTTTTTTCCGGTTTATTTATTATAAGCATTAATGCTATTGCTGGTAAAAAGTTTGTTTGTACTTAACCTTTATCCATAAATTCGACAATTTATTTTTTTAAATTAATTAATTGGTTTTGCAATATGTTATACAATTTACCGTAAAAAATTTGGTGCGCGTTTTTGTAAATCCAGCTTTAATTTAATATAATGGTTTAAATTGCCTTTGTAAAATGGCAAGCCCGTTGCTTTTTTTTATTAAATAAATTTGCAAATTTTGCTAATTTTACGCGAAGTGTGCCCCCCCCCCCCTTAGGGCTTAGTTATTTGCTTTTTTTACTAATAATTTAAATATGCCGTACCCTTTTTTTAAGCGGAATAATATTAATGCGGTAAAAGCTATAATTTTAATAAACAAAAAATTAATAATGCTGCACAAAATTTTAAATTGCTTTCGTTTCGTTATTATTAATAACGTTAATAAACCATTGTAAACCAATTTGCAATAGTTAAAATGGGTTTGGTTTTATTCCATTTCCGGTATTAAAAATCCTTTATTACCATGCCTTTTTCGAACCCAATCCGGAATTTCCCCGTTTATAAATTAAGCATTACCCTTTTGTACTTTATTTACGGCAATTCCAAAATTATATTTTTAAACATATTAAATATAATATAAAAAGCTATTATTAAAATTTATCCGTTAATATTTATTTAGCATTTAACCATATATTTAATAAACATTTTAATGCGTTTTAAAATTAACCTTAATATTTATAACGTATTAAAGCGCAATTGCTTTATTTGCATTTTTATTGCAAAGATTTTATTTATAATAACGTAATAATTATAATTAAAATTAATTTATACGTTAATAAAACGGTAGCTATTAACAATTACGGGAATAATAAAAAGTGGTTCGTTTGTATTTCGTTTAATTTTTTTATATCCGCCGCTTATTATTTATTTAATATTGATTGTTACAAAGAAGACGGCATATACTGTAAAGGAATTGTTTTAAGCGTAAATAGCAAATGCTTAAAGCATTGGAAAAGCGGTCCCTCTTCCTAAAAGCGTATAACACTTCCAGGCATTAAAAGGGAAGCTTAATAAGCAAGGAAAACACGGGAGTTACGTGTATATAAAAGGCAAAGGCTTTTACGGAGCCTTGCACCTTAAATCCTTTTTTCTTTAAAGCAATCTAACCGGAATAGCTTTACACCGTGCTTATACCTTTTGCATGCAACAATTATAAGCCCGGCAACTTTTAAACCCTTTTTTGCAAAGTAAAAGGTTTAATAGCACGAACTTATTCCTTTTTTATTACCTTTATTAAATCGTTTTTAAACGCGCTTTTCCATACGCGTTTATTTTCCTTTTCCTTTCTGCGATTTTTTTACGGAAAGATTTTTACGCTTTTAAACCCTTTTTCGACAAAGTTTTTTTTTGCCGAAGCAAATTTCGTTGTTAATTCCAAACGTTGCTAAATACCTTTGTTAAGTTCCACTTTTTTAACTTTTACGTTTCCACGCTTTTAAAGCTTTTAACCCTTTGCCCTTTTCCAATCCGGCTTTACTAAAAAGCCCCCGGTTATTACCAATTATAAGCGGTAAGGACGAAGATTTTTTCGTAATAGCGTTGTTTAAAAACCAAAAGCAATGGCTTACGTAATTTACGGCGTTCCGTTAAAACGCATTAATTTTAAGGATTTGGAACCAGGTTAATTTTAAATTAAAATTTCCGGATAACGTGCAAGCCAATAAAACTTTAAATTTCGATTTTTTCGTAGCAAAAGCTAAAGCTAAATACCTTAAAACCCATAAATTTAAGCGTTTGGTTTAACAAACGATCCTTTTAGCCGAAAAAAAAGCTTGCTTAAAAATTTGGCAAAGCAAAAGCAAAGCCACGCAAAAATTTAATTCCGAACTTTTCCGGGCCCTTTTTGTTTTTACCAAAAGTAATTTTAAAGCTAAGCATAAAAAAGCGCTTAAAACAAAAAATACTGCAAGCAAAACCGTTTCGAAAAAAATTACAACGCTTTTTAAATGGATTAATTTTTCCGTAAATTTTATTGCGCTTGCAAACGCGCAATTAAAAGCGCAAGCTAACAATTACGTAACTTTTTAAAGCATTATTATTTATTTAAAAGCGCTTTACGCTTCCATTTCGATAATAAAAACCCAAATAATTTTTTAAAAGTACCACAATACGTTTAAAAAATAGCTAGCATTATAAACGTTAATTAATAATTTCCAAAGTTTTAAGCGATTTTTACCCAAACCAAAATTAAAAACGTTTTTAAAATGCAAAGCTTTACGCTTATGCTTAACTTTTTTAAGTACGTAAAACGTTTCGATCTTTTGTAAGCAAAGCGTTACGTTAAAAAGTAGCTACGGGCAATTTTACGGGGGAAATGGATACTTTAGTAACCAAATTTTCGACCATCCTTTTTTAACATCGCATCGATAATTTGGGCACAAAAAAAAGCTTGCGTTTTTAACTTTTAAAAGCGCACCCGGAAAGAAAATAATAAAGCAAAAAGCTTTTAACAAAATAACAAAATAACGTGTAAATGCCCAGCTTGCATTTAAAATTACGTTTAGAAGCCGAAGAATTGTTGGAAGCTTATTTACGCTTTTACTGGCAATTCCGGCCGATTTCGTAACAAATTTAATAACGAAAAATGCAAACAAATTAAAATTACTTTGGATAAAAACCGTTGGAAAACCTTTAAAAGCGCTTTTTGTACTAAAAATAAATTTAAAAATTCCGTTTGGGGAAAAAATGCCGAAAGCATTTTAAGCTTCGAATCCGGCGCTTTTAAAAAAAAGGGATTTAAACGCAGCCGTATTAAAAATGCCTTTTTTAAAAAGTGTTTTTTCGGTTTTTAACATTATAAAAAACATTTATTTTAAAAGCATATTGTTCGATAATTGCGGTTCGTTGTATATCGTTAACGATAAAAATCGTTTTAACTTTGGAACATTCCGCCCGTTAAACGGCATTAAAACAATTTAATACGGCATTTAATATTTTCCAATTTTGGAACGAAGCATTTGTACGCCTTTTAGCTTTTTAAACGGGAACGGGGATTTTAAGCTTTATAACGTTGGTTTAGTAAAAGGCTTTTACGTTAATATCATTTCGAAAGCTCGTTTAAACGGCAAAAGGGTATAATTTTGCGGTAAAAACGCAATTTTGCGCATTAAGGAAATTGCCGACGGGAAAGTAATTGAATGCTTTTAGCGCAAAAATAACGTAATATTTTTTTAAATATAAATTTGTTGCTATTTATTCCGTATTAATTACGTTACATTTATTTCCCGGTAATATAATATTACCTTTTGCAATTAACGAATTTTTCCGTTGCAAGCGTATTACGCATTTATAACGCCCATTTTTTAATTTTACGAAATCGAAAAAAAATTTCGCAAATTTTTGGTATTTGCGTAACGGGCATTTAAGCTTACAAGCGCTGGAAATTTTCGTTTGGAACGTTCGAAACGTTAAAACTAAAGGATTTAAACGCATCGAATGTAAAGCGTGCGCAACGACTTACGTTACCGCCGTTGTTTTTAAGCGCTTAATAAAAAAGGTTTTACGCCCTTTTTGGAAAGTTTAATTTAACTTATTTAATTACTTTAAATCGAAATTAAAAAAAAGCTAAATATTATTGCTTTTGGATAAATACAACGGCAAAATTTAAAGCTTTACATTTTTAAATAAAAAAAGCCCAACGATTATTACGATTTTAAAGGAATAAAAAGCATAGGTTAAAAAATAATACGAATTGCAAATTGCTATGTTTAAATACGATTAAAAAAAATCCTTAATATTTATTAAAAGATTTTTCCAGTACGAAAAATAAGCTTAAATTAAAAATATCGTTATCGAAACTTTACCGTTATACATTTACGAATTTAATAAAATAATCGAGCGCGCGGAACAAAACGTTATTACGCGGGGAATACGCATGCTTGTAAGCGCGGAACTTTTTAAACATTTTTGCCCGGAAGCGATTTACGCTGCCGTTTGGCTAAAAAATATAAGCCCTTTAATTTTAAAAAGCATGCGCCCTTATAACGATATCCTTTTAAATTGGGTTCGAAAATGGTTTCGGCATTACGCCCCGGAGCTTTTTACGGGCTTAACGGCCAATTTAAAACCAAATTGGAACGGCATTTACGTTTACGGGTGCAAAGCTTACTTTTTAAATGTAAAAAAATTATATAATGCTAATTTTAAGCATTTTAAGGTTAATTTTCGTATTGGAATTGGATATTTAATTGGTTACCACACCTTTAATATTTACCGGATTTGGGTTTCGTTAAAAAAAAAGTAATAATTACAAAAAACGTTAAATTTAATAAAAAAAGCTTTTTTAAAAGCAAACGAAAAAGGATCCAATTAACGTAATAACTTACAATTTGCTAATTAAGCATAACGAAACGGAAAAATTATATGCAAACCAAAAAGAAATTGCTAATGCGTTAGGGCTTTTTTAATTAAAAAAAGTTTTAAGCACTTACCTTTGCTACTAAGTATTAAAATTAAAAACCGGGGGTAAAAAAGCTAAGTTTTATTAAAATTATAAAGGTTAAAATCGCGAAAAATCCAATCGACGGGTTAAATCCAAACGCGCACAGGTTTTTAATTCCAAATGCTTTAAAAAACGGTTATAAAGCGGAGTAAATGCGTAATAAAAGCTTTTTACGCGTGGGCAATCCTTATCGCGGCTTTATACGGATTGGGAAAAACGATAACCTTTTACCGGTAGGGGGTAAAAGTAACGACGAGCCCGAAAAACGGCCTTTAAAACCGTTAAAACTTGCTTTACTTTATAAAGCAACAAACCGGTCCTTGCTTACCCCAGGACCGGATATGCTAATTACAACCATAAGTAATACCTTTGCGGCGCAACCCGCTGCAATACCAAAAGCGTTTAAACCTTTTAAAGGTTTGTCCGAAATAAACCCAAACGAACAAAAAACGCCGCTTTCCCTTTTTCCTTTAATTAAAAAAAGCAAAGGCCGACCCCGCAAAGGGATAAACCCTTTACTTTTATTTAAAGCCTTTTTTTCCAACGCGCTTTTACTTAATTCGTTAATAATTACGTTTAAAGCGATCCGCGCCGTAACCCGTGCAATTGCAAAGGAAAAAAAGGAGCAAAAAAAAAAAAGGAAAAGCAAACGGCGCAATAACTTTAACAACGCCATTTTTTGATACGGTTTAACGATAGCGTTTAACATTTCCAAAAAGGAAGTTAAAAACGTTATTTTTAAAGCAAACCTTATAAACGAAAGTTAGCAAGGTTTTTTCGATACGTATTTGTTTAATTAATAAACGGTAATCGAAAAAAGTAATTTTAATTATTGCCCGGTTTACAAAATAATTGTAATTGCTATAGCAAAAATATTAAAATGCAATAGCCTTTAAAAAAAATAAACGGTTGCACCGAAACGAATTATAATAAATTTTAAATTTTTAATAAAATTTTAATATACATTTGCATAAATTTTTTTTAAATAATTTGCTTTTGGGAAAATTAATAAATTATTGGGAAAAAAAATTTGGGAAAAAATTTTAAAAAATTTGTTTGGTGGTAAAGCTATCGATATTATTTGGGTATTTATTTATAAATTTAATTAAAACGGTTACGTTACGGATTATAAATTCCGCGCGGTAATTAAAAGTAATTAATAATTTAATGGTTTAAAAAAGATTTACGCAATTACGTTTGCAGTTAAAAGCTTTAAAATTATAATAATAATTATAGCTTATTTCGATTTTAAAGCGTACCAAATTAACGTTAGCAAAGCTTTTTTTATGCAAAAATTGGCAATAACCATATACCCGTTTACGTAAAGTTTTTTTTAAGTATTACCAAAAAAAGTACGTAGCCCGGCTTAAAAAAGCCTTTTACGGGCTACGGAATTTACCGAAGTTATAATATTTAGCTTTCGAAAAAACCTTTAAAAAGCTAAAGCTTACTTTATTAACGGAAAAGCTTTATTTATTTATAAGCACAAAACGTAAAGTGTTTTCCTTTTGTACGTTAACGATATAATTATTTTTAACCGTGCTACGCATTTAAAAATGGCAGCAAAAATGTTAAACGGTTTTAAAAAAAAGTACAAAATAAAAAAGGAACCATTTAAAAAACAATTCGAAATTTAAATCGTAAAAAATAAAAAAATACGAATAATAACTTTGCATTACAACTGTTATATCGACAAAATCGTTAATACTTTTAATTTCGAAAATAAAAGCGTAAAGCGCTTTTTTTTTGCTTAACCAAACGCTAAAAAAAATTTGGGGGTAGCAATACCCGCCGAAATTTTAATTATGCAAAAAAGAATTGGGTTTATACTTTATACGGCCATTACCATTTGCCCAAACGTTGCTTTTGCAAGCGCAAAACTTTTTAAATACCTTACAAACTTAAATAAAAAGCATTTGGAAGCGATAAACCATACCTTTTTATATTTAAAAGGGTTTAAATTTTATTGCATTCAGTTAAAGAACGTTCCAAAATTCGACCACCTGTTTTTTGCTTTAAACGCTTTTTCGCCAACGACAAAAAAACGAAAAAATTATTTAGAAAATACGTTATGTTTTTATTTAAAAAACCCGTAGCGTAAAAAGCAAAAAATAAGCTACCGTTACAACGTTTATTATAAAAGCAAAGCTTTTAGCGCTTATAAACCTTGGAAAAAAAACCATTGCTATGCAAAAGCTTTTCCGAAATTTGCATTTAAAAATTAATATTTTTAAAAGCTTTATTGTAATAACATACAAACGATCCGATTAATAATCGAAAAGGGCACCCGCATTAATACGGCTTTAAAATATGTAAATATTATAAATATATGGCTACGCCAAAAGTACCAAAAAGGAACGTTCGACGTGGTATATTTCGAAACCGCTTTTATACCAATAAATGGGCTTACTAAAAACCTTTCGCTTTACAAATTTAAAACATTTAAAGCTATTTTAAAATTGCACGATTTTTTTAAAAATGGGTTAGCAAATTTAATACGCAGCTAAAAATTACGGAATAAACATTAAAATCGTATAACGTTTGCATAAAAACATAACGCAAATTCCTTTTTTATTAATAAGCATAAAGCATGCCGGTTTTAAATAACAAAACGGCATTTAATTGTAACGAAAATAGCCTTTAAAAGCAATGCATTTTGTATTTTCCTTTTTTTTAACCTTTACTTATTAGTTAATGGATAAAAGTATTCCCGTACAAAAAGTACTTACGGGCTAACACGCTTTTAACACCATTTTTTTTTAATTTTTTTGGTTATTATTACCGTTTCCTTTCTTTTTCGGAAAAGGGTTACGGAAAGCGGGATCGCCCCGGCGAAAGGCTTTTTTCCTTTCCTTTTGCTTTTCCTTTTTTTTGGCTTTTATTACTTTTTTATTACCCGGTTTTAGGTAAAGCTATAAAAAATAACTTATTATTCCTTTTAATTTTTTAACTTTAAAAAAAAGCTATTTAAAAGCTTTTATTAAAATTAAATTGTTGGGCCTCGTGGTGCAGTAGCTTTGCACCAGGCCGGTCCCGCCAGGACCACGGGTTCGAATCCCGTCGAAACCAAAGGACTTTTTGTTCTTAAGCCCCTGGCCTGCCAGGATCGAAATCCGATAAGGGCCGATAAGCCAAATCAACCAAAAACCAACAACGCCGATAAAACAACCAATAACAACTACAACAACCTTATCGATTTCGATAGC
>NW_008804545.1:3066707-3076241 GCF_000145635.1 Gaeumannomyces tritici R3-111a-1
ACCTCCTTTACCTTTGCGCTACCGCCTTGCACCCGTCCGCTACCACCACTAATCCGATTTTCGAATGCACCTTTTTTACGTGCTTGGCAAGGTTATTACCTTGCACGTGCCTTAAAGGTTGGGGCCCTTTAGGGCATAAACAAAAAGAAAGATAACGCACGTGGTGCACCGAATAGGGGAACGCCGATAACGGGCCAATAAAAAAAAGTAGCAAAAAGATAAAGAAGGGGGGGGAAGGGAAGGGTCCCCAGGTGCCTTGGACCACCTGGGCAAGCAAAATAAAGTTGGCAATTCGAACCCCGAAGCGATAACGATTAGGCCTGGCAAGCCCTAGCAGATTACATAACGAGGCAATTAACCAACCAACCACAGGCAAGCAGGACGCGGCTTTATCGGCCCTTTGCAAAGGGGGCTGCACGCGGGAGGACGGTTAATTCCCGGGTAAAGCCCTTACAAGCAATCGAGCGTGGAGAAAAGTAAGCGTTAGCCAAAGCGGTTTAACACCGCTACGGAAGCGCACCGCCAAAGAGGCAGGAACGCAAGCATAGGGTTTTTCCTCCTTAGGCTTAACCCAAAGGTTTTCCCCTATTTGCATGTATTTAGCCGCAGCATTGAGGTTTCTTCCATAAACATAACAGCGTATAAATACAAAAAAAATTTAAATTGTTGCAATATAAAGCTTGGGCAAAAAAGGGAAAAAATTGCAACGGTAATTGCTTTAAGCACATTGCATATACCGTAAAATACAACCATTTTTAAAAGCGCGCTTTATAAATTTATTGTTGCAAAGGCCCCGGAACCCGGTTAAAAAGTTTCGGGTGCATTTGTTACAAAGTACCGCGGGAAAAATGGTGTTTGCGGGAAAGCTAATTGGAACATTTCCGTTAAAAAAAGGTCGTTAGTTTCGCTAAACGGAAAAGCGGTTAAGCTATTTCGAAGTTTAAAAAAAAAGGGGGCAATTAATAAATTGCCCGCAAAAACGGCTTTAAATAATTTAATTTAATTTTGTTCCCGCTTTTTTTTGCCCGTTTTGCGCTTTAAAGTATTAAAGGAATGAACGGGCACGTTGTTATTATCGTTATTTTCGAATTAATTAACGAAATTGTTAAAGTCCGAATTAATTACAATTGTATTGCAATTTGGCCAAATAAGTTAAAAGCTTTTTTTTATCCATTTTAAACGTTTAAAGCTCCGAACGGGTTAAATTGGCGGGGGTTGCAAAAGGCCTTAAATATAAAAAAAAATTGAAATGGAAAAAATGGCTAGCGCTAAAGCAAAAAAAGCGTTAAAGCCGGAACCGGAAAAAAGGATTGGCAAATATTAATTAGGGTTTAAAAAAAAGCAAATTGCAAAATTTTTATCCGCTTAGCGTGCAAAAGGATTCGTGCGTTTTTAACACGTTAAAATGCTTTTGCCTTTTCGGCGTTATTCCATAATTTTTCGCAATAAACCGCCGCTTTTTTCGCATTTTCGAAACCCTTTTTTTTATTTGCCTTTTTAACCGATTTTTTTTTCGCTTTTTTTTCCCTCTTTTTTTATCCTTTTTTTTTAATAAAAATTGTTTTTTTTTTGCTTGTTTGGCTTGTTTGGTTTTAGCAATAAATATTGCTATAACCGTTTGCAAATTCGCATTATTCGCGCATAAAGCAAAATTAATAAAAGCGCAACAAAAAGTGGTAAAAAAGCAAAACGTTCCGATTTATTCTTTTTGAGTTTAAACCCGCGTATTTTTTTCGCGCCGGGCGCGTTTCCGGGCAACCGCGCGCAACTTTTTATTATTAAAAGTTGCCATCTTTTAGCCAGTTTGTTAATACCGCACAACGTTTCCAGGATACCGCGTTGCCGCGCAAAGCACTTACGATTGCTTAATTTAAATTTGCAAATATTTTAAAAATTAGCAAAGGATTGGTATGGTTGGAACAAAAGGATTGGGATTTACACTTTGCGGAAGAAATAATAATAATAAATAAAAAAAAAGGGCCGGAATAAAGTAAAAGGAAAAGGTTTTTAACCCGCTACGTTTATTTATGGTTAAAGCGCTTGCTTCGTTACTTTTAAAAACGGGAAGCACTTTCTTCGTTACCTTTTAAAACTAATAATACTTTATCGTTACCTTTAAAAGCGCGGTAAGCTTTTAAAACCAACGTTATTTACATAGCAACCCGTTTTTTCCTTTGTTTTATTTATAAACGACCCAAAAAGCTCGCTTAAAGGGTGTGTTACAAAAAAAAACGGCATATATTGTAAAGGAAAGGTTTTAAGCGTAAATAACAAATGCTTAAAGCATTGGAAAAGCGGTTCCTTTTTTTGAAAGCGTATAACGCTTCCAGGCATTAAAAAGGAAACTTAGTAAGCAAGGAAAACACGGGAGTTACGTGTATGTAAAGGGCAAAGGCTCTTACGGAGCCCTGCACTTTAAATCCTTTCCTTTTTAAAGTAATCCAACCGGAATAGCCTTACACCGTGCTTATACCTTCTGCATGCAACATTAATTTAATATTATTTCGTTTATTGCGCTTTTTTGTTTTTTGTTTTGGTTAAAATTTGCACCGGGGGTTATTTATTTTCCATTTCGAAATTTTTTGTGGTAATTATTAACGCTATTTTAATTTATAACTTAATAATTAAAAAAAAAACCTGCAAATTTTTAATATATGTTTTATTTTGTTACAATAATAATATGCTTTTTTTGCTTGGTTTTTAATTTTTCCAAAATAGTTTACATAATTTGTTGCGTTTTTTTTACCGCTTTTGCTTTTATTGCTTTTGTACTTTTTTATTTTATAACGCGTATTTTTTACCGTTATTTAAGTATTGCCGTTCCCGTTTACAACCGGGATCGGGGCGCTAACCGGTAAATTGCCGCGGTAAAGGCGTTATTTAATGTTAATCGTTTTAAAAATTTGTGCAATTATTTAAAAAGTATTAACCATTTAATTATATAAATTAATTTTGCCCAATCGTTTTACGGAAGCTTTATGGATTTAACGTAACATTTCAATTTTAAAATAATTAATTTTAATAGCTTTTAATTAATCCAATCCTTTTACCGTTGCAAGCTTTTTTTAAAATAACAAAAAAAGTATTAAATAATTGATTTTGCTTTATTTTAAATGCTTTTAAACGTGCTAATGCTTGTTATTATTTTAACGAATTATTAAATGTTTTTGTTAAGTACTGGAAAAATTTGGCTAGGTCGTAAAAAGCTCCTAATCCCTTTCCGCATTTATAATACGTTCGCGCAATTGCTTATACGTTCGGGGTAAAACACGCTTAAATATATTTAAATTAACTTTTGCTATTGCCGATAAATTCCGCATTTTTATTTAGCTAGTTATTAATTAATTGCTTTTAAACCATAAAAGGCCCCCGTTATTTCCGTAAAATAAAGGGTTTTTTAACAATTTGCGTTTTAATAAGTTAATTGCGCTAATTAAATCGATACCGGGGAAACGCGGGAATTTTAATAAGCTATTTAATATTAAAAAGGTTGTATAAAATTGCAAAAAAATTGTAAAAAAAAAGCAATGCTTCCGTTATAATAAAATTTTGGGTTTTTATTTTGTTTAGCTTAAATTGCTGCATTTATGCTATAATATTTTTTAATTACTATTGCAAATCCGTTATAACCGTTAATTTGCGTCATTTTTAATAAATTGCTTAATTAAACGGAAATTTTTTTGTTAATGCCGGGGAAATTGCTCGTTCCGTAAGTTTTTTTATTATAATTCGGCATTTTGCAAAAAAGATTTTGTAAAAATATAATAAATTAAACCACCAAATGGTGCCCGGCAAGTGCCGAAATAGTATTATTTTACGAAATAAAAAGGAAAAAGGAAAGGGTTAAATCCTTATTTTTGGAAAAGTTGGGGTGGTTTTTATATACATAAGTTTTGGCCCAAAGAAGCACCCTTTGGGTTACGTAATCCGTGCTTAGCACGGATCCATAACATTTTTGTTAATTTGCTTGGTTATCCGCTAACGCAATACTTTTAACTTGGTTTAAAAATTTTGGTATAATTTAATAATTTTTCCGATTTCCAATTCCGCTGCTAGTACTTTTTCCTTTTTTATTTTAGGTTTTCGGTACGCCATAAGCGTATATTTATAATTTGCGTAAAACGGCGTTACTTTTTTGTTATCGTGCATTAAACTATTGTAACCAAATTTAGCAAGAAGCAATAATTATATTAATTAATTTATTTATAATTAATATAATATGGCAAATATTATTTTATAATTTGGTTTGTTCGTTTCGATTGTTTATTTATTTAAAAATAATACGTTAATAATAACGGGTATTTTGCTCCGAAAAAGCTCGTAAAGGCTTTTTAAAATTTGCTAGTAAATAATTTGTTTCGGGTTATAATTAAACGTTGCAAAATGCCGTAATTTGCAATTACATGCTGAAAAAAAGCGTAAATTATTTGCGTAACGTTATTGTTTTTTTTGTATAATAAATACAAAACATATTTGGTAAACCTATTTATTATTATTAATATGCTATTATATTATATGCCCGGTAATACCTTTTTTAATTAAAAAAGGTTAACAATAAAATTTATAATAACTTTTTATTATATTTCGCTAAACGCTAGCAATAATTAAAGCAATTTATAAAAAGAGTGCTTGCTAAGCAGGGTTGGGAATTTAGTTAGTTAGTTTAGTTACTCCCTTAACTAAGACTAACTAATTTAGTTACGGCAGTGACTAAAACTAAAAGTGACTAACTAATGACTAACTAAAGTGACTAAATTAGTCACTTTTAATCATTTAAATAAATATTTAAATTATTTAATTAAAGCTTATTTAATTAAATAAATAAATAAGCAAAAAAGTAAGTAAATAAATAAATAAGCAAATAAATAAGCTAGTAAATAAAAAGTAAATACGTACATAAATAAGTATGTTACGGTACGATTGCATATAAGGACCTTGTATGGGTTGTAGCCCCAGCTACAACAACGTTCCTCTTTTGCTTTGGTGTAACGGGTATTACCTTGGTCTAGTCCCGTAACAAAGTAAGTAAGTAAAAAATTAAAAATTAAAAATGTATTACCGTTGTTATTACCGTTGTTATTGCTAATATTATTACTGCTTTTTTATTATTTTTATTATTGTTTTTATTACTATTTTTACTATTGTTTTTATTATTGTTTTTATTATTGTTTTTATTTTTACTTTAATATTATTAAATATTAAACCGTTAAAAATCCTTTAAATTTTATTTAAACATATGCAAATTTTATGTAAAAAAAATGACTAAAAATGACTAAATTAGTCACTTTAGTTAGTCAATTTTTTTTTTAGTTAGTCATTAGTTAGTCAAGCCAGTGACTAAGACTAACTAAACTAATTTAGTCACGACTAAGACTAATAACTAAGGACTAAATTCCCAACCCTGTTGCTAAGCTTGTTTTTAGCACAAATTTAACAATTTTTTATTGCTTTTTATATTTTAGCTTAAATTTCGGTAAATTTGTAATGCTGTTAAAGCTTTTTTTTAAATTTTTGTTATTTTTTGGTATTTATAAATTGGCAATCCGTAAATTTCGAAAATTTTGGCTAAGGTTTAATCCTTTAGTTTGGCTGTTTTAACCAATGCTTGTTAAGCTGGAATTAAGGACCTTTTTGGCTTATAAGCCAAAAATGTCCTGGTTTTTTCCGGGGTATCGATTTCGTGGTTTACCTTTTTGTTTAACGCGTTTGCTTTACCGTTTTCCAATTTTTTGCAATATACAATTTTAAAATTGTAATTTTAAACGTTTTTAGTTTAACGGGTTTGCCGTTTATTAAAGTTTTGGTTGGTAATTTAATATGTTAAGTGTTTGTAATTTATATAAATTACGATTTCGTAATTAGCTTCATATAAATATACCTTTTACTTTTTTAAAAATTTAATAATAATTAAAAGCTTTTTGTTGTAAATTGGGTAATTTAATTTAAATCTTTAACTTTTTTTTTAAAAAAAAGCGTGCGGGTGCTGCTGTTTTTGCTCGTTTTTTTTTAACCAAATTACTTATTTATTGCGTAATCCAACGCATTTGTTTGTATTTCGAAAAATTTATCAAGGTTCGGAATAACTAATATTAACTTTTTAAAAATTGTACTTTTAAATTGCTCGAAACGGTTTGTTTTCGTACTTTCCAAAAAAATTGGGTATTGTTTTTGGTAAAATTGGTAAATAATGCAGCTTTATTGCTAAAGCTTTAAATAAACCGTTATGTTACGAACCAACAGCAAAGCTAGCAACGGGTTACAAGTAACGGCTTTAAAACAAGCAGGAAGCGGGGTTATCCCGCAATTACGTAACCAAAAAAAGCGATATGTTAAAATCGGACATATTAGCCTTGGTTAATATGTATGCGTCGAACATATTAAACCTTTAGGGTTAATATAAAGGATATAAACATATTTAATATATTAAAACCAGTACAAAGCAAGCGCCCGGGTATAAAAAGGAAGGGTTTTTACTGTCTTAAATAATTTTTAGTTAAGGCTATGGCATTAATTAATTTAAATTAGCTTTTAAGTAACTTTTAAAGCAAGCATTTAAACCCCAGCCAAGTTATTTATAAATCCTTTTAATTGTTAAATTACGTGCTACTGTTTAGTACTCCTTTAATGCTTTACTTTAAAAGCAAAGGCTTAACTGTAACACGTTAGTAAAAATTAAAAAAAATTAAAACGTTTGTACGTTTTGTACGTTTTGTACGTTAATTAATATAAGCTAATTATTAATTTTGCTTAACTTTGGCTTTATTTATTTTAACTTTTTTTAATGTAATAACAAACCCGAAAGAATATTACTTTTTGGGTATGCTGTATACATTTGTCCGGATTAACCAAAAGTTTTGCTTTTTGCAGCTTTTGCAATACTTAATGCACAAATTATTTATGCTTTTTTAGCGTTTCCAAAAAAATTAAAATATTATTTAAGTACGTTAAAACCGAAATATCGAAATATTTTCGTAATAAATCGTTAATTATTCGTTAAAAAGTTATTAATGCATTGGTAAAACCAAAAATTATTATTAAAAATTCGTAAATTCCAAATTTTGTTTGAAAAGCAATTATTTATTTTTATCGTTTTTTAATCCGTAACAAACCGTACGCTTGCCAAAAGTTTAAAATTGTAAAATATTAAGCTTTGCTAAATTTATTGCGTAATTTTGTTAATAAAATGCAAAAGATATCGATTTTTTATCGTAATTTTGTTTAAAAGTTTATAATCGATATACATTTTTTTTTGCCGTTTTTTTTATGATAAATAAAATTTCGTATTTTATAAAGTAATTAAAAAGCCGTACAATGCCTTTTTTTAAATGCTTTTAAAGCTATCGTTTAAGCTTTTTTTTATTGTTTTGGGTTTAATTTGTATAACTTTTAATACTTAAATTAAGCACCCGGTTTAAATTTAATTTCGTAATTAAACGGGTTATATTTTAAAAAACTTGTTTTTTAGTTTTTTTGGAATATCCTTTAATATTAATAATATTTTAAAAGCATTTTAACTAGTTGCCGTAACGCTTTTTTAGGTATACCGTAAAGCTGCGTTATATTTTCCTTAAGTAAATGCTAAAAGTTGCTGCTTTGCTTTGTTTTTATCGAAATACCTTTATTTGGCTTTGTTTTTTTATTGCGCGCAACCCGTAATTATTAAGCTTTGCTAAAAGCTTTTATTAAATTTGGTTTATTGCTTAATTTATTTTTAAATTTTGCTTTTTTAACTAAAGGATTTTAAAAATTATATTTTTTTTTGTTAGTAATACATCGAATTTAAGTTAAAACGTTCGTTTATAATATTAAAAGCTAAAATAATTGGTTTTAATATTAATCCATCCGTTATTGTATGTAACGGGTTCCTTTTTAATTGTGCTAAAAGCGTATAGCTTGTCTTTTTTACTTATAGGAATACTGCAGGGTTGGGAATTTAGTCGTTAGTTTTTAGTTTTAGTCGTAACTAAATTAGTTTAGTTAGTTTTAGTTACTGGATTAACTAAATTAATAACTAACTAAAATTTTTAACTAACTAAAGTAACTAATATAGTTATTTTTAGTTATTTCTTACATAAAGTATGCATATATTTATACGATTTTAATAAAATTTTAACGATTTTATATTTTCTGGTAATAAAATAATAATAAAAACGGTAATAATAATAATAAAAACGATAATAATAATATTAATAATACGAATAAAAACAATAGCAAAAATAAAAATAAAAGCAAAAATAAAAGCAATAGCGAAAATAAAAGTAATAACAAAAGTAAAAGTAAAATATTAATTATTTATATTAAAATAAACCCTTATATATTTAATTTTCCAAATCGCTGTCTTCATTAAAAAATTCTTCTTTTTGTTGCAATTCTTTTTGCAAAATCGATATATCGCTTATATTTTAGCTTTGTAATAATAATATTTTACGGCTTGTTTTCGATTTTAATTTATTACGGTTTGGGGTTATAATATTAGTAGCGGTAAAAAATAACCCTTCGATTGCAGCCGAAGTAGCCGGAATCGATAAATATTTTTTAGCTAATATACTTAATATTGCAAAGCGTTTTTCGTTATTTTTCCAAT
This sequence comes from Gaeumannomyces tritici R3-111a-1, assembly GCF_000145635.1. Lineage (NCBI taxonomy): Eukaryota > Fungi > Ascomycota > Sordariomycetes > Magnaporthales > Magnaporthaceae > Gaeumannomyces > Gaeumannomyces tritici. The sequence continues at coordinate 3,075,292 of NW_008804545.1, forward strand.
ATAATAAAATATCCTGGCTTTCATCGTATATATCCTCGTTTAAATATATTAAATATTTATCGTTTTTTTGCTTTTTCTTTCCTTTAAATAATTCCGTATCGGAATCGCTATTATTATTATTACCGATTTCCCCGTAAAAACTATTATTTAATTCGTCGAACGAATCGGTTATATTTGTAAGGTTTATTTTATTATTTAATTTTGTATATTCGAATTTTAACAACGCTTTTGCATCGTTTTCAATATCGGGATAAAAATTAAGCAATTCGTTATTTTTAAAATGCGATAATTTATATCGCGGATCCAATATAATCGATAACATATAAGGCCGATATTATTTAAATATATTATTAGTTGGATTTTCCGGAAAATATTTATCCAATTTTTTTATTCCCAGTTCGATTGCAATAATATAAGCATTGTAATAATTATTATTATTACGATTTAATCGATTTTTTTGTTTAAAAACCGATAATAAATTACGTAATTTTTTATAAATGCGATATATATATAAAAAGGTAATATTAATAGTAGTATATATTTGCCCTTGTAATTTTATAATAAGTTTAACAAATATTTTAAATATAAAAATTAAATTGTTTATAATTTCAAATTCGGATTCCGTTAATATTGCTTTTTTATAATCGTTATTATCGGTATTTTTACCCACGTATATTAAAGGGCTTTTTAATTTATAAAAAGTTTCAAGCATTAAATATGTAGAATTCCAACGGGTATTATTATTTATAGGAATTTTTGTAAGTTTAAAATCCCTTTCCAATATACCTTCGTTTTTATATTTATTAATGCCTTCGGTTAAAAGCTTTTTCGGTTCGTTATTATACGTTAAAATCGTAATAATTTTTCGAACCCTAACGGTAATATTAATAATAATAATAATAATAATAATAATAATAATATATATATATATATATATTATATATATTATT
>NW_008804545.1:3076383-3081750 GCF_000145635.1 Gaeumannomyces tritici R3-111a-1
TATATATATATATATATATATATATTATTATTATTATTATTATTATTATTATTATTATTATTATTATTATTATTATTATTATTATTATTATTATTATTATTATTATTATTATTATTATTATTATTATTATTATTATTATTATTATTATTTAAAAAGTTGCGTAAAATATTTTCGTTATTTCGTATAATCGATAAAATAGTATTTTTATTAATAAAAGGATATTTTTCGATAATATTTGTAAATTCCAAATATAAATTTTCACTGGTATGGCTTATATTATCAATTTTTTTAAATCCGATTAATTTATAATTTAATTTCCAATTCGGGTTTATAAATATTACGATAATACCGAAATATTGGGTACCAGTTATTTTAGAAGTTTATATATCGAAAGTTATATTAAATTTACCGTTATTTTCAATATGCAATCGCATTTTATAATTAAATAACGATAAATATTTATTATAAGTATTATTTAATATAGTTTTTAATTTTTTAGTATTAATAACAGGAGAAATCCTATTATAATAACTAAGTAAATCGGTAAAGGAATTCGATTCAGCGATATTAAATGATAAATTATTATCGATAATAAACCATAATATTTTATTATACGCGTTCGCGTCGTTAAAGTTCGATATAATTGTATTTTATCGCTGGCGTTTTCGATTATCCGTTAAATTATTTGATAAAAAGGAAGATATTATAGGGTTTTGGGATATATTTTGCTTTTTTGGCTTATTTTTTTCACTTGCTTTATTATATGCAATATTAAAGTGTTTTAATTTATAGTGCCGGCCGTAATTTAATGATACAAACCCGTTAACCTTTTCGATATTTTTATATTTGCAAGTAATGCATTTTGTAACAAACTCTCGTTTTTTATTTATATTAATCGGTAAAAAAGTATGGGTAAATAAGTTATTTTGGAAAATATAGCTTTTTTCATTTTCGTTTAACGGTAAAGTATAATTTGGTTGGTTATACGGAAAATTTTTATAATTATTGTTATCGGTGTTATTATCGGTATTATTACCAGAATTATTAGTAATAGTAATATATTCCGAATTGTTATCGGAAGTAAAACTGTTTGTTAATAAAGTAATGTTATCCATGTTAAATAACGAAAATAAATTGTAAAAAGGGTTAAAAGTAAAGGTTTTAGCGTAAAAAGGTAAGTAATAGTAAGTGCATAAATGTAAAAATTGGCAATATGGAATAAAAAGAAAAAAAAACAACAATTTACAAGAAGGCTTTACGTATATTTATATTAATAGTAGAAATTTTAGAAATTTCTAAAAATTAGTAATATTATTTAGTATTTATAAGCAATATAAGTAATTTGTAATATTTATTTGCCGGGAAACAGCATTCCACCTGCTTGCTGAGTGCCCCTTTCATGCTAGGTGGAGAACAGGCTCGGGCTGGGAAAACACAGGCCACCGCAAAGCATATTTCGAACGATAGCAGCAAAAAACAAGCACCACCACCGGAGTCGACACGGACCAGGACGGCCCCCCTTTGCCCCCCCTTTTTTTGTTAGCAATACGTTTAGCAATTAAAACAGGCAAATTTAACGATTTTAAAGTGGTAAAGAGGAACGACCGATTAAAAACGCAAACATTAAAGGAACGAGCCGCTTTAAATAAATAACCCAACGCCAAATTAACAACCGGATACAATTACTTTAACCACCAACCCAATATGAAAAAGCCACGATTACACGCCCAACCATACCCAATAGCATTTAGCAATAAATTCGGGAACGAATTGTTGCTTTACATGTTTTAGCGCGTGCGGATTTTTTTTCGCGCTATTTCCAGCACCCGGTCGAAAAACGCCAAATTATTTTTATTATTACCTTATTCCATAACCGCTATATTTAGCTATTTATATAAATTAAAAAGTGCAAAAGCAACGAAAACAATATTATTATTAAAGGGGAATCGGCATTTACCAATTGTTAAACTTGCGCAAAAGCAAACTTTTTAACTTTTAAATTGTTAGCAATTTCCGCAGCATCGTTGGTACGCGATAAAGCGTTAAAAGCTTTCGAAGCGTAAAAAGCAAAAGCTTAAAGCACCGATACCATATTGCCGGAAAGGGACCGTACAAGCTTTAAATTAGCAATACCGGTACTTATAAAAACCCCGGCGCCAAAAAAAGAAAGCATTTGGAAACGGTTAAAAGCAAAACTAGCACCGGTAAGCACCCCGAATTTGTTAAGCCCGTTTTTGTTGGTACGCCGGAACGTGTAAATTTTAATAATTAATGCGTTGTAAACCGCTTAGCACCGTATTATACCGTTAACGAATCGATAAAGCATAAAAAACCGATAAAATTAAAGCAATTTATTAAATATTTGCAGCAATTATTTAACCCAAAATCGCGTATGTTTTTAGCTTTAAAAAATAATTGGTAATATTTAGCAAAAAGTACGGCCGCAGCATAAGCTTTTTTAATAATAACGGGGTAAAGCTAAAAAAAAATACGTTAATAACCCGGTTAAATAACGAAAAGGAAAAAGGAAAAAATAATTTACCGTATTATACCAAATGTTCCAATTAGTACAAAAACAATAAAACAATGCGTTTGTATTTGGAAAAACCAATAAATTAGCAAATAAAAAAATTACCCGGAATTACAAAAAAAACGAATTAATTTTAAAATAATAAACCGCAATTTTGCCAAACCGCTTTTTCCCGTTTTACTTTTTATCCAAATTATTAAGCAAATAACTAATGCAACCCACGCAAATATTACGCGCAAAATTAAATAATTAGCCAAAGCGCAAACGGAAAAGGAATAAAAAAAGCATTTACGTTATTTAATGGTAAAATAAAATGCTTTTGGGGATTTCCGTTAAAACGTTTATCGCTTTGCGGGTTATAAATTTGTATTGCTAAACGAAAAAATTAAATTAAAATAAAAAAACGAAAACGATTTGGCGGCGAAAAAATAAAAAAAAACGAATTATATAATTAGCGTTAACCCGCGCGTTGCCGCCGTTATTATTACTAGCGTTAAAAAAGCCGTTGCTATTATCGGGCACTTTTACCGGGGGAATACAAAAAGCGGGCCGGGCAAAAAAAGCGTTAAAAACGATAGGATTGGGAAAAAAAAAGTAACAATTGCCGTTTAACCATTATTATAAACGCCGTTACCTCCGCGGCCATTGCGTTTAGCAAAATTGGCTTTGGCCGTGCTTTTTTTTTAAAAAAAGCCGCTAGCTAGCATTGCAACCGATTAAAATTAAAAGTAAAATTAAAAATGGCCGAAAGCGAAAAAAAAAAGGTGCAATTAAGCGCCGGAAATAAAAAGCGCGTTAAAAAAATTGGAACGATAAAAATTAACCGGAAGCAATGCGATAAAAAAGTAACGGTCGAAAAAAAAAAAATATTGTACCAAAAAAAAAGACTAAAAAAAAAAAAAGGAAAAGGAAAAAAAGGGAAAAAGGAAAAAAAGCAAATAAAGCAAAAGGAAAGCACCGGCGAAAAAGCAACCCTTCCGAACCCGCCCAAAACCATTACGCCGGCGAAAAAAAGCACGATTACCTTCCAAATACAATTACTTACCCTTAACAAAGCTACAAGCACCCGGATAGCAAATATAAAAAATACCGCTACCTTAACGGAAACGACCAAGCACCGGGCCAATAAAAATACGCACGAAAACGTCGACAAAAATAACCACCAATACCTAATTATATAAAAAAAACAATAACAAAGAACAAGCTATACCATACCGGATATAAACCGCACCCGGAAGCATAACGCGGGGCCGGAAAGCGCAAAGCGCTAGCTTTACGCAATAACCACCCGGTTAGCCAAACTTTTACTTATTAACGGCAATTGCCGAAACCACCCCGAAGCAATGGCGTTTTTTTAAAATTACATTTTTTATACGTTTTTTTTATAATTTTTCCATATATTAGCCCCCATTTTTACTTTACCATTACACCTTTTTGGCCGGGGGCACGAGGACGCTTTTTTGCCGAAGCATTTATTAGCAATCGAACGAACCATAATAAACGGAGCCGGCGGTTTAACACTAACCCGGTACCGGTTCGTAAGCGCAGGGTTTTCCTTTTTAGGCCAAACCCAAGGGTTTCCCTTACGCAACATTTAGCAATAGCATTAAGGTTTTTTTTATAAACAGAATAAAGTATAAATAAATAAATAAGTAATATTTATTTGCTAATTTAAATGCATTTGTAATAAAAATAATGTATAATGTTAAAAAGAATTGCATGGAAAGTGGTAGAAATTGCTAGAATTTGCTAAAATTCCCGGATAATTAATATAAATTTACGTAATTTATTACAAATTATTGCATTTGCAATATTAGTAATATTACAAATGCAATATTACTAATATATTTTACATTAATAAGCAATAAAAATAGCTAAAAGTTTATTATTATTAATAAAAACCTTTGTAATATTAAAAAGAATTGCATAAAAAGTGGTAGAAATTGCTAGAAATTGCTGGAATTTCCGGATTATTAATATATATTTAAGCGTTTTATTATTAATAAAATACAATTTGCATTACAAATGCTTTTTTATATTAATAAGCAATTGAAATTTTTAAAAATTGTAATATTCCTATAAATTTAACGATTCCTTTCGCTTTTATTTTCCTTTTCTTTTTATTTTTACAACCTTTATAACTTTATTATATATATTTATTGCTTATTACTTATTATTTCACGCTTTATTATATTATATAACTTATTACCGTTAAAATGCCGTCGAAAATTACTATCGATATTGAAATTCCAACGATATTAAACGGCTTTTATCGATTTTAAAACAACCTCGAATTAGCCGGCAAAACCATAATATTCCGGCAATTATAAAGCATAAAATTTGCACTTATTGCAAATTAAAAGGCCATACCTAAACGCAATGCTGGTTTTTACAACCAAATAAAGCGCCAAACGGTTGGCATGTTAAAAACCAACAAAATACCAACGTTTACGCTAAAAAGCGTAAATATTTCCTTTCCGTTTTACATAATAAAAACGAAAAGAATAATAAAAAATTGATATTACCGATGGGGTTAAAACCCCCGATAATATTATTAATAAAACCGTTGAAAATACCGGGCGTTACAAAGTATTACGGGATTTAACGGAAAACGATATGGATTTTTAATTGTTTATTATTATTTGTTTTTTTATTTACTTACTTATTTATATGCTTGCTTATTTATTTATTTATTTATTTATTTATTTATTTATTTATTTATTTATTTATTTATTTATTTATTTATTTATTTATTTATTTATTTATTTATTTATTTATTTATTTATTTATTTATTTATTTATTTATTTATTTATTTATTTATTTATTTATTTATTTA
>NW_008804545.1:3084157-3090958 GCF_000145635.1 Gaeumannomyces tritici R3-111a-1
GCAGCAAAAAAATCGCCGAAAAATATATTTGGGGCATTTTATATTTCGTACAACAAAATTGGACACCCATTTTACTTTTTGCATTGCCCGGTGCAAAAACAAACCCAATAATGCAAAAAAAAGCTTAATTTATAAGGCTTACTTATTACGAAATCCCGATAACCTCCATTTCGAAATCGTTGCAAACCGGATTGCCGCCGGAAACGGGGCGGGCAAAATCCCCTTTTTTACCCCGGAAAAAAGCAATTTTTATACGGAAGCAAAAAGGAACCGATTAAATAAAAAAAAGCAACAGCCTTTTCGCAACAACCTTTTTTTAAATACCAATAACAATTTAAAATACAACCCCGCCGACCGAAAAAACCCTTATACGCAACGAAATTAACGCAAAGTTAAAATTACCTTTTTTTTAACTAACCTTATTTACAAAACGGAAAAAAAAATTCCTTAAAATCGGCCGAACAATTTATAAAAAAGCTTAAAAAATTCTATACGGCAAAACGAAAAAACGTAATTATTACGCTATTTGTAAAAAACCAAAGCTTACGCATCTTAAAGCTTTCCCCCCCCCCCGCGGACCCCCCGACGAAACCCATTTCCCCGGCAATACCCGCGTCCCCTTTACCGCTACAGGAAATAACAAGAAAAGCCAGCCAAAAAAGCCTTACCCTTTCCCAATTATTTAATAATATATAATCCTTTAGCACTTAGCTATACAAAAAAAAAGCGTTAACGTTACCGCCTTTTTTAAAAGCAAAAAAGGACCTTTTTAACGAAAAAACCAATGTTTAAAATTTTTTAATAAAACGTAACGAAAAAACCGGAAATATTTAACGCATTATTGGCAAAAAAAAGCAATTTCGACGTATTAACAATACAAAAGCTACCAAAAAATTCGAAAAGGAACGCCAAATCCCCGTTGTAAGCCAGGAAAAAGCTAATCCAATATATTTACAACTTTACCCCGCAATAACCATACGGCAATTTATCGGGATTTCCCCAAAACCGCTAAAAAAAGGCAACGCGCTTTCCCTTTCCTTACCATTACAATTTGCTTCCCCTTTTTCCTTTATTATTAACGCAATTATTTATATTAAATTAACGCTACGTATTTTAAATTACGAAGCAAAACCGGATTGGTACAAAGTTACAATTGGTACCCAAAACGAAAATATAACAATTTGGTTAATTTATTCCCCGTTTCCGAAAAGCATAACCATTACAAATTGGATAACATTTATCGACGAATTTGCCGGAAAAAAACCAAAAAGCAATAGCTTAATGGTAAAAATTTTTAACCTTTATTATAAAGCATAAATGTTAAAGCGCTTAAAAAACGCACCGATGCACGCGGGGGCTTCCAAATTAATTGGTTTAGCAAAGCTATAAAGCATGCAATTAATAACTCGCCGAAACGCGGCAACAAAATCCGCCCCTTATTGCAAAAACACCATTATTAATTTAATTTGGGCTACCGGAAATTTAAAAACCTAACAACCGTTAAAATGGCATTAAAGTAACAATAACCATACGGAAATGGTAATTACAATTTTAAAAACCATTTTAAACTTTTACGCATTAGCTTTAAAAGGCTAAAATTGGAAAAAAATCGATAAAAAACTTGCTAAATCCTTAATAAATAACAAAATCCCCTTTTTGTTATAACCATTTATTAATTTTTAAGCAATTAACGAAAAAATAAATAACATTATAAAAATAATATTGGAAATTTGCAATTTAACCGTACCAAAGCTAAAAAAAAAAAGCTAAAAGTTATAGCTAATAAACGGAATTTTTTTTTTAGCTATTTTGCAATAAGCACCGGGCCGAATTAACGTAAAAAGCAAACCGTTTGGAAACTAACCACGCAATAATAAAAAAAGCCATTAAAAAAAAGAAAAGCGCTATTAAAATAGCGAAAAGGTATACGTAACGTATCGCAATGCACGAAGCAAATATTATACAAAACGCTAAAAGCATATAAACCATTGCCAAATGGGCAAAATACAAAAGTTATTAACTTTTCCCCCCCCGTTATTCCCGTTGTTAAAATTACCGGGCAAAAAGGTAACGGCAATAAAAAAAACGAAAAAAATAGCTTTAAAAAGGAAATTTTTTTTATATTAACGGTAAACATTACCAATATTTTTAAATACCCCAAACCATTTTTTTAACCTTTATTTGTTCGCAAAAAAATTACCGCAAAAAACGTAAAAAGGACTTTTTAAAGCATAAAATATTAAAAAGCTTTAAATTTAACGGAAATCCTTACCGGGGGATTGCTAGCAATAAAACCGGCATTTTTTAAAATATTGGCAAAAATGTTTACAGCATGCGTAAATCGCGGTTACTTTTTAAAAAGGTTCCGGAAATTCCGCACCATTATTTTCCAAAAATTTAACAAAAACCCAAACATTTTAAACGCGTAAAAGCCAATTGCTTTTTTGGAAACGATAAAAAAAGCGTTGGAAAGATTTTAACGTTTTGCATTAAAAACGCCGCAAAAAGTTATTAATTACTTTTTAACAAATAAATAAGCAATTAATAATGCAAATTTACGGAAACGGTTATGCGCTTATTTACAAAAGTGGTAAATACGGCTTAAAACGCAAAAGCGGTAATTAATTTTTTATCATTCGATATAAGCGGCGCTTTTAATACCGTATTGCATATACGTTTTTTTAACGAAATAAAAAAATATTAATTTTTATAATAGATTTTAAATTTTTTTAAAAGCTTTTTAAATAATCGGGAAATAACATTTTTTTTCGACGGCAAAAATACGGCAAAAAATAAAATTTTATACGAAATTTTGCAAAAGTTCCCAATATTACTTATTCTTTTTATTATTTATACGGTAAACTTGTATAAAAAGTTACGGAAAGTAAAAAGGGTTGCGGCTACGAAATTCGCAAATAACATTAACTTAATTAGTTTCAACCGCAACGCAATAAATGCAACCAATAAATTTAAAACCGCCCATAATATATGTTTAAAATGGGCAAAAAAATTTAAAGCAAAATTCGACCCGGCCAAATACTAATTGGTTTGGCTAACAAAAAGGAAAAAACCCGCGTTAACGTTACTTTTCCGTTTCGAAAAGGTTACGGTAAAACCAAAAACGATAAAAAAAGCAATACAAATATTAAGCTTTTAAATTAATTCCAAATTAAATTAAACCTAGCATATCCAAAAAATGCGCGAAAAAATAGCAACCCAAATGCTATTTATTACGCGTTTAGCAATAATAACGTAAAAATTTACGTTTACCAAAACCAAATATTTGTATTTGGCCGTAATTAAAACAATATTAAGCTACGCGGCCCCGGTTTACTATAAATTCGACGCTACCCCGTTACAACCCAAAAAAATGGTTAAAGCGTAAGCAAAAACGCAAAACAATTGCTTAAAAACAATAACGGGGGCTTACAAAAAAACCTTATAAAAATTGCTAAAATTAAAAACGCATATAGCCTTAATCCAAATATAATTAAATAATTGCGTCGTTTACTTTAAAAAAAGTTAAAAAAAGGAGGTTTAGCGAAAAAAATTGCAAACATTTGCAAAAAAGTGCAACGGAAATTAAAAAACAAAAAGCGAAAGCTTACGGTTGCAATTACGCGGTTACTTTATTAACGGGAAAAAGCGCTAAATTAAATCGGAAAATCGAACCCGGAAATAGCAATGCTGGAAAAGTAAAAGGAAAAGTGGTATAATTAAAGTGGTATAATTACATTACAACAACCAAAAAAAGCGTTAAAATTAATAAAAAGCAGCCCAACGAAAAAATTTTAAACTTTTACCGCAATTTTTACAAAACCCAAAACTTATTGCTAATTTAATTAAAAACGGAAAAGCTAAAGCTTCGGGGTTATTTAACTTTCCGGAAAGTTCCCGGCGTAACCGTAACGTATTAATGCGGCCAAAACCCGGAAACGGTAATATACGTATTGCTATATTGCCCAAATTTGCAAAAACATAAAAAAAACTCTTTTTTAAACAATAAAAAAAGCGGCGAAATTTTTGCTAAATTAACCAAACAATAATTATTACAAAATGGTTTATAAAAATAAAACGGTTTTTTAATTACGCTTTATTAAACGATATTATTAATACGTAAGCGGAAAAAGCGGGAAAAAAAAGGAAAAAACAAAAGAACGTTAAACGTTGCAACGAAACGGCAAATTCGAAAAAAAAACAAAAAGTTTAACCGCCTTAGCTTTAAAAAGCTAAATTTACATTAAATTTTGTTGGAAAAACTTTTTAACAATTTTATTAATTATTAACAATACCATATATTAACAAGCAAAATAACGCAACCTTTTATTTTAACGCTAAAAAGCAAAAATTTATTTACGCCCGTAAAAGCGAATTGCCGCAAATTATTTTTAAAATCCCAAATATAAAAAATCCAAACCGCCGGGTATATAGCGCTTAAACGGCCATGTTATCGCTTTTATCCTTAAAACCGAAATCGAATTTGTTAAAGTTGCGGGAAAGCGCTTGGAAAAAAGGAAGGAATGCAATAACGGCTGTTTTTTTAATTGCTACCCCAAACGCCGCCAACACCCTTTTTACCGCCCCCGTTGCCGTTGCAACAACCTTAGCTGGACCCGCAACTTTATTTTAACCAAATTTGTTAATAAACTAAAAACCAACCGCATCGTTTTCCTTTTTAAGCTTAGCCGCAAAGCTACCAATTACCGAAAAAAAATTATTTGCTATTTTATTATTTTTACCGTTACCGTTGCCGTTATTAACTTGCAAAAAATCGGCGGGAATAACTTTTTCGAAATATTTATTATAATAATTAAAAAATTTGGTAACGTTATTGTAAAATTAAACGTAAATATTTTAACGAAATCGAACGTTTTGCGCGTAAGCTTTAACGCAATTTATTAACGTAAAATCGTTAAACCCGCCGCGCTTAGTTTGGAAATAATTAAAAATAATATAAAATACGAAAAACATTTTAATAAAAATGTCGGTAATAATAATATTGCGGCAAGCTTTAATTTTGGGGTTTTTTGCAAAATAACGGGAAAGTTTTACCGGGGCCGGGGTATTGTTCGGGAAATACGCTTCGCAAACGGTTTTAAATTTGGCGTAAGCGCAGCGTTTATATTAAAAAAACCAAACTTTTTAATTTTATCCAAACTATTAATAACGCACCGAAAACGTAAAAAATACAATAAAGCAAAAAAAAATTTATAGCTTTTATTTTGCCCGTAAAGTTAAACGCCCAAACGTAATGCTTTTTGCGGTTTGTAAAGCTATTATCGTTATTAAAAGTAAAACTTACAAATTTAAGCTTTTCCGCAGCATCGAACATACGTTAGCCCAATTCCAAACCGCTTTTTTTTAGCGCAAAAATGCATTATCCGTTTTTGCTAGCTTTTTTTTTCGAATAACAATATATATATTTTTTTAATTTAAAATTTAAATGGAAACAATTTATTAACGAAATATCCGGAAAAATAAAATTAAAAAAAACGACGAAAAAGATTTATTAAAATTTTGCATGCAAGCTTTGTTAAAATTAATTTTGCGGGCTATTATACGCATGCACGTAATGCAATTAATTAAACCGTTAAAAACATTGGGATGGGTTAGCGGAAAATTGCAAAAATATAAAAAAAATTACATACAAATAACGGGCTTTGCGCTTTTTAAAATCGCCCGTTACTTCGAAAAAAAGTAAAGCGGGCTTTTTCGTACCACCTTTTTTTTAAACGTTATGGTATAATTGCAAACCGCGAAAAACCAAAGCGAAATATTAATAAAGCGTTAAAAATGTGCGGTTTTACAATTAAACGTTAAATGGGCCGCAAAATAACGGAAGCCAAAAAAAAAAAAACTTATAGCGGTTGTTATTGCTGTTATTTTTGCAATTGCTAATAATATTTTTTAATAAAATCGCGTAAAGGATTGGGGAAAAAAAAGGCGGAAAAAGCCGCAATATATTAACCCATTTGTTAAAATTAACAAAAAAGGAAAAAGCAACGGGAAAGCCCCAAATTGGCACGAAAACGTGCATTTAACAACGCAACCTAAATGCAACAAACAAACTAACTTTCAACCGGACCACGATATTTTACTTCGAACAATAACAAATTTTTTTTTAACCAAACGTTTGGAAATGCGAAAAACACTTTACAAACAATTACTTACGAAAACGACGCGGAATAAAAAATACCTCGAAAGGAAGGAGTTTTTACCCGGCTTTATACCAAATAGCTATCGGCTGGAAGCACGGTTTTCACCTTTAAATAGCTACCCCGATCCGTAATGCTCCCCATGGGCTATACAGTTCGAAAGCGGTAAATAAATTTATATATATATATTATATTATTGCTATTTTTACCGTTATTTTTACTGTTTTTTTTTAAATATTTTTTACTTATAAATTTTCTTTGTTTAAATTGTTTTTATTATTAATTTTTTTACTTTAAATCCAAATTTATTTAACGTTATATATATAACATAATTTTTTAAAAAAATTGCAAAAATATGTAAAAATTTATTTTAACTTATGCAAAAATTTATGCAAAAATTAATTTAAAGTAACTTACTAAGTTAATTAAATAAGTTAATTTTTTTTAAGTAAGTTATTAGTATGTTATACCGGTAACTTTAACTAACTTACTTACAAAAGTTATAACTTTAACTTATAACTTTTAACTTAATTCCCAGCCTTAATTGTAACGATGCAATTTGCAAAAAAAGTACTTTTAATTAATTAATAAAAAATAAAAAATAAATTAACGGCCGTTAAAATTATTATAAAATTTGTTTAATACG
>NW_008804545.1:3091102-3093814 GCF_000145635.1 Gaeumannomyces tritici R3-111a-1
ATTTTACTGTTTTTTTTTAAATATTTTTTACTTATAAATTTTCTTTGTTTAAATTGTTTTTATTATTAATTTTTTTACTTTAAATCCAAATTTATTTAACGTTATATATATAACATAATTTTTTAAAAAAATTGCAAAAATATGTAAAAATTTATTTTAACTTATGCAAAAATTTATGCAAAAATTAATTTAAAGTAACTTACTAAGTTAATTAAATAAGTTAATTTTTTTTAAGTAAGTTATTAGTATGTTATACCGGTAACTTTAACTAACTTACTTACAAAAGTTATAACTTTAACTTATAACTTTTAACTTAATTCCCAGCCTTAATTGTAACGATGCAATTTGCAAAAAAAGTACTTTTAATTAATTAATAAAAAATAAAAAATAAATTACGGCCGTTAAAATTATTATAAAATTTGTTTAATACGTTAAAATAATTAACCGGGCAACCGCAACTTTAATAATTTTAGCAATTAACCCTAAAGCAACCCAACCGATTTTTTAATTTTTTAAACGAATCGAATTAATTTTTTTTAAAAAAAACCAAATGCTATAAATTGTAACCCCCGGCGGTAAAAAAAGAAAATAAATTTAATCATAAATAATTGCGAAAGCGCAAGCAACTTTTAAAAACCCCCAAATAACGGCAATTAAAAAAGCAACCGCGTTCGCTATTAATAATAAAAATTTTACCGTAATAAACGAAAAGAGGATTAAAAAAATAAAATTTAAAAAAATTAAGCAAATTTGCAACGAAATGCTAAATAAAAAATAGGTTAAAACGGGTTATTAACATTTGTTGGAAAACGTTTATTTGCATTTCCGCAATGCTAATACCCGCGTTTTGGCCGAAAACAAAAGCCGGCCGGAACCAAACGCAATTAATAAAAATACAAATTAAAAAGTTATAAAAAAAGTAACGTACGGCCCGGGCAATTTCGCAGCAACAAACCCGTTACATATGTGGTACGCGCTTTTTGCAATGCCAAATACAACAAAACAAATTAAAAAATTTCGAATTATTAAGTTACCAATTTTTTTGGTAATAATAAGCTTTTTAATTAGCAAATTTTAACCTTTTTTTAATAAAAAAAGGCTAAGCATTTATTTAAATTAATAAAAATTTTACGCGTTAAAAATACAAACGCAAGCATTAAACGAATAGCCGTTTTGTTGTAAAAAAAAGTAATAAAAAAAAGTAACGGCATTGCTTTAAATTATTAATATTAACGAAACGATAAATTTGCAACGGGATTATTTTTGCTAAAACGGGTTGGTATATTAATGCTGTTTTTTTAACCCCGAATTATTTATAATATAATGTTATTGCTATTTAAATTAAAAGCATAAAAGCATGCAATGCAAGTAATTAACGGCATGCGCATAATGCGGTTTAATAATACAATAATAAATAATGCAAAAAAAAAGCAACGGAAAGGCTGCCGAAAAATATGTTTGGGGCTTTTTGCATTTTATGCAATAAAACCGGCCATTTTTTGTATTTTTTACAATGCTTTGTTAAAAAGCAAATTTAATAGCAAAAAAAAAGCATGGTTTACAAAATTTACTTATTACGAAAACCCGGCAATTTCGGCGTCGAAATTTCCGCAAATTCAATTATTATTATAAATTTAGCAAAAAAAACGAAGCAATAAACGTTAACGAAAACAAAACCCCGTTAACATTTTTTTCTTATAAAATAAACCGTACGGAAAGGGATATTAACCTTTTTGCGGTAACCCAACCGCATACTTTAATAATAACTTAAAGCACCTTTTTTTTATTTTTACCCTAAAAAACGCAAATACAAAACGGGGTCGAAGCGAAATCGAAATTACTTTTTTCGCAATTAGCTTTACCGATAAAAAAAAAGGAACTTTTTAAAGTTAGCAAACCAATTACCGGGGAAACCAAGGAAAATTTTTACGGCAAACCGGGGAAATGCAGCAATTACGTTATTTGTAAAAAGCCAAAAGTTACGGATCCCGAAACCGCCCCCCCCCCCCCCCCCCCGCATTTTACCCGCAGCTTTTTTAACAAAACTAAGCTTTCCGGCGATACCGGTTTTACTATCCCTTTTAAAAAAGGTAACCGGAAAGGTTAACCAAAAGGACCCCCCTTTTTACCTTATTATTTTTATTATTTAGCAATACTTTATTGCTTGGCGTTTAATTAAGCAAAAAAAAATGCGAAAACGTTTTTACCCCCGCCGAAAGCAAAAAAAACCCTTTTTTAAAAACGATAATAATATTTAAATTTTTTTAATAAAATGTAACGAAAAAACCAAAAGTATTTAATGCTTTTTTAGCGAAAAAAAGCAATTTTAACGTATTTGCAATACAAAAGCCCCCGAAAAATTCGAAAAAGAAAACGTTAAATTTCCGGCATAAACCGGGCGGAAAATAATTTAATATATTTATAACTCACCCCTTTTAATACCCCGCGCCGAATTGGCCAACCCTTTGCGAAACCGTTAGGAAAAAAGCAACGCACCGTTTTTTTTTCCGTAACCGGAACCGCATTTTTTTTTACCAAAACAGCAATATACGTAAAATTAACATTTTGTATTTTAAATTACAAAGCAAAACCGGATTAATGCAAAATTATAATTAAAATTAATAAAAAAAGTAACGATTTGGTTGGTTTACTTTTTAACCTTGGGTAATATGTTTACTACAAATTAAAAAAGGTTTATCGATAAGCTTGCAA
>NW_008804545.1:3094002-3117565 GCF_000145635.1 Gaeumannomyces tritici R3-111a-1
CGATAATAATATTTAATTTTTTAATAAAATGTAACGAAAAACCAAAAGTATTTAATGCTTTTTTAGCGAAAAAAAGCAATTTTAACGTATTTGCAATACAAAAGCCCCCGAAAAATTCGAAAAAGAAAACGTTAAATTTCCGGCATAAACCGGGCGGAAAATAATTTAATATATTTATAACTCACCCCTTTTAATACCCCGCGCCGAATTTGGCCAACCCTTTGCGAAACCGTTAGGAAAAAAGCAACGCACCGTTTTTTTTTCCGTAACCGGAACCGCATTTTTTTTTACCAAAACAGCAATATACGTAAAATTAACATTTTGTATTTTAAATTACAAAGCAAAACCGGATTAATGCAAAATTATAATTAAAATTAATAAAAAAGTAACGATTTGGTTGGTTTACTTTTTAACCTTGGGTAATATGTTTACTACAAATTAAAAAAGGTTTATCGATAAGCTTGCAAAAAAAACCCCCGAAAAAAATAGCTTAATAATAAAAAAATTTAATTTTTATTATAGCGCATAAATAACAAAACGCCCAAAAAACGTATTAATGCATACGGGCGCTTTTAAATTAACCGGTTTAACCAAGCTGTTACGATAGTGAAAGGGAACAAAGAAAACGGTAAAACAAGTGGTAAGTCCTCCGGGGCGGCCGCGGGCGCACGAAATATTTCGTGCGGGCGGCCCCACCCTTATCGCCCTTATCAGGCAGGGTGGGCCTTTAGGCCCACCAACACGGCGGGGCTCCTCTTTATTTAATTTATTTGCTTTACGGGGCCTAACGCCCGTAACAAGTGCCGCTTCCCCGCTAAAAAGCACAACGACCTCGTTGTAATCCGACACTTTTATTTTCATGCTTTATTGGCTGCTTTGCGAGGCCAGCCGCGGCGGGGCTTTTCCTGGCCCTTTTCGAAAGCTTTTTCGTGCGCGTTGCGGGCAGCGCGTTTTAGCTTTAAAGCGTTTTTAAAAGCGGCCAGTTAGGTTTGGCGCTTGTTATAATCGTTAACGAAGTTTTAAACGTTAGTTAAGTTAGTAAAGGGCTTCCAAATATTTCCGCTAAAGCCGTAGCCTTTCCACCAAACCAAATAGCGTATTTTGTTTTTCGTATCCTTTCGGTCCAAAATTTTGGAGATTTCGTAAATTTTGCCGGTACCGGCGTGCGCATTTCGAAACGCCGCGTTATTTTTGTCGTTCCCGTATTTTAAAAAGCTAAATGGGGGTAATGTTTGGTTAAAAAACTCGTTGCTTTTAAAAAAAAGCAAAATATTAAACGGAAATAATAAGGTAAATTTGTAATTGGCAATTGGAAAAATCGAATTCGTATGCCAAAAGGGAAACTTTTCGTACGATTGTATAAAGTTTTTGCCGTTTTGGCTTAAGCTTATTTTTTAAATGCTTGCATTTGGGTTTGTAAATTGCGCCAAAATTAAATTATATTTGGTTTTTTTCGTTAAATTTTAAAAGTTGGTGCTTAAAATCGTATATTTTTTTTTATTTCGCGGCTGCCAATTTTATAACGAAATCGGCGTTTTTGCAAAAATAATTTTGGAATTTGAAAACCGAATAAAAATTTATGCAAATTGCAATTTAAAAACTTTATCGGGGCATGGTTTATATTTTATTGCAAAAAAAGGATAACGTTGGTTTAATTTTCGTTGTTGTATGTTAATGCGTAATAACGAAATGTAATTTTAACGGCCTGGTTTTTGCGTTTGGCTTGGCCGTTTGCCTAAAAGTGGTATGCTGCAATTATTTGCAGCCGCGTACGGAACGTTTTCCAAAGCGTGGTTTAAAAATCTAATGTAAATTTGGGGTTTCGATTCGAAATAATGCTTTTGGGGCAAAACCAATCCGCAAAAAAAAAGCGGTTTAATTGTTTTGCCCAATGCTTTGCTTGGTATTTGTTGTAACCCGGGATTAACAATATTTTTTTGGATGTTTTGTCCGTTACGGTAAAAAAGGCGTTATATAAATTAAATTGGGTATTGGTCCATAGGGTGCCCGTTAAAAAAAACCATTAACAAACCGATAATAAAATCCATAGCAATTACGCTTATCGGTTCCTTAAAGGCTGCGATAAATTGCAACGTTCCAATTGGCAATTGGTTATTTTGTTAATTCTTTTGGCATTCCACGCAATCCCAGGTGTAAATTTCCACAAGCCGTCGTTTATTGCGGATTTGTACACCTTTTAAAGCCTTTATTATTTTTTATTTGCCGAAATGGTACAAATCGTCGTGCATTTTTTGTAAAAATTCGGGTACTAACGTTTTGGGAACAACCAAGCGCTTATTGTAATTATTGTCGAAATTGTACAACAATCCGTTTTGCATTCGAAATGAATGCCCTTTTTTAACGGCAAAAACAACGGTTTCGTTATTTTTAATTAAGCACTTTTCTTTTTAAAGGGTTGCTAAATTTAGCATAATGCTACGGTAAACGGTATTTTTAAAATAGCTTTCCATAAATCGATGCTTTGTTAATTCGGTTATAATTGCTTTTAACGCCAATAGCATTCGATTAATGCAATTCGTATTTTTGTTAATGTATAAAACGCGGTTTTAAATGGTATCGAATACGGCGTTTTCGGTATTTTCCCGTTGGCTTTTATTTCTTTTTACTAAAAGCTTTAATAAAACGTCGGAAATAAAATTTAATTTGCCCGGAATATAAAGCATTTCCATTTTAAATTCGAAAAGGTAAATTAAAGCGTTAATTAGCCATTTGTTAGCTTTATCGGTAAACGTGGTATTTAATATATTCCGGTTAATAATTTTTATTGTCGATTTATGGTTGGTAAATACGATAATGCCCGCGTTAGCGTTAAACAAAATTGTTTGGAATCGTTTGGTAACCCAAACCAAACAAGCTATTTCCAATTCCAAAAGGCCGTAATTAAGCTTTGCTTTCGATAAGCATTTCGAAAAGAAATAAATTGGTTCGATTGCGTAAGCGGGCACGTATTTGGTAAAGCGATCCCAAACGTAGCCCTTACGAAAGTGGTATAGCATAACGCTAAAGTTTCGTTCGAAATTCCCGTCGATTTACAAATATAAAGGACGGTTCGGGTTGGCGTGGTACAAACGGAGCTTTTTGGTAAGCCTTTTTTGCAGCTTTTTAAAAAATTAAATTTCGTTTGCTATAAGCTCGAACTTTGCAGCCCGGCAATAAATTATGCGTTTTCCGAAATTCCCGTTTTCCACTTTTCCCATTTTGCGTTTGGCTGCCAATAAAGCATTTTTTTTGTAATAGCTTGATTAATTAAGCGTAATACGGGATTACAATTTTTAATTATCCGGTAATTTTAATGTAAAATTTTAATTTTTGCAAGGTTATTGGCATTTGCTATTTTTTAAACCTTTAAATCCGGTTTTCCGTATTGGATAAGCCGAAAAAATTAACGTAAAAACCGAAAAGTTTAACGCTTGGGTAGCTAACGTATAATTTTTTTGGCGAAATGGCAAGCTTTTTCGCTTGGAAAAGCGAAAAAATAATTTCCAAATATTTGCAATGCTTGTTAAAATTATCGTTGTAAATTACAATATCGTCCACAAAAGCACGATAAAAATGTTTGTAAAGCTGCAAAAGCTCGTCCATATAACGTTGGACGTATGCGGGTAAATTGCAATACCTTATTATAGCTATTAATAGCTATTTAAAGCTTTAATAATTAATAATTACCAGCTTTTGGCAATTTGCTAAATAAACCAAAAACTAAAAAAAAGCTTGTAACGTTAATTACGGAAATGTAACGTTTGCCGCGAAAAAAATCGATTACGTTTTGTTGTAACGGGAATAAGTAAGCGTTAAAAACGGAAATTTTGTTAAAAAGGCGCAAATCCATAATAACCCGTGCTTTATTTTTCCCGTATATTCGTTTCCATACAACGAAATATAAAAAAGCAAAAAGCGCTAAATTATACATAAAGGTTATCCGGCTTTGCTTGTGCATTTTATTATATGCTTTATCGATAACCTTTTTATTTTTTTAAAAAACCGGGTAAGTTTGAAAGCAAAATTAAACGGCTTGCTTTTTTTATCCTTCCATAAATAAAATTTGCATTATTTTTTTTTTCGGAACGTTAATTTAATTACTTTTGTTGTTTTAAATGCCGTAATTTTCGCAAATGCGTTAAAAACGGTTTAATTTGGAATAAATTCGGTTGTAAATGTAAATGCCGTTGGCCGTAACAATGCTTAAAGCTTTGGGCGGGGTTTTAAAACCAAATTAAAAAAGCTTTTTAAGGAATTTGGAAACGTTTTTTTGGTTAAAAATGGTATCGCTAAATTCCGGGGCTTTTTTTGGTTAGCGTATTTGCTTAAAAGGTTTTAACGGTAAGGATTTCGATATCCGTTTTTTAAGTAATAGCGAAAACCGCGTTGGACATGCTTGTTATAAATTGGAACGAAAGGGGTAAATCGATTTTTATGGTCGATTTAATTACGCTTTTTATTAAAGCAAACTTTGGGTTTAACAAAACGTTAGCGCTATCGAAACGAAATAATAAGCTAACGTTGTTTTGGCCTTTTGTTAAAAGGTTTTTTTCGGCGGCAATTGCCGTTCCGTTAATTAAACCCATAGCAATACCGGTAGCGGCGAAAGCAGTTATTCCGTATTTAACAAATGTTTTGGCTCGTTTGTAATTAATTACGAAATGGATTTGGTTAAAGCATTTTTGGATTGTTGCCATTTTTAATTTGCGTAAAATTTTAATTTCCTTTTCGGTAACGTTGTAAATTACGCATAAAGCGGGGCATAACGCGTTCGTAATTGCGTTTATTGCGGTTGGGTATATGCCGGCCATAAAAAGCTTTTTTTTTTAAACAAAGGGTGGTAATTTACAAACATTGCTGCGGTTTTACCGGGGGCTAGCTTAAAAGCCTTTTGGTTAGTAACTTTGCGCACAACCGGTTTGCTTTGCTTAAAGGTAATAAAAGGGATAGCAAAATGGGTTTGTAAAAAATGCATAAAATTTGCGCCGTAATTAACAACGGTTTATTTCGGTTTAAACCAGGTGTTTTTTAACAAATATCCTACGTTAAAAAAAAGGACGATCCATGCGTACGCTTGTTTTTTGGTAATACTTTAAGCGCCGGTTACGTTAATGCTATTAGCGTAAAAAAAATTATTTAAATATTAAAAGGATTTCGTAAAGCGTAAAGAATTTTAATTTTTAATGCTAACGCTTTTTCCATTAAAAACGTTTACAATTTCGGCTTTACTTTTTACGAAAAATTTATTAGCAAGTTTCCGGCTAATTATATTTTTGCCGGTATTTAAATCCGTGCAAATTAAAAAGTTAAAGGAATTTTTAAAAGTGCGAACCAAAATTTACTAATAAATATATTTTCCAAAAATTGCGGTGGCCGCCGCTTCCAACGTTTGTTCGATTACGACGTTTTTATTAATAAAATTAGGTTGCTTTTTAACTTTGTACGTTTTATTTATTACGGGTTTTTCGGCGTTGCACGTATCGAAATGCTGAAATAGCGCATTGCGGGCCTGGAATGGTTGCTTATAACGCTAACAAAAGTAACGTGCGTCCTTTTCCCAGTTAAAATTTAGCATATTGTAAACGGTATCGTTGTTGGAGCCACCCTTCGGGGGCTTTTTATCGCTTAATAATTCGTTCGAGCTAAATTCCGCACTTAATTCGAAAAAAAGGAATTTAAAATAAAATAAGCTCGAACAACCTTTTTGCTTTCGAACCTTTTTTTATCCTTTTTGGCTTTGTACTTTTCGGGGAATAGCCAAATGCCCTTTTTTTTAAGCTTTGCTTTTTTTTCCGATATTTATCGAAAAAAAGCCAATCCTTTTTGCGGGTGTTAAAAAAAACGCATTTGTTACGCTTATCGAATTTATAGAACTTTTTTTTGCCCTTGCCTTTATTCCCAAAGTTAAAAGCATTACCATTTTTTTTGGAAGCGGCCTTTGGGGTAGCGTTTGCAAGCGATAGCGTATACGGTAAAACGTGCCTGCTTTACGGCCTCCAAATATCCCGCCAACGTATTACTGCTTTAAAAGGCACGTAAATACGGCTTAATATCGTTGCTTACCCGGTTCCAAATTTGTAAAAGGATACCAACGCAATTGTAGCCGGAATCGGGCAAAATGCCCATAATGCGCGCGTAACGAAATTTGGTATTAGAAAATAAGGACAAAGCATTTTCGTCGCTTGCTATATTTTTAAAAGTAAAGCTTTTTGCTGCAAATTTGGCTGTAGCGTTTATAAAGCTAAGTGCAAAGCGTTATTTAAAAGCTTTAATAAATGCGGCGAAGCTTTTTTGGTATATAGCTACTTGTTGGTACGGGGGCATTTAAATAATTTACCAAATAAAGGCGGCACCCGTAAACAAGGTTGGGAAAAGTTCTTTAAATTAACGTTCGTTTGTTAAAAAAGTATTGGGATTTATTAAAACGCCCATAATGCGGTTTTTAAAAGCGTAATTGTCGGTTTAAATACCGTTTTTGCTTTTGGTTATGCATCCAAAATTTTGCTTGTTATATTTATAAAGGTTAAAAATTCCGATATTTTCCCGCTTAATTTTATAAACGTTCCGGTTAAAACGGTTTTTTTGGTTAAAGCCAAACCGGTTGCTTTAACCGTTAATTCCATGCGTTAAACTTATAGCTTGCAAAAAATGCATAAATGGAAATAATTAATATTGTTACGCCGGGGTATTCCGGTTAAGCCATTGCTAAGCTATAAAAAATTTTAAAATTTTTAAAAATAACGCATATTTTTATAAAAAAATTCCAATATTTGGATTTTATTGGCTTGCGCTTAACGTTTGCAGGGCGGGATACGCTTGCTTTTGGGGCATTGGTAGCATTTTCGGGCTTTGCTGCTAACCGTACGTAAGTTACGGTTTTGCCGGAAAAGGGGCAAATAAAGCATTTTAATGCCGCTAAGCTTGGTGCCCAATTAAGGCTAGCGCCGAAAGCATCGGGCGTTATCGCTACAACGAAACCGTCGTTTGCTTTTTGCCGTAAAATTGCATAGCGGTATTCGTATTAACATGCTTTAACGGTTCGAAATGTTGGTTTAACAGCATTTGCGGAAAGCCGCCGGCGTTAAATTTATTATTAATTTTTATTACAAAAGGTTGGTAAAAGGATTGGGCTAGGGCAATTGCCGCTGGAAAATTTCGAAAGGCGGGTAACGTATTTGGACCGTTTTTTTGGCCGCGGGCGAACGGAATTTAAAAATTGTCGCCGAAAAAAAACGTTATGCAAACCCCGCAATTAGGGCCTTTGCTAGCGTTGTTAGCGGTTTTTTATCGAATGCCGCCCAAAATTTTTTTAATTTCCCGTTAACGTTTTAAAATTGGTTTAAACGTTTACGGCAAATCCGTTAATTTAAAAACGAACGTTTTTAATTTTATGCCGCACTAAATTTAATCCATTTTAAATGGCTTTAACTATATGGTTGCCGAAAAAGTTTTGGATATTGCCGGCGATGCGGTTACTTAAATTGTTTTCGAAATCCGTTAAAATTGCATGGATTTCGTTAAAGCAATTTATAGTTGCCATTTGGTTTTTTTGTTGCTAACAATCCAACCAGCAAATTAATTCGCCGCTTTTTCCGAAATTTTCGGGTTTTGGGTCCGCGGCATCGTTTGCTTCGATAATATAGCTTTTTTTTTTTGCGGGTTTGCGGTTTTCGATTAGCCCAAATTTTTTAAAATTTAAATATTACGGATCTTTTATTTTGGTTGCTATCGTTTGCAACGTTATCGATTGTTTTCGCCAAAGTTTTGCTTTTATTAAGCGGTAAATCGTTGTTTTTCGCCATATTGGCGTATTTACCAACGTTTGGAACACCCGCTTGCTTTACTTTTATTTTTTTAAAGTCCGTTTTTATTTACCCGCGGGTAATAAAAAATAATCCGTTAAAAAGCCAAAACGCTTAAAAATTTTATGGATTTACTTTGCTTATAACGATAAATAGCTTATAAGGATAAACGAAGCTTAAATAAGGCTTTTTTGCGGAAAAATTTCGTGGTTGTAAAGGTAAAGCACGCGTTTATATAATTTCGCGTTTTTGTAAGTTCCGCGTCGAAAATTTTTAACGTTAATTTAAAAACAAAGTAACGGGAAAATTAACGTAACCTTAATTATTAAAATTAATTGCAACCGTTGTTTAAATAATTTAAATTAATTAATTTAATAATGCGGAAATTTTTAAATTGCTTTTTGGTTATTGCGTCGAAATCGAAAGGACGACGTAAAAAAAAAAAGATTAATGCGTAAGCACGAAAACCTTTCGCGTTAAAAGCAACCGATAGCTTTTAATTGCTCGGAATTACGGTAATGGTATTTTTAAGGGCACGAAAACCGGTTAAAAAAGGAAATAAATTTTTAACGGTACGGGGACCGGTTAAAAAGGCATTCGAAATTAATGCTTGCAACTTTTTCAAAGCACAAAAACCTTCCGGAAAACGCGCGATTTCAATTGCAACGGGAAATCCTTTAGGGTTTAATGGCCGATTAAAAAAAGGATTTTTTAATAGCGCGGTAACCAATCGAAAAGGAAATTAGGTTTTTTGCAAGTAAAAAAGTTGCTACCATTTATTACAATAATGAAAAGGAACAAAAAAAACGGTAAAACAAATGGTAGGTAGGTAAAGTTATAAGGAGCCCAAAAAAGGCCCTCCGGGGCGGCCGCGGGCGCACGAGATATTTCGTACGGGCGGCCCCACCCTTATCGCCTTTATCGGGCAGGGTGGGCCTTCAAGCCCACCAACACGGCGGGGCTCCTCTCTATCTAATTTATCTGCTTCACGGGGTTTAACGCCCGTAACACAAGCTATAAAACATGCAATTAATAATTTGCCAAAATGCGGTGATAAAATTTGCACTTTATCGCAAAAATACAATTATCGATTTAATTTAAGCAATTGGAAATTTAAAAATCCAATTCCCGGTAAAATGGCGGCAAAAAGGTAGCAATTATACCGAAATAGTAATTACAATTGTAAAAACCATACTGGTTTTTTACATACCCATCGCTAAAAATTAAAATGGGAAAAAAATAAATAAAAGGTTTGCCGAAATTTTAATAACGAATAGGATTTAATTTTTACCGTACCTTTTTAACAATTTTTTAACAATTAACAAAAAAATGGACGAAATTATAAAAGTTTTGCTCGAAATTTACAATTTAACAATTTTAAAGTTAAAAAGGAAAATAAAAGGTTGCAATTGGTAAATTAATTTTTTTTTTAATTATTTTGCAAAAAAATATTAAGCAAGAACGGCGTGGAAAGCAACCGAACAAATATTAACCACGCCGGGATAAAAAAAATTACCAAACAAAAAAAAAGCGCCATTTAAAGAGCGAAAAAAACACGTGACGCATTGCAATGCACAAAGCAAGCAAAAATTAAAATGCCAAAAGCATATAAACCATTGCTAAATGGGCGAAATATTTATTTATTTATTTATATATACGTTATTTTGTTTATGGGAAAAACTTTAATGTTATTGCTATGTATTGCGTAAGGGAAACCTTTAAGTATAGCTTAAAAAAGAAAACCTTGCGTTTGCGCGCCGGTACCGGTTTGGTGTTAAACCGTTAGCGCCGTTTATTGTACTTCGTTCGATTATTAATAAATGCTTTAGCAAAAAAGCGTTTTTGTACTTTCCGGCCAAAAGAAATTGTAAAGTAAAAATGTAATGTTAATATATAAAAAAATTTAAAAAAAATGTAAAAAATGTGGTTTTGGAAAAGCGTTATTGCTTTAAAGTGGTTTTAGCGCTTATTGCGTATAAACGATAATTTGGTTAACCGGGTTATTGCGTAAAACCAGCGCGTTGCATTTTTAACTTTGCGTTATGCTTTTGGGTACGGTTAATTTCCGGTTTAATATAACGGGTTTTATATTATTATTTTGCCTTTTTCCCGTTAATTTATTCCAAATGGTTTGGTAATGGTAACCGTTTTTGTTAACGTTTTTATTTATATTTTTGTTGGGTTAGTATTTAGCCGCATTTGTTAAAGTAACGGTGCTTTTGTATATGGTTATTTGGATGCGTATAGCTTTATTAAAGTTAATAATTACGTTTTAAAAGGTAATTATGCTTTTTGCTTTCGGCGGGGTAATGTTAAAAAGGGTTGGAAAGGTTTTTGCTTTTTCGTTTTCTTTTTTTAATTACGTTCGTTCCTTTTTCCTTTTTTTTTCCTTTTCGTTAATTTTAACCCTTTTTTTTGCCGGCCTTTTTTTTAGCGCCGCAACGATTTTTTTTAATTATTATAACCTTTTCCGCTTTATTTTTGCTTTATTGCGCGCTTTTTAATTTATTTTTTACCTTTATAACTTTGTTTAATTTCGTTGCATTCGACTTATTTTGGTTGCCGTTATGTTTGCTTTTTTTTTAAAAAAAAGGATAAAGTTAAAGCTAATTTTACTAAGCGTGGTAACCGCGGCGTTAACGGCGTTTGTAATGGTTAAAATAGCGAAAGGTTTCCGTTTGGTCCTTTTCGTTTTGTTACTTATGGTTTTGCAAAAAAAAAAAAAAAATTTATTATTGCTTTGCCCCGTTCCGTTCCCCGTTTTTTTAACGGCTATGCTTGTTAATACCGATTTTTTTAGCAATAACGGCAACGGCGATAACAATGCGCCGATTAACGTTAATTACGTTATTAATTATTTTTTGCTTTTTTGCTTTCGTTTCGTACTTTTATTTTATTTTAACCACGTTGCGTATTTAATAATACAAATTTATAACCCGCAAAGCAATGAACGTTTTAACGGCCATTTCCAAAAGCATTGTACTTTTTTTAAAAAATAACGTATATAATTTTTTGCTTTTTTTTTGCTTGCGTTTTAATTAATTATTTAAATCCGTATTTAAAATTTGTATTAATTGCATTAATTATTTGGTTAATAGCTTAAACGGAAAGCAAAGCGGAAAAAAGCAGGTTGGTAAATTTATTGTTTGTTATTTTAAAATTGGTTCGTTTTCGTTATGTTTTTGCATGGTTTCCGTTTTTGCTAATTTATTAATTGCTTTAAATTTAAATGCATTGTTTTATTGTTTATGTACTAACCAAAACGTTTGGTATAAAGCGGTAAATTATTTTTTATTTTTATATTAAATTATATCGTTAATATATTATTAACGTATTTTTGTTTAGCTTTATTTTATTATTATTAAAAAAGTACGTATTGTTGCCGAACGTTTTGTTAAATATTATAAAATGCTTTTTACGGTTAAAAATTTGCTTTATATTGGGTTAAATAACCGTTGCAAATGTTTGGTAAATTGGTTTAATTTTGTTAATTTTTTATGCTATGCCGGTTTATTAACGGTTGGTAAAAAGCGTACAACGCTTTGGTTTCTAAAGTTTTTACGTTTTAACGCGTTAATAAAAACGAATTTAACAAATTCGGTATGCTAACGGGTGCCGGTTTTAGTACCAACCGTTTTATATGCTTTTTTTTTGGGACGGTAATGCCGCTAGTTTAAAATTTGTGCGGTTTTTTTTTAGCAATATGGTATTAATGCCCCAAACTTTCGCTTTTTACGCTTTAAAAGCTTTTAATGCTTTATTTCGTGCTAATAACGTTACGGAAATTGTTAATAATTTAAAGGTTAAAGAGTTTGCTTTTAAACATACCCAGTAATTGGTAAATGCTAGCCTTTTATTAATAGCAATATTGCTTTTGTTGCTTTTTTTTAAAAAAAAAATTCATAAGTAAATTTGCATGGAAATTATGCCGCAAATTAATAATAAAAATAATTTAGCGTATTTTAATTGGGTGCTAAAAATGTTGCGGAAAAAGATTCGTAAGCGTTAAAGCATGTAAAATAACGGTTCGTTTCTGGGTTAATAATTAAATATTGCTAAATATAGCTAGGTATATGTTTGTAGCTTTTTTTAATGGGTTTGTAATTTGGGTATTTTTGCGTTTGGTGGTTAGTTTGGCGTTGGGTTATTTATTTAAAGCAACGCGCTTTTTTAATATTTGCGTATTTAACCGGTTATTCCTTTTTACCATTTTAAAATTGTTAAATTTGTTTGTTTTTATTACTAAACGTGCGGTTAATAAAAAAAAGGGGGGAAAGGGGGGGGGTGGGGTTATTTTGGTTCGCATTGGTTCCGGTACTGGTTTTTATTTTTTATTACCATTTTTCGAAATAAATTTTGCGGTAGCTCGCATTTTTCCAGCTTAATCCCGTTTTTTATTTATTGTAAAAAAGGCATTTGGTTAATAAGTAAAATGCCGTTTTGTGCCCGGTTTTGCACGAACAATAAGGTATATGCATATCGGGAACGTTTTATTTTTATAAAAATGCTTTTAATTTTTAATTTTTAATTTTTAATTAAATGGCCATGGCGTTTTGGGCTTTGGTAAATGTTTGGTGTATTTTTAACATTAAGCTATTAAAATTGGGTTTGTTTACGGGAAATACAAACCGGAATGGGTTTGCTTTTGCCGTTGCGGCGAAAGCGTTTTTGCATTTAACGTTCCATTTAATTTCGAACCATTTTTTTTGCGCGGTTTTATTTAATTAGCTTTTATGCTTTGGCGTTAATTTTTAACTTATTTTTTATTCGTATTATTGGTATTGCCGGGGCGGGGCCGGGCTTGGGGTTAAAAAGGCCCGAAAGGTTTTATTTTTGCGCTTATCGGTTTTTGCCCGCTAAGCTTAAAAAAATGTGGTACTTTCGTTTTTTTCGGTTTTTTAATTATTAAAAATATTGTTTAACTTTATTGGTATTAGCTTAAATTACGTTTTTTATTTTGGATTTTTCCCATTTTTTTTTTGCGTTTAGCATTTTTTGATTTAAATATAAATCGATTAAAAAAATAAAACATTTGGGTTTAAAATTGGCCAAAAAGGTGGCTTTGTACGTTTTAGCTATGGTTTTTAAATATGCGCGCTATTTTTTTTTTGGAATTATTTGGCGGTGCTTTTAAAGCGGCCCGTTATTGGTATGGTTATGTAATAATTTGTTGCGCCGTATGTTAAAGCCGTACGGCAAATTATGTTATAAAAAAGCTTTTTTTTTTTGCAAACGTATTGCTTTACGTTAACGAAATAAATTGGGTTAAAGCTAGTTATTGTTTTTTTTGTTTGCTTTTTGCTTTTTTAACGTATTTTTTTAAAATTAAAGCAAGCGTTTAGCCAAACCCCGAAAAATTTGGCCGTTTAATTAAAAGCAACCGTTGTATTGCTAAATTAAATTACGGGCGGGTTTTTGTTTTTGGTAAAATAAATAATTTTTGTTTTGGCGTTGTTAAATTTTATATTGTATTTGGCTGCTTACGCTTTGCATTTGGGCCAGGCTATTTTTAAAAACCGAATTGTATTTTTTGCGGTATTTTTTATTGTTAATAAATTAATATTATTAACAAACCCAATAACGAAATTTTTAAAATGCTTTTTAAATTTTCGTAAAGCAATGCAATATATATAATAAATAAAATAAAAAATAAAAGGGAATTTTGGAAAATTTCGGTTTAAATTAAAATTAAGTTTAATTTATTGCCGTTAAATTACAAAATGGTTATTTTATTTGTTAATTACTTTTGTACCCATTTAATAATTGGTAATGGGAAGCCGCGCTTTTTTAGCGTATTTAACAACCGGAAGTGGTTAACGATATTAAATGTTCCGGATAAATTTAATTATAGCAATAACGCGGTAACGCCGTAATTTTATATTGTTATAATAGCTTTTATTATTTTTTAAATTATTAATTCCGTATTTTTAGCCCGTTGGTTGCCCATTTGGCCGTTAAAAAGGATGCTTTTTTTTCGTTTTGTTAATAATTTGTTATGTTATATTTAATTTAATTGCTTTTAAAATTAACGATAACAAAGCGATAAATTTCCATTTTCCAGTTTGTTTTTTTTTCGGTAATTTTATTTGGTTTAAATAACATTACCGTAACGGTTTTTTTAAAGTGTTTTAAAAAATAGCTTGTAGCAATTGTTGCGTTAGCAAATTTTGCAATAACGGTTGCGCCCGGATATTTAGCGGCTTTAAATAAACCGTTTGGAAAATGGTTTTAACCCGTTGCTTTTTACGGTTTGGTACGGCCCGTTACCGCTAAAATGTTTTGCGAAATTATTAATATAAGCATTTAAAAAGGGTTAAAAAAAGTATGGTATAAAAAAATCGGGTTATTAATATTTAATGTATTGGTTAACGGGTTTGGAAAAAATTTGGTTAATAAAATTTTAGCTTTTTTTTGGTGGTTGCGCGGCGTATCCGGGTTTTTTCCGGTTTTAACCAAATTTAATAACCGGTTTGGGTTTTTTTTTGGAAATTTTTTAAACGGGCTTATTTTTCGAGCTTTTAAAACGCGCTATTTTTTTAATGTTTTATTCCGCCGCAAATACAACGCTTTTCCAATAATTAGCCATTATTTAGCGTTTTCTTTTTATAAATACTTTATTTATTGCTTTATGCGTTTTTTATGTTATTTGTATTTTGTTTTTAGTAAATGCGCGTTGCAACCGGTTTGTTATTTTCCGTAAATTGTTTAATTTGCTTGTTTAATAAAAAGCGCGCTTATTAAAAAGGCTTTGTTTTTATTAAAAGGCTAGTTAATTTGCAAATTGGGTTAATTATTGCATTAATTTGTTCGTTTTTTTATTTATGCTTTTAACGTTATGCATATTTCCGGTTGCTATTAATTTGCTAGCCATTTTAGCTTTAAATTTTGCAAATTTTTTTATAAATTTAATGTTTTTCCATTTCCAATTTATTGCTTATTAATGTTAAATTGTTTGCGGTTTAAAAAAAACGTGGAAAATTTAAAATAAATGGTTAAATTTTTTATTGTATTATTTTATTTTAAATATTTTATAGCATATTGGTTTAATGCTTAAGCGTAATTAATTATATTATTTCGTTTTTTTCGTTTCGTTTTTGTAATTTTTCCGTATAGCGTTGCTAATATAAAGCGTTTGCGGCGTGCTAGCTTTAAAAAAGGGTTGCTTTTTGCGTTATATTTATTGTATAAATTCCAAATTAAATAATAAAAATTAATATTGTTTGTAAAAATTGTATGTTTTTGGGTTAAGTAAATAGCAATTATGGTAAAAGGTATTGCTTAATCGGGGTTTGCTTTAAAATTTGGTAAATATATTAAATAAATTTTAAATGGGCTTTTTAACGTAATAATTGTAACCAAAGCTTAATTATAACCGCACCGGGCGGTTTACGATTTTGGGGCAAAACGGTTGTACACGTAAAATATTGCGTTGGAATTGGATTTTTGGTAATAAATTAATTCGTAATTGCAATTGTACGGCTTTAAAAGGTTTTCGTACCAATTGCGCTTTGGTTTTTAAATGGCGGTAATGTTATATTATTTATTGCTATAAAAAGGAAAATTGCTTTTTTTCTTTTTTTTAAATTTTAATATAATATATTTAGTATTTTTATAATTTATTATTGTTATTATTAATTGGCTAGCTAAAAGTAAAGGTAATTCCGGTTGCTGGGGAATTAAATAAATTTAATGCGGGTTTAAACCGGGTTGGTTGGAACGCTAACGGTTAAAACCGGGGTGGAATGAAAGCGCAACAGTTAAAAGCAATGTTAAAATACATAATGGTGGTGGTAGCTATACAATTATTAAGTGCTATTAGGTTATTAACGGTTTAAATTTCGAGCGTTTCCTTAATTTTGTTAAAACCGAAAAAGGCAAAATTTGGAGTTGTAAAATAACGGTTTATCGTAAAAGCCGGTTTAAAAAAGCTTATTATTTTTTTATTACGGAACTTTTGTAATTTGCTTGCTTTTTTTTATTTAAAAAATTCTTTTTTATTTTCGTTGCTTTTAACAAAAAACCGTTTCGTTTGCGTTTCGTTAGCAATTTTATGTTAAGCAAATTGTTATTTTTTCCGTGTAATGGTTAAAGGGGGCCCTGGGGGGGGGGGGGGGGGGGGGCTGGTGTTGGGGAACGCGTAAAGCCGGATTGTAATTAAGTAACCGCTGGTTTAACCGCTTTGCGGCAGCCCGGCGGCAAAAATCGAAGCGTAATTAATGGTTTATTTGCAAGCGTTGCGTATTTTAGCGATAATTTCGTTTTTTATAATGCGAAATTAATTAAGCATGCGGTTGCAAAGGTTGCGGGTTTGCGTTTTTAACGCGTTTATTATAATTTCGGTTTGTTTTTTTACAATTTTAAATATTAATTTGGTATTACCGGAAAGTACAAAAGGCTTTAATTTTTTAATTAATTGGTTTTTTAAATTTACAATATTAGCGCGCGTTGGGAAAGGGTTAAAGGCGTTAATTAAAGTAATGCTATTGCTGCTGGCTTTGGGGCGGTTAGTAACCGTTCCGTTGCTTACGGGGTTGTTGGCGCCGCTAGCAGCCGCGCCGGAAGCGCGCGGACATACGTCCGGTAGCAAGCCGGGGGCGAAAAGATTAAATTTAATGTTAAATTTGTTGTAGCTAATGGCGTTTTCCCGTTGCGACATCGGGGAGCCAAACGTTGTTAACAATGGTTTTATTTTTTTAATTTTAAATTTTAAATTAATTTATTTTGCACCCATTTTAAATGGGCGAAATATTAAAATTACCAACCTTTTTTTTTACATTTGCTTTTAACGTTAAAATTACTTAGCGAAAACGTAACGGCAATAAAAAATAAAAAAAGCAGCGCTAAAAAAAAGGGTTTTTTTAATTTTAATAGCAAAAACGTTAAACGTTCCGGAAAACCTCAAATTAAACCTTTACTTTTTGCAAATGCGCTGGAAAATTACTGCAAAAAACGTTAAAAGGACTTTTCGAAATATTAAAATTTAAAAAGCCCCGGGCTTAATAAAAAATTTTACCCGAGGGTTATTAATAATAAGCCCGGCATTATTTATAATATTAACCGAAATTTTTACGGCGTGCGTAAATTGCGGATACTTTTTAAAAAGGGTTTGGAAATTCCGCACCATTATATTTAAAAGCTTAATAAAAACCCAAACATTTTAAAGGCGTAACGGCCCATTGTTTTGCTAAAAACGATAAAAAAAAGTATTAAAAAAAATCCTTACGTTCCGAATTAAAAACGTTGCGGAAAAATACCAATTACTTTTAATAAATAAATAAGCAATTAATAATGCAAATTTACGGAAACGGCTATGCATTTGTTTACGGAAATAGTAAATACGGTATAAAATGCGAAAACGGTAATTAACTTTTTATTTTTAAATATAAGCAACGCTTTCGATACCGTTTTGCACGTACGTTTTTTTAATAAAATAAAAAAAATTGGTTTTTACAATAAGTATAAACCTTTTTGGAAAGCTTTTTAAGCGATCGAAAAACGATATTGCATTTTAACGGGAAAAATACGGCGAAAGGCCGGGTACCGTACGGCGTTTTGCAAAAATTCCCCATTTCTCCCATTTTTTTAATCATTTATACAACAAGCGTATACAAAAAATTGCGGAATATAAAAAAAATAACGGCAAAAATTTTTGCAAACGATATTAATTTTATTAATTTTAACCGCAACATAATAAACGCCGCTAGCAAATTTAAAACCGTTTATAACGTATGTTTGGAATGGGTTATTAAATTTAAAGCAAAGTTTAACCCGGGCAAATACCAATTAATTTGGTTAATAAAAAAAACCCGTTGTAACGTTACTTTTTCGTTTGGAAAAGTTACGGTAAAACCAAAAGCTACAGGCGAAAAAATGCAAATATTAAGTTTTTAAATTAATTTTAAATTAAATTGGATTTAATATATCCAAAAAATGCGCGAAAAAATGGCAATCCAAACGCTATCCATTACATGCTTAACGGTAATAACGTAAGGATTTACATTTGCCAAAATTAAATATTTATTTATAACCGTAATAAAAGCGGCGTTAAAATACGCAATACCGGTTTATTACAAATTCGATAACATTTTGCAACGCTTTAAAAAAATAATTAAAGTTTGGGCGAAAATGCAAAACAAATACTTAAAAACGGGGATTAAAATTTATAAAAGCATTTTATAACAATTTTTAAAAGCGGAAACGCACGTTGCCCCAATTTAATTATAATTTAACAATTGCATTGCCCATTATAAAAAAAAAATTGCAAAAAAACGGCTTAACCGGGAAAATTAAAAATGCTTGCAAAAAAATACAGCGGAAATTAAAAAGCAAAAAAAAATTATAATAATAATTACCCGGATATTTTAATAACAAAGCAAAACGTTAAAATAAATTGGGGAAAAAATTTAGAAACGGCGGTGTTAAAAGCGTAAAAAAAATAGTAAAACGGTTACAGAATAATGATTTGCAACGGCGCTAAAACCAATAAAAAGCAACCCGATAAAAAAAGGCTAAGCTTTTACCGCAACTTTTACAAAACGCAAAATTCGCTGCTTATTTAATTGTAAACGGAACGGTTTGGGCTTAAAAATTATTTAACGTTCGGGAAAGTTTCCGGCGTAGCAATTTTATATTAATGCGGTTAAAAGCCGGAAATTATAACTTACGTATTATTGCATTGCCCCAATTTGCAAAAGCAAAAAAAGAATTCCATTAAAAAATAAAAGGGGCAGCAAAATTTTTGCTAAATTAATCCGGTAACGCAATAACAATTACTAAATGGTTTATAAAATAAACCGGTTTTTTAATTACGCTTTATTAAATAAAATTGCCAATAAATAAACCAAAAAAAAACATTAAAAAAAAACGCTGCGATAAAACGGCAAATTTGGAAAAAAAAATGTAACCATTCCGGCTTTAAAAAGCTAAACCCATTTTAAATTTTATTAAAAAACCTTTTAAACATTTTATTAATTATTAATAACCATTACGAATTAGTAAATAAACATAACGCAGCTTTTTATTTTTATGCTTTAATATTAAAATTTAATTCGAACCCGTAAAAATAAGTTTTAGCGGGCAATTTAAAAATTTAAATTAAATAAAATTCCAAACCGTAAATAAAACGGGAATATGGAAAAAAATGTTAAAGCTTTTATACGTTCGGGGAATTTTTGTAAAATACGTTTTCGATATTGCTTTTATTACTAACGGGATTGCCGCCGGGGAATTTTTAAAAAAAAAAGGGGGGGGGGGGGGGGGGGGGGAAAGCAGCAATTTTTTTAATTTCCTTTTCGGGTGCTGCCATTTTTTTTTTAACCGCAGCCACCGCAATAACTATTTTAATTAAACTTATATAACCGTTTGCTTTCGTATTAATAAATTGGAACCCAATTAATTTATTAACGAAATTAATTATACCCATTTTTTTTTCCTTTTCCTTGCTTACTTTACCGGTTTTATTATTACCATTATCGTTGTTATTGCCGTTATTAATTTGCAAAAATTTATCGAAATTGGGCTTATTCAAGTTAAAATTGCGCAAATTCGAATAAAATTTAACGCTATTAAAAAAAAAATAGCATTGTTACAAAAACGAATGTAATTAAATAAACGTACGGCTATGCTTTAAGTAAAAGTTTTAACCCGATTTTAAAAAAAAGCCGGAAATGCGTTAACACAACCGTTCCAAAAAAAATAATTCGAAATATTAACCATAAAAACAATTTTGGTACAAATATTGGAAATAACAAAATTGCATTGGACTACAATATTTGGGTTATCCGCGGGGTAACGGGGAAAAGCAAAAGTATTATGTAGCAAATACGCTTTACAAATAGTTTTAAACGCAACGTAAGCGTTACGCTCGTATTAAGGAAATTACTTTTTCCAATTTTATTAAAGTTTTAAAGTATTAACAAAGCATTAAAAACGGAAAAAACATAACAAAAACCGTCCGGAAAATGCAAAAAAAGTTATAGCTTTGGTTTTGGCTTAAAAGTTAAACGCTTAAGCGTAATTTTTTTTGCGGTTAATAAAGCTATTTTCGGCGCTAAAAGCGCGGCTTACGAAAGCAAGCTTTTCCGCGGCATTAAATATACGTTAGCCCAATTTAAATACCTTTTTACCGGAAGCAAAGGTACATTAGCCATTTTTGCTAACCTTTGTTTTTATACAATAATATACGCATTTTTTAAATTTAAAATTTAAATTAAAGCATTTTATTAACGGTATATCCAAAATAAAGCAATTAAAAAAACGGTAAAAATTTTTTATTATAATTTTGCATGCAAATTCGGTCCAGGTTAATTTTACAACCCATTATTTTAAAGCAAATCGTGCAATTTAACGCGCTGCAATGAATATTAAAAAAGGTTAGCGCGAAACCGCGGGAAATACGGAAAAAAATACTTATAAACAACGGGCTTTGCAACGGTACAAATCGCCCGCTACCGTTAAAAAAGGCAAAGCAAACCTTTTAAATCCGGACTTTTTTTTAAAAGTTATAACGGGTACGTAAAAAGCGCGTAAGCGCCGGACAAAATACCGGAAAAAAATTAAAAATGCGCTAAAAAAGGAAAATTATTTGGAAAATTGTTAAAAAAAGCTACGAGCTTGCGAAAGCGGAAAAAAGAAAATTTACGGCTATTGCTGTTATTATTATTGCTATTGCTGCTAATGGTAATTATTGGCCGGATTAAAAAAAGCCGTAAAAAAAAAAGCAACGAAAGTTACAAAATAAAACCGGAAATAAAGCACGAACAAACAAAAAAAAACAACGGGCAAATTTAAAAATTTTACGAAAACTTACACCCAATAACCCAATTTATACGCAGCGGCCAAACCACTTTTACAACCGAACCACGATATTTTGTTTAAGCATTAACTTTTTTTTTTTACTAACCGTTAAAAGGTACGGGAGCAAATTACATTACCAATATATTACTTACGAAAAAAACGCGGAATTGCAAAATTTTCGAAAGGAAGGAGTTTTTACCCAGCTTTACACCAAATAGCTATTGGTTGGAGGTACGGTTTTTACTTTTAAGTAGTTAACCCGAACCGTAAAGATTTTTATGGGCTATATAGCTCGAAAGGGGTAAATAAATATACATATATGCTATTTGTATTTTTCTACCGTATTTAAAAAAAATTTATTAAAATAAGCTAAACCAATATTGTCAAAATGCTTTTAAAGCATATTATTAATTATCCGTTAAAAGGTTAATAATGCGTTGGTAAAACCAAAAGTTATTATTAAAAATTTATATGTTCCGAATTTAATTTAAAAAGCGGTTATCCATTTTTGGTTTTTTTTAATCCGTAACAAACCGTATGCTTATTAAAGGTTTAAAACCGTAAAATATTAAGCTTTACCGAGCTTGTTGCGTAACTTGTTAATAAAAAGCAAAAAATATCGATCCTTTATCGTAATTTCGTTTAATAGTTTGTAATTAATGCACACTCTTTTTTTTACCGTTTTTTTTTAAAACGAATAAAATTTCGTATTTTATAAAAAAATTAAAAGGCCGAACGGTACCTTTTTCCAAATCCTTTTAAAATTAACGTTTTAATTTTTTTTATTGTTTTGGGTTTAATTGGTATAACTTTTGGTATTTTAATTTTGCTTTTATTTTAAGCTTAATTTCGTAATTAAATGGTTTATATTCCGGAAAACCGGGTTTTAAATCCTTTTAACCCATTTTTTAATATTAATAATATTTTGGAAATATTTTGGCTAATTATTGTAGCATTGTTTTAAGTATACCGCAAAATTGCGTTGTATTTTTTTTTAAATAAATGCTAATAGTTATTGCTTTGCTTTATTTCCGTTAAAAAAAATTCGTTTAGCTTTATTTTTTTATTGCGCGCAACCCGTAATTGTTAAGTATTATTAGTAATTAGTAAAAGCTTTTATTAAATTTGGTTTATTACTTAATTTATTTTTGGATTTTGTTTTTTAATTAAAAAAATTCGAAATTGTAAGGAGGACTTGGGGGTGGAATCCTTTGCTCGCGGAGCTCCAAACGGCATAAAATTAAAGTTTAATAATTATTAAAAGGTAAGTTAAATTAAAGTGTTGTATTTAAGTTTAAAGAAAAAGGAATTTTGCTATAAAAAAAAGGGACGGATCGAACCTTTTTATATAAAAGTACAAAAAGGCTTTGGTTGCTTTGTGCACAAATTAAAAATTTGTATATAAGAATCTTTTAAAGCCCGTACATGCGCTTAATTAGTAAGTTCCAATACCAATTTTTTTAAAGCGCATGCATAGTAAAAAAAAAAAAAAGGAAATTTGCGGTTCGAATGCGCAATAATAAGTAATTTATTAAATTTGTAATTTGGTTAACATGTAAAAAAATGCTTATTTGGATTGCTTCGCCGGATTTGTATTATTGCTAAATAATAAACGTAAATGGAATTTTAATAAATTATAAAAAATCCGGTCCCGGGGCTTTAAAATCGTTAAATTAAAAATTATAAGCTTTTAAAATTGTAATAAATTAAATAAAAAGCTTTTGTAATATTTAGGAATGGGTACGTTAAGGTTAAAGGTAAAAGCTAACGAACAAAAGCAAATAAGCTTTTATTTGGCCCGTTAATCGTCGATTTAATTATTTTAATTTTTTTAACCTCGTTTTTAAGCTAATTTAATTGGTTACGTGCGCTTTAAAATTGCTATTTGCAGCTTGCACGCTTGTTGTATCGTTATTTTCCATTTTCCTTATTTAATTCCATACTTTACACCTTTTTAATAGCAATATAAACTTTCCGCTTAGTTTAAACGCTTAGGATTTGCTCGATTACGTTCCGGAAAGCGCTATTTCAGTTTAAAAAAAAGCTTAAAATTAGCAATTTATTGCTTAAACTGCTTTAAAACAAAGAAATTAAGTTTTTTAAATTATGCCTTTTTCCGTTAAAAAATTTAACAAGCTTTCCTCGTTTTCGGCGTTATAATCCGTATTTAAAAGCTCGCCCGCGCCCGCAATGCCCGTTCCGGCCGTTTTTATCGTTTGCAAAAGAAAGCGTACCGCTTCCAATAATAACCGTAGTAATTCCAATGTTTGTAAGCGCGGTAAAAAGGTGCTAATCGAATAACGATTTGCTTTAATTACTTTAATTCCGTACTTTACGGCAAATTTAGCGTTAAAAGTAATATGCTTTGGCTTTATGCTAAAAAGCTAAGCTTTAATAGCAAGCGTTACTAGCGTTATACCTTTGGTTATTCGTACCAGCCCATGTAAAAAGCTTTTTTTTTGTTTTAATGTTTTTTGCGTTAATAACAGGGTTGGGAATTAAGTCAAAAGTCATAAGTCAAAGTCATGACTTTTGTAAGTAAGTCAGTCAAAGTCACCGGTATGACTTACTAATGACTTACTTAAAAAAATTGACTTACTTAATTGACTTAGTAAGTCACTTTAAGTCAATTTTTGCATAAATTTTTGCATAAGTTTACATAAATTTCTACATATTTTTGCAATTTTTTTTAAAAAGTTATGTTATATATATAACGTTAAATAAATTTGGATTTAAAGTAAAAAAATTAATAATAAAAACAATTAAAACAAAGAAAATTTATAAGTAAAAAATATTTAAAAAAAAACAGTAAAAATAACGGGAAAGATAGCAATAATATAATAATAAAAAGAAAAATAACAAAATAGTAATAAAAGCAATAGTAAAAACAACAATAAAAACAGTAATTATTTATATTTAATATATAAATTTACTTATTTAACTTTCCGAATCGTTATTTTCGCTGG
>NW_008804545.1:3117963-3120259 GCF_000145635.1 Gaeumannomyces tritici R3-111a-1
TTTTATAATCGTTATTATCGGTGTTTTTACCAACGTATATTAAAGGGTTTTTAATTTATTAAAGGTTTTTAACATTAAATATGTAGAATTCCAACGGGTATTATTATCCATAGGAATTTTTGTAAGTTTAAAATTCTTTTTTAATATGCTTTCGTTTTTATATTTATTAATGCCTTCGATTAATAGCTTTTTTGGTTTGTTATTATATTTTAAAATTGTAATAATTTTTCGAACCCGTGCGGTAATATTATTATTATCGTTATTGTTATTATTATTTAAAAAATCGCGTAAAATATTTTTTGCAATTAAATTTAATATATGTATTGCACAACGAATATCGTAACAAGTATTAGTAATATTTTCGTTATAATAATTTATAAAAGTATCGTTATTATTCGCGTTATTACGCGTAATCGATAAAATAGTATCGTTATTAATAAAAGGATACTTTTCGATAATATTATTAAATTTTAAATATAAATTTTTACCGGTATGGCTTATATTACCAATTTCTTTAAATCCGATTAATTTATAATTTAATTTCCAATTCGGGCTTATAAATATTACAATAATACCGAAATATTGGGTGCCGGTTATTTTGGAAGTCCAAATATCAAAAGTTATATTAAATTTACCGTTATTTTCAATATGCAATTGCATTTTATCGTTAAATAACGATAAATATTCGTTATACGTTTTATTTAATATAGCTTTTAATTTTTTCCTATTTATAACGGGAGAAATTTTATTATAATAATTTAATAAAGTAGTAAATGAATCCGATTTTATTACATTAAATGATAAATTATTATCGATAATAAACCATAATATTTTATTATATGCATTCGCGTCGTTAAAGTCCGATATAATTGTATTTTGTCGCTGGCGCTTTCGATTATCCGTTAAATTATTTGATAAAAACGACGATATTATCGGGTTTTGGGGTATATTTTGCTTTTTTGGCCTATATTTTTCACTAGCTTTATTATAAGCAATATTAAGGTGTTTAACTTTATAATGCCGAAAGTAATTTGATGTTATAAACCCGGTAACTTTTTCGATAATTATATAATTACACGCGGTGCATTTAATAACAAATTCCCGTTCTTTATTTATATTAATCGGTAAAAGAGTACGGGTAAATAAATTATGTTGGAAAATATAACTTTTTTCGTTTTCGTTTAACGGTGAAGTATAATTTGCTTGGTTATACGGAGAATTTTTATAATTATTGTTATCGGTGTTATTATCGGTATTATTACCGGAATTATTAACGGTATTATTATCGGTATTATTACCAGAATTATTAGTAGTAGTAATATATTCCGAATTGTTATCGGAAGTAAAACTGTTTGTTAATAAAGTAATGTTATCCATGTTAAATAACGAAAATAAATTGTAAAAAGGGTTAAAAGTAAAGGTTTTAGCGTAAAAGGGTAAGTAATAGTAAGTGCGTAAGTGTAAAAATTGGTAATATGGAATAAAAAACAAAAAAAAACAACAACTTACAAGAAAGCTTTACGTATATTTATATTAATAGTAGAAATTTTAGAAATTTTTAAAGATTAGTAATATTATTTAGTATTTATAAGCAATATAAGTAATTTGTAATATTTATTTGTAATTTAAATGCATTTGTAATAAATAATAATGTATAAAGTTAAAAGGAATTGCATGGAAAGTGGTAGAAATTGCTAGAAACTGCTAGAATTTCCGGATTATTAATATATATTTAAACGTTTTATTATTAATAAAATACAATTTGCATTACAAATGCCTTGTTATATTAATAAGCAATAAAAACTTCTAGAAATTGTAATATTCCTATAAATTTAACGATTCCTTTCGCTTTTATTTTCCTTTTCTTTTTCTTTTTACAACCTTTATAACTTTATTATATATATTTATTGCTTATTACTTATTATTTTACACTTTATTATATTATATAACTTATTACCGTTAAAATGCCGTCGAAAATTACTATCGATATTAAAAATTCCAACGATATTAAACGGCTTTTATCGATTTTAAAACAACCCCGAATTAGCCGGCAAAACCATAATATTCCGGCAATTATAAAGCATAAAATTTGCACTTATTGCAAATTAAAAGGCCATACCTACACGCAATGCTGGTTTTTACAACCAAATAAAGCGCCAAACGGTTGGAATGTTAAAAACCAACCAAATAACAACGTTTACGCTAAAAAGCGTGAATATTTCCTTTCCGTTTTACAAAATAAAAACGATAAAGATAATAAAGAAATCGATATTACCGATGGGGTTAAAACCCCCGG
>NW_008804545.1:3120983-3169215 GCF_000145635.1 Gaeumannomyces tritici R3-111a-1
ATTATTAAACAAAACCGGTTAAAAATACCGGGAATTACGAAATATTACGGGATTTAACGGAAGACGATATGGATTTTTTAATTATTTATTATTATTTGTTTTTTTATATGCTTATTTATTTGCTTATTTGTTTGCTTATTTATTTGCTTATTTATTTGCTTATTTATTTGCTTATTTATTTGCTTATTTATTTGCTTATTTATTAATTTATTAGCTAAATTATTTGCGTACTTACGTATTTTATTACAAATATATTTACTTATTTATTTAATTAAATTTATACCAATTTACTTTATTATTTATCCAAATAACTTAATGTGACTTGCTAAGTCATTTAAGTAAGTCATTAGTAAGTCATAGTAAGTCAAAGTCACCGCCATGACTTTTTTAGTAAGTCAAAGTCATGGTAATGACTTGACTTACTGACTTAATTCCCAACCCTGTCGATAAGCCTTTAATGGTTTAAAACCATTGGTTTTCCCGGGCTTATAGCTTATTAAATTACAAGGTTTAAAGTGGGGCTTTGCAGCACGATTATAGCAATTTATAAGGTTACGTTCACAATGGTTGGGCTTGTTAAGCATTATAATATAATGCTACCAAACCCACGTTGGTTATTAAAAATAGGTGTTATTCCAGGGAAAGGGTGCTAACTTAATGCTTTTTTTATATACTTACCAACGTCGATTTTGCGGGTTTTTACCTTTAAAAGGTTGCGGTGCCGCGCGCGATTTTTTGCAATATTATTTTGTATGGGGATTTTTAAAAATCGACCCACGGCCACCAAAGCGATTTCCGCGTTCGGCTTCCAAATTTAACTTGTGCTAATTAACGTGGGTAAGTGCAGGGTAAGTGCAAAGGCTAAGCACCTTACATAACTTGTTAATTTTAACAATATTGGCGGATCCTTTGTAACTTTAACTAAAGTTAAACTTTTACAAAGGATTATAAAAACCGTTATGTATTTAATGCTGTTAACCCGCCCGAATATTGGGTTTGTTATTTAATAAATTTTACGTTACTTAACAAAGCTTATTAACATTTACATTAACGCTACAAAAAACTTATTAAAATATTTAAATCGCCGGATCATATTCCGGCGCATGCAATAAGGGAAAAGATTCACTTGTTTTGGGCCAAAGGAGGATATAATTATAGGGCTTGGGCCCTTGTAAGCCCCGTGGCTTGGGCCCGTGGCTTGTGCCCGTGGCTTGGCCCCAGGGCCAAGCCCAGGGGGCACGGCCCCCTAACCCTTGTATATAAACCCTACCTCTAGCACCCCTTCGGCGCCAGAGGTTCTTCTTCCTTATGCTCAACACAAGTGTGCACAATAATAGGATTTTCCCCAAATCATTGAAATCTTTGTTCACCCTCTACAGGCAATCTCCGAGCCGTTAACAGGAGTACCAAACTCTTACCAACATA
Organism: Gaeumannomyces tritici R3-111a-1; assembly: GCF_000145635.1. Classification (NCBI taxonomy): domain Eukaryota; kingdom Fungi; phylum Ascomycota; class Sordariomycetes; order Magnaporthales; family Magnaporthaceae; genus Gaeumannomyces; species Gaeumannomyces tritici. The sequence goes on from NW_008804545.1 coordinate 3,122,409, forward strand.
AATAGCATTTAAAATTTAACCATCCAATATGGTAAATTAAAAGGGTTAATGTTAACAAACCTTATAAAAGTTAAAATAGCAAGGAATTTATTCGCATTAACTGGTTTTAACAATAGCAATTTGGCTAAAAATAAGGATATTTTAAAATCGATTTATGGGTATATTTTTACTTTAACCGGAAATTTTATTAATTGGAAATGTAAAAAAGCTAATATTATAATTTATAGCATTGTTAAAGCAAAAACCAACGGCTTAGCAAAAACCTTTCGGAAAGTAAAATGGTTAAAATATTTATTTACAAAGTTACAATGCTTTGTAAAAGGTTTTATAGTTATTTTCGGTAATAATACAAGCTTTATTAGCAATGCATATAACCTTACTTAATATTTTTAAATTAAATATACGTTGTTAAAATTTTATATTGTAAAGGAAAAGGTTACCGCTAACACAATTACAATAAAATATGTAAGTAAATATTAAAAATATGCTTGCTAATAACTTAACAAAACCATTAATTCCTTTTAAACATAAAGTTTTTTTAAAACTTATAAATTTACAATGTAAAGCTTAAAACTTTTTACGTTTATGTTAAAAATTTAAGCGGTACAAATTAACGCACCAAAAAACAACTTTTTTTTTTGATTTTTTTATATACTTTTTCCGATTCCTTTTGTAATTAAATTTCCTTTAATTTGTACGGAAGCGCAAAAAAAAAAAGGAATGTTAAAATTAACAAATTATGTAAAGTGCTACCCTGCACATACCTTGCACTTATCCTATACTTCCTTACGTTAATTAGCACAAGTTAAATTTAGAAACTAAACGCGGAAATTGCTTTGGTAGCCGTAAATCGATTTTTAAAAATCCCTATAAAAAATAATATTGCGGAAAATCGCGCGCGGCACCGTAACCTTTTAAAGATAAAAACTCGCGGGATTAACGTTAGTAAGTATATAAGGAAAGGCATTAAATTAGCACCCTTTCCCTGGAATAGCACTTATTTTTAACAACCAACGTAAACTTAATAGCATTATATTATAGTGCTTAACAAGCTTAACCCTTGTAAACGTAACTTTATAAATTGCTGTAATCGTGCTGCAAAGCCTTAATTTAAACCTTGTAATTTAACAAATATAATGTAAAATGTGGTTTTACGTTTCCGGAACGGGCGTTTCGGTTTTATTCGTATAGCCGTTAATAAAAACGAAAGCTTTTAAAGTGCCGGAAAGCGGTATTGCAAACTAAATGGTCCTTTTCCGGGATTAAAAGTTAAAAGCGTTTTGGTTGGTATTTTGGTTGTATTGCTTTTTCGCGTTTTCGTTGCAAGCGTTCGAAATGGATATTATCGTTAATTTATTTTAAATTGCGTGCAATTAAAGCCAACGGTATTTTGCTTTTAATTAAAAAAAGTTTAGCGGCATTGTGCCCGGCATGGTATCGCCGGGCGTAAATGGTTTATTGGTTATTATGGTTAGCAATTAATAATATTTAAAAACGAACGTATGCAAATTTAAATGGATATGTTTAAAACGGAGCAATAAAAAAGGGTTTAAACTTAATTCCGTTATTATTAACCAAAATAAACCAAAAGGATTTCCGTTACGGCCTTTTTCGAAAGGATTAAAAGGCATTAAAAAATGCAAATTAAATAAGTAAATTTTTGGGGCAACCGAATTGGCCTTGCGCTAAATTCGGTTGCGTCCAATCGCTTAAATAATTTAACGATTAAGCAAAGCGTTAATTATCGGGGTCCTTTTATTTTTCGTTTATTTGTTTGGCCGCCGTACGCGCGCTTTACAAGCTTTTAATTAACGGTTGGAAAGGAATGCGGTTTGCCGTACGCTAACCGCGGGGAAAAAGGAAGGTTCAGTAAATTGCTATAGCGTTTTTAACCCGCAATTAAAGCGATAACCTGGTTGCTAAAGTTGCTACCAATTATTAAAGCACGTAAAGTGGTAAGAATCGGTAATTTGGAAAAAGGTATTGTATATTTAAGCGTTAAGCTGGAAGCAGGCTTAACGCGTTAAAGTTATTTAGTAAGGGCAAGGAGCCCGTGCGGGGCCTTAATTAAGTAACGCGGGATTGCGTAATTATATACGTAACTTCTTACGTAACCTCCCACGTAACGATTTATCGTTGCGGCCTTAGTATCCGTAACAAGCTTTAATAACTATTTGCGAAATGCTAACTTGCTAGCGCAAATAAGCAATGTTGTTAATTAACGCAATAAAAGCGCTTTTTGTTTTTTTTACATCGTTTATATTGTACTTTTTCCTTTTGTATTCGAATTAATTGTTTGGGTTTTTTGGAAAAAAGGAAAAGGTTAAAATAATTGCTATCGTTATTGTTTAGTACCGGTAAATGCTAAACAAAATTAATTAAAATGTTACAATTAAACCTTTGCTTTTAAGGTAAGGCACCGAAAAAATATTAAGCAATAGCACGTAATTTAACAATTAAAAGGATTTACAAAATATTTTGGGTACGGTTTAAATGCTTATTTTAAAGGTTATTTAAAACTTAATTTAAATTAATTAATGCCAATGCATTTATTAAAAACTATTTAAAACAGTAAAACCTCTTTTTTTTATACTTTGCTTTTAAAGCAAGCATTTGCTTGCAATCCTTTAAATATCGCGAGTATTAGTAATACTATTAATACTTTTAATATTAAGCGTACCACTTGTTCGTTACGTAACGGTGCGGGGTAACCGCTTGTTAAACCAACGAACCTTACTTACTTATCCTTTTGTTGGTTGTATCCGTTGGTTGTAACAATAAAGCGTAATTAAAAAACCGGGTTATTTTTATAACCCATTTGGCAATTATCGCTGCGTTACCAACTTAATTTAGCAAATATTTCGCCGTTCCTTTTATTTTTTAATGGAAATATTTTTTTTGCTCCCGCAAGTTAAAGCAATGCAATAGCACGTAAATTATAATTTTTAGCTTTTAATTACATTAATATAAAATTGCCATGCTAAAAACTTTCCCAAACGCTAAATAACTTTTAAACCTTAACCGTTCCGTTTGCAATTAAATAAATAATAAGCTTTGCGTTTTGTAAAAGTTACGGTAAAAGCTTAACTTTTTTTCGTTAAATTGCTATTTATTGGTTTTAGCGCTATTGCAAATCGTTATTTCGTAACCGTTTTATTATTTTTTCCATACTTTTAATACCGCCATTTCCGGGGATTTTTTCCCAATTTAATTTAACCCTTCGTTTCATTGTTAAAATATCCGGGTAATAGCTATTATAAATTTCCTTATTTTTGCTTTTTAATTTCCGCTATACTTTTTTACAAGCATTTTTAATTTTTTAGGTTAAACCGCTTTTCCGCAATTTCTTTTCGAAATGGGCAACGTAACCGTTAAATTATAATTAAATTAAAGCAACGTGCATTTTCGCTTTTAAATTTTAATATAAAATGATTTTGTAAATTTTAATTACCGTTTTTAAACATTTATTTTGCACTTTTACCCAAGCTTTAACTAAATTTACAAAATGCTATAAAATGCTATTAAATTTGTAATAAACCGGTATCGCGTATTTTAACGCCGCTTTTATTACGGTTAAAAATAAATAATTAATTTTAGCAAATGTAAATCCTTACGTTATTACCGTTAAGCATGTAATGGATAGCGTTTAAGCTGTTATTTTTTCCGTGCATTTTTTTTTGGATATATTCGGTTCAATTTAATTTGGAATTAATTTAAAAACTTAGCATTTATACCTTTATAACCGCAGCTTTTAATTTTAGCGTAACGTTTCCAAAACGAAAAGGTAGCGTTAAAACGGGGGGTTTTTTTTTGTTAATTAAATTAATTAATATTTGCCCGGGTCGAATTTCGCTTTAAATTTAATGGCTTATTTTAAGCATACGTTGTAAGCGGTTTTAAGGTTATTAACGGCGTTTATTGCATTGCGGTTAAAATTAATAAAATTAATATTATTCGTAAAGCCCGTTACCGCTATTCCTTTTACTTTCCGCAATTTTTTGTACAAGCTTACCGTATAAATGATAAAAAAATAAGCAAAATGGGAATTTTTGCAAAACGCCGTACGGTACCCGGCTTTTTGCCGTATCCTTCCCGTTAAAATGTAACGTTATTTTCCAATTGCTTAAAAAGCTTTTTAAAAGGTTTAGCACTTATTGTAAAAACCGAATTTTTTTTATTTCGTTAAAAAAACGTACGTACGAAACGGTATTAAAAGCGCTATTTATATCCAGGAATAAAAAGTTAATTATTGCTTTTGCATTTTATACCGTATTTATTATTTCCGTAAGCAAACGCATAGCTGTTTTCGTAAATTTGCATTATTAGTTACCCATTTATTTATCGGGAAATAATTAATACTTTTCCGCAACGTTTTTAATCCGAAACGTAAAAAAGAATTTAATACCTTTTTTATCGTTTTTAATAAAACAATAAACCGTTACGCTTTTAAAATGCCTAGGTTTTTATTAAGTTTTTGGAATATAACGATACGGAATTTCCAAAACCTTTCCGGAAAGTATTCGCAATTTACGCACGTTATAAATGCTTTAATTAATGCTGCGAAAAGTACCGGGCTTATTATTAATAACCCCCCGGTAAGGATTTTTATTGGGTTCGGGCTTTTTAAATTTTAATATTTTAAAAGGGTTTGCAACGTTTTTGCGATAATTTCCCGGCGCATTAGCAAAAGGCAGCGTTGGGAATTAAGTTGCAATTAAGTTATTAAGTTGTTTTTTAAGTTAAACTTTGCAATAAAATATAAAATTAACAAAAGTAAGTAAAACTGTCGGATCGATATTCCGGCGCATGCAATAAGGATGGGTTTTCTTGTTTTGGGCCAAAGGAAGATTTAATTATAAAGCTTGGGCCTTTGTAAACCTTATGGCTTGGGCTTTTAGCTTAAGCGCGTGGCTTGTGCCCGTGGCTTAGCCCCAAAGCCAAGCTTAAAAGCACGGCCCTTAACCTTTATATATAAACCTTACCTTTAGCGCCCTTTCGGCAGGGTTGGGAACTAAGTCATTTAAGTTACTCGTTAAATTAGTAAAAAGTTACAGTTTAAAGCTTAATATTAAATTAACTATTATAGTTATAAGTATAAAAATACCACCATTAAGTACAGAAAACTCAGTTTTATATAAATAATATTTAAAATATTTAATTACGTTATTATATATTACGTAATTTGAATTAAGTTGTTTTTTTAAGTTATTTTTAACTTTTCTTTTAACTAATTGTAACTTAATGCATTTTTACCACCTTATATACCATTTTTAAGTAATATAAATTTATACTATATTTTCTTTTGCTATTTGTTTATATAAATACGAAGAAATAAACGTTTTACTTATTTTTGTTGATTTTAAATTTTATTGCAAAGTTTAACTTAAAAAATAACTTAATAACTTAATTGTAACTTAATTCCCAACCTTGCCTTTCGAGGCCAAAGGTTCTTCCACCTTATGCTTAACACAAGAATGCACAATATGTAATAAGTTAAACCACTAAGCAATGCCCGGCAGGTGCCGAAATAGTGTTATTTTACGAAATAAAAAGGAAGGAAAAAAAGGTTGTATTTTTGTTTTTAAAAAAGTTGGGGTAGTTTTTATATACATAAATCCTGGCCCAAAAAGGCACCTTTTAAGTTACGTAATTCGTACCCAGCACGGATCCATAGCATAGCTTTTTTCTTTTTTTTTTCCCTTTTTTTCGCCGGACGGGTCGTAATAGCTTTATTTTTTATATGTTAATTATGTTTTTTTTCGGGGCCGTATTGGGTATTTCCCGACCTTTTTCGTAACCCGTTATGGCCTGTTTCTTTATGTTTTTTTGTTGTTAGTTTGGTTTTTTTTAAAAGTACCGCGCGCTTATTCCTTTTTTTTAACCCGTTGCCGTTTTCGTTTTTCGTGCTTACCTTTTCGTATTTTGCGTAAAAACCTTACGTTACCGCAATAATTTTCGTTATTTTTTTTTTGGTTTTCCCCCCTTTTTTTCCTGTTTTTTCCGTTCCGCGTTTTAATTGTAACTTATTAATTATTTTTTTTATTTATTCCCGTACCAATATTTCTTTTTACGATGTTTTTATTGCTTTTTTTTATTTTTTAATTTTATTATATTTACCGTTGCAAAAACCCTTTATCTTTTTTTTCGGGAATTCGGAAAAAATCCTTTTTTAAAAAAAACCCGGCGCTTTATAAGCAATTTTAATAAGGAAAACGTTGCAATCCCCCGTTTTATTTAATTTTTTTATATTTATTGCATTAACGTAAACTGCGTTGGAATCGTTTTAAATTTTTGTATTTTGCTAACCGTTATTGCTAAATATGCAAAACCTTTAGCATTTGGAATTATATTTCGTTTATTGCGGTTACGTTGTGCAATTTTTATTACAAAAGCAAAAGCATTTGCAAACGTTATAACGCTTTTTATATTGCCAATTCGCGGTTTCGGCGCGCTAACAAAGCGTTTACTTTTGCAATAGCTAACGGCAACCACATTGTTACCGCTACGCGCTTTGCCCAAGCTAGCATTTCGGGTTTTAGCATTAACCGCAAAAACACGGTTTTTACCCAAGCTTTTTACGAATTGCACCGATATTAGCAAGCGTAACTAAAGGAAGCGCGTTAGCAAAAAACACGCCGTTTCTTTTTCGGTCCCGCTTTTGCCGCGGGTAGCGATTTTGCCGCCGATTCCTTTAGCAACGCATTTATCTTAAGCGCTATGCTTCGGATGTTATGGACGTTATAAGCTTTAATTGCACGTATTTGGACAATTTATTAGTAATTACCATTAAATATATCGATGCCCTTTCTTTTTAAACCGGGAGGCCAATTATAAAATCCATTAATATTTGCTTTTAAAATCGGTTTAGCACCGGTAAAGGCTATAGCAAATTTTATTTATATTATCGTAACGGGCGTAATTCGCGGCATATATCGCAATTTTGTACAAGCCGGGCCGTATTTTTAGCCATCCCATCCCAATAATATTCCCGTTGCAAAATTTTGTAAATGTTATTTTTACTTGCGTATTTTATTATTAACAATGCGTAAACTTTTTGCAATTTGGCCGTAATAAATGGTTTTTAATTTGGGAATTAAAAACGTTTTTTAAATTAAAATGCCCCGTTTATTAATAAAAAGCAATCCGCAATTTATACTTTCGTTTCGGCGTTTAAAAAAAAACCGTTTCGCATTTTGTTTTATTGCCCGGCGTTTGTAATAATGTATTTTATCGTTTTCGATTGCTATATTTTATAATATTGTTAATTTTTAACTTTTAAATAATTAATTTCCCGTTAAAGCGTTGTTTGTTTGTTGCTTTTTTAATTTTATATTTTTTTAAATCCTTTTTTAAATCCGTTTGCGTTTTTATCCGGGCCTTTTTGGGGTTTTTTTTGGCTTTTTATAATTGTTAACCTTATAAGGTAATACCGGGTTAAAAAAACGTAACTTTTCGAAATAAACCCAATTCGTTTTGGTCCTGTTTAATTAATACGTTCGAAATGGTTATATGCTTTTTTGGTTTGTATTGCAAATTATATTTAAATCGAAATAACGTTTCCGCCCATTTTGCTTATTTTTTAATAACAATTTAAAATTTTAAAAAATGTTTTAAAATTTTATGGTTTGTAAAAATAAAAAACGGGGTTTGTACGTTCCGTAATTTTGCTTTTTACGCTTTAAAATATGTTATAACTGTTAATAACTTTTTATTATAAATAATGTAATCCTTTGCGCTTTTGCTAATTTAGCTAAATAAAAAGCTACCGGGCGTTACAGTTTTTTTTTTTTGCTGGAATAAGCAGCCCTTAAATGCTTTTCCGGAACAATCCGTTTTTACGCGCGTTTTTAAATTTGGGTTTTATTATGCTAGCATTAAAGCTTGCAAAAAAGCCAATTTTATCGCTTTAAATGCCGCGTTAACTTTTAGCGTTTAATAAAATAATGCCTTTTTTCGTTAATATTATTAATAACGCCCTTTTTCCAAATATTAATCGATAAAATTGCGATAAAAATTGGCAAATTTTAAAAATCCCCGCAACCTTTTTAATTTTCGCGGCGTTTTTTATTTTTTTATCGCTTAAATTTTTTCGGGGTTCGTTTAAATTTTTATTTTTGCTTTTACAATGTAACCCAAATATTTTACCTTTATTACCGCAAAAGCGCTTTTAAATAAATTTAAATTTAAATTTGCCTTTTTAAGCGCTACAGTACTTTTTAAATTTTATTTATATAAGTTTAACGCGTATTTAATATTTATATATTAACACGTTATTTAAATATGCAATTACGTATTTTCCCAAAATATTTGTTAATACTTTATTAATATATTTTTTAAAGGTTGCAAATGTTTTTGCAAATTTAAATAAGCATATAAACCATTTAAATAACCCGAACCGGGTTGCAAACGTTATTAAATATTTTTTAGCTTTTTGCTATTTTTATTTTGTAAAAAGCTATTTGCACGTTTATTTTTATAAACCAGCGCGTTTTAGCAACGTTTTGCAATGTTTTTTTATTAATAAGAAAAGGTAACGGTTATATTAACTAATGCTATTTAAAATTTTGTAATTTACGATTAAGCGTTACCTTTTTCCCGGTTTATTTATTATAAATATTAATGCTATTGCTAGTAAAAAGTTTGTTTGTACCTAACTTTTATTTATAAATTTAACGATTTATTTTTTTAAATTGATTAATTGGTTTTGCGGCATGTTGTATAATTTACCGTAAAAAAAAATTAATGCGTATTTTTGTAAATTTAGCTTTAGTTTAATGTAATGGTTTAAATAGCTTTTGCAAAATGGCAAGCCCGTTGCTTTTTTTTATCGAATAAATTTGCAAATTTTGCTAGCTTTGCGGGAAATGTACCTTTTTCCAAGGCTTAATTATTTGTTTTTTTTGCTAGCAATTTAAATATGCCGTACCCGTTTTTTGGGCAAAAAAATATTAATGCGGTAAAAATTGTAGCTTTAAAATATATATATATATATTTTAATAACAAAACTTTTTGCTTCCCTAACCTTGCAACGGGAAAACGCCATTAAATACAGCAAATCTAACATTAAATTCAAATTCCTCGCCCCCGGTTTGCCACCGAACATATGTCCGCGCGCGAACGCGCTTTCGGCGCGGCTGCTAGCGGCGCTAACAGCCCCGTAAGCGGCGGAACGGTTACCGACCGCTCCAAAGCCAGCAATAATACCATTATAACCAACGCCCCCGACCCTTTCCCAACGCGCATTAGCATTGCAAATTTAAAAAACCAATTAATTAAAACATTAAAGCCTTTTATACCTTTCGGTAGCATTAAATTAATGCTTAAAATTGTAAAGGAATAAATTAAAGCCGTAATAAACGCGTTCGAAACGCAAACCCGCAATTATTGTAACCGCATGTTTAATTATTTTTACATTATAAAAAACGAAATTATTGTTAAAATATGCAACGTTTGCAAATAAATTACCAATTACGCTTTAATTTTAGTAATTGGTTTACCGTAAAGCGGTTAAACCGGCGGTTACCCATTTACGGTTTGCTTTTATACATACCCCAATACCGGCCCTTTTTTCCCGAAATACATTTCCGCGCGCATTAAACGCAAAATTACAATTTTAATTAAAAACGTTTTCCCCGAAATTGCAAATTGCATACCCGTTAAAATTATTATTACATTAATTAAAAAGTTTGGCAATAACGTAAAAGCAACCCGCAAACTTTTTAATAATAACGTAATAATTTTATTTTATATAACCGTTATTAAATATACAAAAAATATTGCGTGGGTTATTAAAATATTAGTAACAAAGTAATATACTAAACCCGAATTTATAACGTTATAATTAAAAGCGTTTGTTAAAATGCCGCTAACGATAATAATAAATTGCTATACGAATTTAAAGCGCAAAATATTGGGATAAAAATTAATTTTATTTATATATAAAACGTTCGGTAACCGGAAAGGTACGTTACGGTATTGGCCAGGATTATATTTTTCGCCGTAATTTAAACCGCATGCAATAACGGTTTGGTATTTAAAAGCGAAAATTTTAACGTTAAACCGTTTGCAACCGGAACGAAAGCCGTTTAATGCTATAAATGTTATAAGTAAGGATATAAATCGAAATTTTGCAAAAAAACAACCCGTTGCCCGCATTGCGCCGGGCCGTTGCATAATAACGGCAAAAAAAGGAAAACTTTTGTGCCCGTTTTATAACGATCGATTTATTGCAAAAAAAAACAAGCCGAAATGTTGCAATTGCGGAAGCAATTACCCGGCTTTTCGATAAGCGTGCCCCGCAACGAAAAAAAAGGTTAAAAAGGCTAAAAACGCGTTTTTAAACCGGCCGAAACAATTTGTTTTAAAAATAAAAAACGAACGCGTACTTTAACCAAACCAAACAAATTAACCGGCCGCTTTTACCTTTCCTTTTTCCGCATTTATCCGCTTTTTGCCTGGCCCCTTTTAAACGTTGCAGGAAAAAAACAATTTATTTAATTTAAAATTGCTAATAAAACGCAAACGAAACGGCTTTTTATTAAAAACAACGAAAATAAAAATAAAAATTTAATTAAAAAACGGGTAAGCAAACCACGAAAATCCCGCAACAAAAAAACGTTAAACTTTTCCAAACCCGTTTTTACGATAAACCAATATTTTACAAACCCAAATTTTGCTTTTTTCGGTTTTAGCAAAATAAAAAAATAAAAGGAATAAACGAAAGTTAAACCATTAATAACTTAATAATATTTAGCAATTTCGCAATTACCAATACCAATTTTATTTTTGCCCCGAATTACAAAGCTTTTGCTTTACCTTTATTTTAATCGTTTGCATTTTAACCGACCCGGCCCGGCTTTATACCGGTTCCGTTCGACCTTTTTGCAACCGGAATTACGTTTATTTTTAGCTAGCCAATTAATAATAATAACAATTTATAAAAATAAATATATTATATTAAAATATGGAAAAAAGCAAAAAAAAAAAGCAACTTTCCCTTTTATAGCAACAAACAATATAATATTATAATTATCCAAAAGCCGGAGCGCAATTAGCATAAGGATTTATTAAAACCGTATAATTGCAATTACGAATTTATTTATTATTAAAAATCCAATTTTAACGCAGCACTTTACGTGCATAACCGTTTGGCTTTTAAATTATAAATCGCCCGGTGCGGTTACGATTGGGCTTTAGTTACAATTATTACGTTAAAAAGCCCATTTAAAATATATTTAATATATTTACCAAATTTTAAAGCAAATTCCAATTAAGCAATACCTTTTACCATAATTGCTATTTATTTAACCTAATAGCATACAATTTTTACAAGCAATTTTAACTTTTATTATTTAACCTGGAATTTATACAATAAATATAACGCAAAAAGCAAACCCTTTTTAAAATTAGCACGCCGCAAACGGTTTAAATTAGCAACGCTTTACAAAAAGGTTACAAAATAAAAACGAAAAAAACGAAATAGCACAATTAATTACGTTTGGATAATGCAATAATTTAATATAAAATATTTAAAATAAAATAATACGATAAAAAAATTTAACCATTTATCCCAAATACTTTGCGTTTTTATTAAATTGTAGCAATTTTAATTTCGATAAACCAAAAGTTAAAAATGGAAAAACGTTAAGCTAATAAACGAATTTGCAAAATTTAAAATTAAAATGGCCAATATATTAATAACAACCGGAAATATGCATAACGTTAAAACCATAAATAAAAAAATGGATAAATTAATGCAACAATTAATTAAATTTGCTAACCAATTTGCTTTTTAACGGAAATTAAACCCTTTTAACAAACGCGTTTTTTATTAAATACAAAAATTTAATAACCTTTGCAAAAAAGCAAACCGTTTATAACGCGCACTTACCAAAAACAAAACGCAAATAGCATAAAAAACGCATAAAGTTACGGATAAAACATTTATTAAAAAAAACATTAAATAATGTTTAATTATTAAAAAAGCGTTATTTCCGCAACGGAATAAAATACCAAAAAAAACGGCGCATTTTGGAAATTCGAAAAATGGGCCCGTTTAAAAAGCTTTTAAAAAAAAACCCAAACCGGTTATTAAATTTAATTAAAATTGGAAAAAACCCAAATTCGTTACGCAATTATTAAAAAAAGCCGAAATTTTATTAACCAAATTTTTTCCAAACCCGTTAGCCAATACATTTAATATTAGCAAACCCAATTTTTCGAACCATTTTTTCCCAAACCCTTTTTAAATGCCCGTATTTATTACCTTGCAAAATATTATGGAAATAACGGGCCGTACTAAACCATAAAAAGTTACAAGCAAAAATTATTTTCCAAACGGGCTATTTAAAGCCGCCGAATTGCCGGGCGCAACCGTTATCGCAAAATTCGTTAACGCAACAATTATTACAAGCTATTTTCCGAAACGCTTTAAAAAAGCCTTTACGGTAATGCTATTTAAACCAAACAAAATTACCGAAAAAAAAATAAACCGGGGGATGGAAATTTATTGCTTTATTGTTATTAATTTTAAAAATTATTAAATTAATTATAACAAAACGAATTGCCAACGAAACGGAAAAAAAAAGCATTTTTTTTAACGGTTAAATAAATAACCAACGGGTTAAAAGCACGGAATTAACAATTTAAAAAGTAATGGAAATTATTATTATAGCATAAAATTACGGCGTTACCGCGTTGTTATTATAATTTAATTTATTTAAAGCATTTAATACCGTTAATTACTTACGATTATTAAATACGTTAAAAAAGCATAACTTTTTTTTACTAATTATAAAATGGGTAAAAGGGTAATTAGCAAATAAAACGGCCATTTTGCAATTTAATAACAATACGTTGGACTTTATCCCAATTCGAACCGGAATTTCCCAAAAAAAAAATTATTTTTTATATTTTTTATTATATATATTGCATTATTGTACGAAAATTTTAAAAGCATTTTAAAAAATTTCGTTACCGGTTTTGCTAACGATATTAATTTATTAGCAATAAAAAATACCGAAAAAAATACAACCCGTTTTTTAAAAGCAATTTAGCCAAAATACAAAGTATAAGCAATTAAATACGGCATAAAATTTAATAGCACCAAAACGGAATTTATCCATTTTAATAAAAACGAAAATACGCCCGTAATTTAATTTAACAATATAACGGTAATTTTTAACCAAACGGTTAAATTTTTTAAGGTTTGGTTAAATGCCCGTTTTAATTTTAAAAAATATATTAAAAAAGCAAAAAGCAAGCAAAAAAAGCAATAATTAGCATTTACCCAATTTATTTTGTTAACGCAAAGCAATACGTTTGCAAAAAAAAAGCTTTTTTACAATGTAATTTGCTGTACGGCTTTGGTATACGGCGCAATAGCTTTTTATATTGCTATACCGGCAACGGGCCGCTTTAAAAGCGCCGTTAAATAATTTTAAAAAAAATAGCGCGCGTATTTAAAAACCATTGCTAAAGCTTACAAAGCTATTTTATTAGCCAATTTCGAAATTAAATGTTTTATTTTTCCAATTAATTTATACTTAAATAAAAAGGTATTAAAAGCAAAAAAAAAATGGAAAAAATTTAAAATAAAAAACGTAATTCAAACCGGTACCGATAAAGTAACGCAATACTTTCGATAATTAAAGTACCGCGAAAAAAACGAAAATATTATACCTATTTAATTTGGCAAGCAAAAACCGGTAAGCGCAAAAATAAAATTTAATAAAACCTTTCGAATTTAAACCCGGCCCCGCCCCGGTAATTATACAAATAAAAATTAAAATAAAAGCTAATGCTAAAGCATAAAAATTAACGAACCGAAAGCAAAAAAAGGAAAAAAAAGGAATGGTTTAAAATTAAATGGAACGCTAAATGCAAAAATACCTGCATTATAGCAACGAAAGCAAATTTATTTCGGCCCGTAACCTTTGCGGATAAACCGAATTTTAACGGTTTAATATTAAAAGCATATTAAAAATTTATTAAAGCTTAAAGCGTTATAGTTATTTAATTAAAAACGGAAAAATTGGAATTAAAAGCGTTTTTGTGGAATAAAAACGGTTTTAACGCGTATACGCCCCGTTGCCCGTACAAAACCGGGCAACGAAAAATAACATTTTATTTGTTAACCGTATGCCTTTTCCACGCCAAATAAAAAGCAAATTCGGGCTAAAAAAATAAAATTACCGCAAAGCATATTTCGAACGATAATAGCAAAAAATAAATACTATTACCAAAATTAAAACAAACCAAAATTGCTTTTTTTCGCCCCCTTTTTTTTTATTAACCGCATATTTAGCAATTAAAATAAACAAATTTAACGATTTTAAAATAATAATAAAAAACGATTGGTTAAAAACGCAAGCATAAAAAAAACGAACCGTTTTAAACAAATAATTTAACGCCAAACCAATTACTAAACGCAAATACCCAAACCATTAACCCAATATAAAAAAGCTATAAATATACGCCCAACCGTATTTAGCAATATTTAATAACAAGCCCGGAAACGGACTGTTGCTTTACATGTTTTAGCGCTTGCGGATTTTTTCCCGCAACATTTCCAATATTTTATCGAAAAACGTTAGGTTGTTTTTATTATTAATTTATTTTATAACCGCTATACGGAATTGCTTATATAAATTAAAAAGCGCAAAAAAAGCAATAAAAATAGCATTGTTACCGGGGAAGGATTAGCATTTACCAATTGCTAAGCTTGCTTAAAAGCAAGCTTTTTAACTTTTAAATTATTAGCAATTTCCGCAGCTTTATTGGTACGCGATAAAGCGTTAAAAGCTTTCGAAACGTAAAAAGCAAAAGCTTAAAGCATTAATACCATATTGCCGGAAAAGGACCGTATAAGCTTTGAACCGGTAATATTTGCACTTATAAAAACCCCGGCGCTAAAAAAAAAGCATTTAAAAACGGTTAAAGCCAAAACCAATACCGGTAAGCATTCCGGATTTGTTAAATTTGTTTTTATTAGTACGTTAAAACGTAAAAACCCTAACAACCAAAGCGTTGTAAGCTTTTTAGCATTATACTATACCGTTAACAAACCGGCAAATTATAAAAAACCAATAAAACCAAAGCAATTTACCAAACATTTGCAACAATTATTTAACCCAAAGTAACGCATATTTTTAATTTTAAAAAGCGTTTTGTAATATTTAGCGAAAAGCCCGGCGGTAGCACAAGCTTTTTTAATTGCAACAAAATAAAGCTAGGAAAAAATACGTTAATAACCCGGCCAAAAAAAAAAAATAATTTACCGCTTTATACTAAACGTTTCGATTAGCACAAAAATAACAAAATAGCGCGTTTAAATTTAAAATAATTAGCAAATTAGCAAATATAAAAATTACCCGGAATTACAAAAAAAACAAATTAATTTTAAAATAACAAACCGCAATTTTGCTAAACCGCATTTTCCCGTTTTGCTTTTTACCCAAACCATTAACCAAGTAACTAACGCAATTTATACAAATTTTACGCGCAAAATTAAATAATTAACCGAAGCGCAAACGGAAAAAAACGAAAAAAATATTTACGTTATTTGCTAAAAAGCATAATGCTTTTGGGAATAACCGTTAAAGCATTTATTATTTTGCGGATTATAAATTTATATTGTTAAATATACGATAAAATTAAAATGGAAAAAAAACGAAACGAAAGCAAAAAAAATTAAAAAATTAATATTGTAATTAACGTTAATTTGCGCGTTATTGCCGTTATTATTGTTATTATTATTGCTAAAAAATTGTTGCTATTATCGGGCATTTTTACCGGAAAAAAACGGGCAGCGGAACGAGCAAAAAAAGCGATAAAAGCAATAGGATCGGAAGAATTGGAAGCAGTAAAACCGAACGCAAATTTTTTATTCGCTTAACCATTATTACGAACGCCGTTACCGCTGCGGCCACCTCGTTTAGCAAAATTGGCTTTGGTTTTGCCTTTTTTTTGGGAAAAGCTATTAATTAGCATTGCAACCAATTAAAAATAAAGTTAAAAATGGCCGGAAATAAAATAAATAAAAACATAACTAAGCGTTGGAAAAGGCGTTAAAAAAGGATTAAAGCAATAAAAAATAACCGGAAGCAATGCAGAAAAAAAAGCGGTTAAAAAGAACGGAGCGTTGCATTAAAAAAAAAAAGGAAAAAAAGGTAAAAAAGTAAAAAAAAAGGAAAAAGGAAAAAAGTAAAAAAAATAAGCAAAATAAAAGGAAAGCACCGGTAAAAAAGCAACCTTTTCGAACTTTCCCAAAACCATTACGCCGGCAAAAAAAAGCACAATTACTTTCCAAAATATAATTATTTACTTTTAACCCAATAAAACCATAAATACCCGAATGGCAAGCTTAAAAAGCACCGTTACCTTAACGGAAATGGTTAAGCACTAATTTAATAAAAATACGTACGAAAACGTTAATAAAAACGGCCGCCAATACCTAATTACAAAGGATAAAATAACAATACAAAAAAAAGCCACGTTATACCGGATACGAACCGTACCCGAAAGCATAACGTAAAGCCGAAAGCGCGGAACGCGGGCTTTACGTAACAACCACCCGGTTAGTTAAGTTTTTGCTTACTTAACGGTAACCGCCGGAATTACCCTAAAGCAATAGCGCTTTTTTAAAACCACATTTTTTACACGTTTTTTTATAATTTTTTTTATATATTAATTTCCCATTTTTATTTTACCATTATACCTTTTTTGGCTGGGGGCATAAAAACGCTTTTTTGCCGGAGCATTTATTAACAATCGAACGGATTATAATAAACGGAACCGGCAATTTAATACCGACCCGGCACCGGTTCGTAAGCGCAAAGTTTTTTTTTTTAAGCCAAACCCAAGGGTTTCCCTTACGCAACACTTAGCAATAGCATTAAGGTCTTTCCCATAAATAAAACAAAGTATATGTTGGTAGGAGTTTGGTACTCCTGTTTTAAGGCTCGGAAATCTCCTGGTTGAGGTGAACAACGATTTCAATGATTTGGGGAAAATCCTATTATTGTGCACTCGGAGGAAGGACTCTATCTGCCAAAAGAAGGGCACAGGATTGCCCCTTATATGCGCAGGGACAATCACCCAAAGGGTGGTTCCCTGCTCTGCCTAAGGCAGATAGAGTTGGCCCATGCGGGATCCGGAGGATCCCAGAGCCTCTTGTAACAACCTCCCTTTCCGGATCGCACGCGCACCGCAATGCTGTTCCAACAGTATAAATATATATATATATAAATTATTTGCGTACTTACGTATTTTATTACAAATATATTTACTTATTTATTTAATTAAATTTATACCAATTTACTTTATTATTTATCCAAATAACTTAATGTAACTTGCTAAGTTATTTAAGTGAGTTATTAGTAAGTTATAGTAAGTTAAAGTTACCGCCATAACTTTTTTAGTAAGTTAAAGTCATGGTAATAACTTAACTTACTAACTTAATTCCCAACCCTGGTTACAATAATTAATTAAGGTTTTTTCGTGCTTGCATTTGGTTTTTATTTCGGTTATTGCTAATTTGTAAAATTCCCATTGCGTATTGCGTATTTCGATTAGTTTAAGCTTGCTACCTTTTCCATTGGCGCTGCAACGGCGCGTTGGGGTATTACCGAGCCCGCTTAGCTTTTAAGCAAATTGGCGTTTCCGGTTTTCGTAATGGCTTTAATTTTTTGTTTGGTCGTTATTGTTATTGCGCGCGGGCAAAAAACGTTTTTTTTTGCTTTTTATTTAGCAATTATACAAATAGCATATGTATTAAATATTGCAAAAACTTTAAAAAGCAAAGCTTTTAATTAACGCGAACAAATATATATAGCATATTTAAAAAATAGTATTTTTCGGGTTCGTTATTACATTAAAAAAAATTAAAATAAATAAAGCCAAAATGGAATAAATTAATAATTAGCTTGTATTAAGTAACTTACAAAATGTACGGGCGTTTTTAACCTTTTTAAACTTTTATTAACGGTTTATTTAAAGTTTTAACAATAAAATTGCATTTCTTAGCAATTTTACCAAAAATAATATTTAATTTTTTTAAAAAGTACGAAAATAAAACGCTTTCGAACAATTTAAAAATGCAATTTTTAAAAAGTTAGTATTGGTTATTTTAAACCCCGATAAATTATTCGAAATAAAAATAAATGCGTTAAATTACGCGATAAATAAATAATTTAATTAAAAAAAAGAGCAAAAAAGTTGCATTTTTGCGTTTTTTTTAATTTTTTTTTAAAAAAACCAAAATTAAATTACCTAATTTACGATAAAAAGCTTTTGGTTATTATTTAAGCTTTAAAAAAATAAAAAATGTATTTGTATAAAATTAATTATAAAGTTGTAATATATACAAATTATAAAAATTTAGCGCATTAAATTATTAACCAAAACTTTAACAAATGGCAAACCCGTTGGAACGAATACGTTTAAAATTACAACATTAAAATTGTATACCACAATAATTTGGAAAACGGCAAAGCAAACGCTTTAAGCAAAAGGGTTAGCCATAAGGTTAAAACTTTGGAAAAAACCAAAACGCTTTTGGCTTATAAATTAAAAGGATCGTTAATTCCAATTTAACGGGCATTAGTTAAAATAATTAAGCTAAAGGATTAAACCCCGGTTAAATTCTTAAAATTTACGGGCTACCGGCTTATAAATACCAAAAGGTAATAAAAATTTGGAAAAAGCTTTAGCAATACTATAAGTTTACCAAAACCCAAGCTAAAGTATAAAAAGCAATAAAAGATTGTTAAATTTCTGCCAAAACTAAATTTAACAAGCATTTTTTTATGGGTTGCTTTAACCGTTGCTAGCGCTTAGTAAAGCATAATAAAAAGTTATTATAAATTTTGTTATTAAATTTTTTAAATTTAAAAAGCCAATAATAAGCATTTAATATAATAGCATATTAATATTAATAATTAATATTAATAAATAAGCTTACTAAATACGTTTTATATTTACTATACAAAAAAGCAATAATGCTACGCAAATAGCTTACGCTTTTTTCCGGTATGTAATTGCAAATTACGGCATTTCGTAGCGTTTAATTACAAACCGAAATAAATTATTTACAAGCAAATTTTGGAAAGCCTTTACAAGCTTTTTCGAAGCAAAATACGCTTTATTAATAATATATTATTTTTAAAAGAATGGATAAACGGAACGAACGAATTAAATTATAAAGCAATACTTACAACATTACGTTAATTACAAATAAATTAATAAGGAATAATTATTGCTTATTGCTTAATTTGCTTACAATAGCTTAATGCACGACAATACAAAAATAACGCCGTTTTCCGCTAATTATAAATATACGCTTACGGCGTATAAAAAGCTTAAAAAAGGGTTTAATAACGGAATTGGAAATTAAAAAAATTACCAAACTATGCCAAAACCTTTAAGCTAAATTCGAAGTATTGCGCAAGCGCATAGCTAAATAAGCCAACAATTTTTTTTTTAAAAACCCAACTTTTAAAAAAGGAAACAACGCTTAATTTTTGCGCATTAATATTAAAACAAAAAGGTTAAACAATAAATTGGATAAAAAGAAATTCGGACTTTTCCGGGTTAATAAATTATTTTTCCAATTAATTATAAATTTTAATTATTTTTAACCATGCAAATCCATTTAAGTTTTTACGTTTTTTTGCTAAAGCTGGCTTTGGCCAAACCAAAAAGCACCATATTAGTAAAAATTAATTTTAACCAGGAATAAGAAATTCAAATTATGTTAAACGAAAAAACGCATTACCGTAAGCAGCAATGCCTTATTAAATAAAAAAGTTAAAAAAAGGAATATAACATATAAAAAAAAACGCAACAAACTTTGGGAATTGCTAAAAGGCTTTGCAAAAGTATTGCTTGGAAAAAAGTTAGCAATAGCTTTGGAACTTGTAAAACGCTTTAAATTTGGAAAAAGTTAGCGGGCAAAAAAAGAAAAATTTAATAATATTATTTATTTATACGCTGTTTTGTTTATGGGAAAAACCTTAATGCTATTGCTATTGTATTGCGTGGGGGAAACCTTTGGGTGTAGCTTTAAAAAAAAAACCCTGCGCTTGCGCGCCGGTGCCGGTTCGGTGTTAAACCGTCGGCGCCGTTTACTATACTCCGTTCGATTGTTAATAAATGCTCCGGCAAAAAAGCGTTTTCGTACCTTCCGGCCAAAAAGGGGTTGTAAAGTAAAGGTATAATATTAATATATAAAAAACTTTAAAAAAAACATGTAAAAAATGTAGTTTTGTAAAAGCGCTATTGCTTTGGGGTGGTTTTAGCGTTCGTTGCGTATAAACGGTGGTTTGGCTATCCGGGTTATTGCGCGGGGCCGGCGCGTTGCGTTTTTAATTTTGCGTTGTATTTCCGGGTACGGTTAATTTCCAGTTTGGTATAACGGGTTTTATATTATTATTCCGCTTTTTTCCTATTGGCTTGCCTTAAATAATTTGGTAATAATAACCGTTTTTGTTAACGTTTTCGTTCGTATTTTTGTTAAATTAATGTTTGGCCGTATCCGTTAGGGTAACGGTGCTTCCGTATATAGCTATCCGGGTACGTATGGCTTTATTAAAGTTAGTAATTGCGTTTTAGGAAATAATCGTGCTTTTTGCTTCCGGCGGAATAACGCCGGAAAGGTTTGAAAAGGTTTTTGCTTTTTCGTTCCTTTTTTTAATTATGCTTGTTTTTTCCTTTTTTTTTTCGTTAATTCCAACCTTTTTTTTTGCCGGCTCTTTTTTTTAACGCCGTAACAATCCTTTTTAATTATTACCACCTTTTCCTTTTTGTTTCCGTTCCGTTACGCGCTTTTTAGCTTATTTTTTACTTTTACAACCTTGCTTAATTTCGTTGCGTTTAATTTATTTTGGTTGCCGTTATATTTGCTTTTTTTTAAAAAAAGGCTAAAATTAAAGCCAATTTTACCAAACGTAATGGCCGCGGCGTTAGCGGCGCTTATAATAATTAAAGTAACGAAAGGTTTTCGTTTGGTTTTTTTCGTTTTTTTGGCTTTGCAATTTTACCTTTTTCCAATTTTATTGTTGCTTTGCCCCGCCCCGTTTCCCGTCCTTTTCCGGCGGTTGTCCTTGTTAATAACAATTTTTTTAACGATAACGGCAACGGTAATAATAATGCATTAATTAACGCTAATTACGTTATTGGTTTTTCCTTTGCTTTTTCGTTTTCGTTTCGTGCTTTTTTTTTGTTTTAATTACGTTGCGTATTTAGCAATACAAATTTATAATTCGCAAAGCAATAAACGTTTTAACGGTTATCCTTAAAAGTATCGTGCTTTTTTAAAAAATAACGTATATAATTTTTTGCTTTTTTTTTGCTTACGTTTTAATTAATTATTTAATTCCGTTCGTAAAATTTGTATTGGTTATATTGGTTATTTAGCCAATAGCCCAAATAAAAAGCAAAGCGGAAAAAAGCGGTTTAGCAAATTTGCTATTTATTATTTTAAAATTGGTTCGTTTTTGTTATATTCCCGCGTAATTTCCGTTTTTGCTAATTTATTAATTGCTTTAAATTTGAACGCGTTATTTTATCGTTTATATGCTAACCGGAACGTTCGGTATAAAGCGGTAAATTGTTTTTTGTTTTTGTATTAAATTGTATTGTTAATGTATTGCTAACATATTTTTGTTTAATTTTATTTTATTGCCATTAAAAAAGCACGTATTATTGCCAAGCTTTTTATTAAATATTACAAACCGCTTTTTACGGTTAAAAACTTATTTTATATTAAATTAAGTAATTGTTGCAAATGTTTGGTAAATTGGTTTGGTTTTATCGGTTTTTTATGCTATACCGGTTCGTTAACGGTTGGTAAAAAGCGTATAACGCTTTGGTTTTCGAGGTTTTTACGTTTTAGCGTATTAACAAAAACGGATTTAACAAATCCGGTATGCTAACGGGTGCTGGTTTTGGTACCAACCATTTCCGTATGCTTTTTTTTTCGGTATTAAAATTCCTTTTTTAAGCGGTAATGCCGCCGGTTCGGAATTTATACGGTTTTTTTTTGGCAATATAATATTAATACCCCAAACTTTCGCTTTTTACGTTTCGAAAGCTTTTAACGCTTTGTTTCGTACCAATAACGCTACGGAAATTGCTAATAATTTAAAAGTTAAAAAGCTTGTTTTTAAATATACTTAATAATTAGTAAATGCTGGCTTTTTGTTAGTAACAATATTGCTTTTGCTATTTTTTATTTTTTTTAACTTTCCGTAAGTAAATTTGCATAAAGGTTATGCCGCAAGTTAATAATAAAAACAATTTAGCGTATTTTAATTAAATGCTAAAAATGTTGCGGGAAAAAATTCGTAAGCGTTAAAGCATGTAAAGTAACGGTTTATTCCCGGGCTTGCGGTTAAATATTGCTAAATATGGCTAGGTATGTATTTGTAGCTTTTTTTTTAAATTTTTGCGTTTGGTGGTTGGTTTGGCGTTGGGTTATTTATTTAAAGCAACGCGCTTTTTTGGTATTTGCGTATTTAGCCGGTCGTTTTTTTTTACCACTTTAAAATTGTTAAATTTGCCCGTTTTTATTTCCAAACGTGCGGTTAACAAAAAAAGGGGGGGAAAAGGGGGTTGTTTTGGTTTGCGTTAGTTCCGGTATTAATTTTTGTTTTTTATTGCCATTTTTCGAAATAAGCTTTACGGTAACCCGCGTTTTTTTAGCCCGATCCCGCTTTTTATTTGTTGTAAAAAAAGCATTTGGTTAGTAAATAAAATGCCGGTTTTTTTTTTGCCAGTTTTTGCACGGGCAACGGGGTGTATGCGTATCGAAAACGTTTTATTTTTATAAAAATGCTTTTAATTTTAATTTTTTATTTTTAATTAAATGGCTATAGCGTTTTAAGCTTTAATAAATTTTTAGTATGCTTTTAATATTAAATTATAAAAATTAAATTTATTTGCATAAAATGCAAACCGGAATGGGTTTGCTTTTGCCGTTACGGCGCGGGTATTTTTGCATTTAGCGTTTTATTTAATTTCGAGCCATTTTTTTCCTTTTTTTTGCGCGCTTTCGTTTAACCAATTTTTATGCTTTAACGTTAGTTTTTAATTTAATTTTTATTCGTATTATTAATATTGCCGGGGCAAAACCGGGCTTAAAGTTAAAAAGGCCCAAAGGGTTTCATTTTTACGCTTACCGGTTTTTGCCCGTTAAATTTAAAAAATGTAATACTTTCGTTTTTTTCGGTTTTTTAATTGCTAAAAATATTGTTTAATTTTATCGATACCGGTTTAAATTACGTTTTTTATTCCGGATTTTTCCCATTGTTTTTTTGCGTTTAATACCTTTTCGTTTAAATACAAATCGATTAAAGGAATAAAATATTCGGTTTCGAAATTAGCCAAAAAAGTAGCTTTATACGCTTTAATTATGGTTTTTAAATACGCGCGCTATTTTTTTTAAAGCTATTTAACGGCGTTTTTAAAGCGGCCCGCTGCCGGTATAGCTATATAATAAGCTATTGCGCCGTATGCCAAAGCCGTGCGGCAAATTACGTTGTAAAAAGCTTTTCTTTTGCAAACGTATTGCTTTACGTTAACGAAATAAATTGGGTTAAAGCTAATTATTGCCTTTTTTATTTGCTTTTTGCCTTTTTAACGTATTTTTTAAAGTTAAAGCAAGCATTTAGCTAAACCCCGAAAAATTTAGCCGTTTAATTAAAAGCAACCGTTATATCGCTAAATTAAATTACAAACGGGTTTTCGTTTTTAATAAAGTAAATAAATTTTATTTTGGCGCTATTAAATTTTATACCGTATTTAGCTATTTACGCTTTGCATTTGGGCTAAGCTATTTTTAAAAGCCGAATTATATTTTTTGCGGTATTTTTTATTGTTAATAAATTGGTATCGTTAGCAAACCCGGTAACGAAAGTTTTTAAAATGTTTTTTAAATTTTCGTATAGCAATGCAATGTATATAATAAATAGGATAAAAAATAAAAAAAAGCTTTAAAAAATTCCGGTTCGGATTAAAATCGGGTTCGAAATGTTGCCGTTAAATTGCAAAATGGCAATTTTATTTGCTAGCTACTTTCGCATTTACTTAACGATTGGTAATAAAAAACCGCGCTTTTTTAGCGTATTTAGCAACCGGAAATGGTTAACGGTATTAAATGCCCCGAATAGGTTAAATTGTAGCAATAACGCGGTAACGCCGTAATTTTATGCTATTATAATAGCTTTTATTACTTTTTAAATTGCTAATTCCGTGCTTTTAACCCGTTGGTTGCCCATTTGGCCGTTAAAAAAAATGCTTTTTTTTTCCGTTTTGTTTGCAATTTATTATGCTATAATTAATTTAATTGCTTTTAAAATTAACAATAATAAAACGATAAATTTCCATTCCCCGGTTTGTTTTTTTTTCGGTGGTTTTGTTTGGTTTGGGTAGCATTACCGTAAGGGCTTTTTTAAAGCGTTTCGGAAAATAGCTTGTAATAATCGTTGCGTTAGCAAATTTTGCAATAGCGGTTGCGCCCGGGTATTTAACGGCTTTAAATAAACCGTTCGGAAAATGGGTTTAACCCGTTGCTTTTTACGGTTTAATGCGGCCCGTTACCGCTAAAATGTCCTACGGCGTTATTAATGTAAGCATTTAAAAAGGGTTAAGGAACGTATGGGTTTAAAAGGTCGTTTTGCTAATGTTTAATATATCGGTTAGCGGGTTTGGGAAAAATTTGGTTAACAAAATTTTAACTTTTTTTTAATGGTTGCGCGGCGTATCCGGGTTTTTTCCGGTTTTAACCAAATTTAATAACCGGTTTGGGTTTTCTTTTAAAAGCTTTTTAAACGGGCCCATTTTTCGAACTTTTAAAGCGCGCCGTTTTTTTTAATGTTTTATCCCGCCGCAAATATAACGTTTTTTTAATGGTTAGCTATTATTTAGCGTTTTTTTTATAAATGCTTTATTCGCTGCTTTATGCGCTTTTTATGCTATTTATATTTTGTTTTTGGTAAATGCGCGTTATAATCGGCTCGTTTCCTTTCGTAAATCGTTTAATTTATTTGTTTAGTAAAAAGCGCGTTTGTTAAAAGGGCTTGGCTTTTGTTAAAAAGCTGGCTAATCCGCAAATTGGGTTAATTGTTGCACCAATTTGTTCGTTTTTTTATTTATATTTTCGGCGCTTTACATATCCCCAATCGTTATTAATTTACAAACCATTTTCGTTTTAAATTTCGCAAGCTTTTTTATAAGTTTAACGTTTTTTTATTTCCAATTTATTATTTGTTAGTATTAAATTGCTTGCGGTTTAAAAAAAAACGTGGAAAATTTAAAATAAATGGTTAAATTTTTTTATCGTATTGTTTTATTTTAAATATTTTATTGCAAATTGGTTTAATGCTTAAACGTAATTAATTGTGCTATTTCGTTTTTTTCGTTTCGTTTTCGTAATTTTCCCGTATAACGTTATTAATACAAAGCGTTTGCAGCGTGTTAATTTTAAAAAAAGTTTTGCTTTTTGCGTTATATTTATTGTATAAATTTTATATTAAATAGTAAAGGTTAAAATTATTTGTAAGGATTGTATATATTTGGGTTAAATAAATAGCAATTGTAATAAAAAATGTTATTTAATTTGGTTTTGCTTTAAAATTTGGTAAATATATCGAATAAATTTTAAATGGGCTTTTTAGCGTAATAATTATAACCAACGCTTAATTGTAACCGCACCGGGCGGTTTACGATTTTGGGGCAAAGCGATTATGTACGTAAAGTATTGCGTTGGAATTGGATTTTTGGTAATAAATTAATTTGTAATTGCAACCGTACGGTTTCGAAAGGTTTTCGTACCGGTTGCGCTCCGGTTTTTGGATAGCAATAATATTGTATTATTTATTGCTATAAAAAAAAATTGCCTTTTCCTTTTTTTATATATATATTTTAATATAATATGCGTATTATTTTTATAAATCGTTATTATTGTTATTAATTAATTGGTTAAAAGTAAAGGTAATTCCGGTTGCTAGGGGGTTAAACAAATTCGATGCGGTTCCGAACCGGGTTGGTTGGAACGCCGGCGGTTGTAACGGGGGTAAAACGGGGGCGCTAAAAACGGGAGCAAAGTTAAAGTAAGTGCTGGTGGTAACGGTTGTAAAGTTATTGGGTGCTATCGAATTGTTAACGGTTCGGGTTTTAAGCGTTTTTCCGATTTTATTGGGGCCGAAAAAAGCGAAATTTGGGTTTGTAAAATAGCGGTTTATCGTAAAAGCCGGTTTAAAAAAGCTTGTTATTTTTTTTATTGCAAAACCTTCGTAATTTGCTTACTTTTTTTTTGTTTGGGAACTTTTTTTTGTTTTTATTGCTTTTAATAAAAAACCGTTTCGTTTGCGTTTCGTTAGCAATTTTAAATCGAACAAATCGTTATTTTTTTTATATAACGGTTAAGGGGGGCCCGGGGGGGCGGATAAAAGCGGAAAAAAGGAAAGCGGCCGGTTAGCCGGTTTGGTTCGGGCGGGGTGCGCGCTTTCCCCCCGTTTTTAAAACAACTTGTTTTAATTGGTTTAAAAATGCGCTTTTAGCTTTTTTAATTTCTTTTTTTATTACGGGGCACGTTTGTTAAAAAACCGGGTAATTGTTTCCGCAATTGCAACATTTCGGTTTGCATTTTTATGCAATAAATTAATTGCTATAAAAAGGGCATAAAAGTTCCTTTTTTTTGCCGTTGCTATGCAGCGGCCCGGCGCAATGTAAGCAATAAGCCGTTATTTTGCAAAATTTCGATTTATATTTTTATTTATAGCATTTAAAGCATTAAGCGGTTTTTGCCCCCGTTGCAAACGGTTTAACGTTAAAAATTTCGCTTTTAAATACGAAGCCGTTATTGCATGCGGTTTGGGTTGCGGCGGGGGATATAATTTGGGCTAATACCGTAGCGTATTTTTTAAAATGCCGGGCGTTTTATACGTAAATAAAATTAATTTTTGCTTTAATATTTTGCATTTTAAACTTTTGTAAAAATGCGTTGTTATTGTTAGCGTCATTTTATTAAATGCTTTTAATTACCGCGTTATACGTTTGGGTTTGGTATATTGCTTTATTTTCAAACATTTTAGCAATTTATACGGTATTTTTCGTATATTTGGTTATAATTATATGGAAAAATATTATTACGTTACCGTTTGGAAGCTTGCAAATTGCTTTTACGTTATTGCCGAACTTTTTTACCAACGTAATTGTAATTTTAACGGATATGCAATTTGCAATTTCGGGGGGTACGTTTTCGGTTAAAATCGTAATTTTTCGCTCGGTGCGCGCGGAAATATATTTCGGGGGGGGGGGGGGGGGCCAGTAATAAAAAACGCATAAAGCCGGATTGTAATTGGGTAACCGCCGGTTTAACCGCTTTGCGGCAGCCCAACGGCCAAAATCAAAGCGTAATTGGTAATTTATTTGCAAACGTTGCGTATTTTAGCAATAATTTCGTTCTTTATTATATAAAATTGGTTAAACATGCGATTGCAAAGGTTGCAAATCCGCGTTTTTAACGCGTTTGTTACAATTTTGGTTTATTTTTTTACAATTTTAAGCATTAATTTGGTATTACCGGGGGGCACGAAAAGTTTTAGTTTTTTAATTAATTGGTTTTTTAAATTTGCAATGCTAGCGCGCGTTGGAAAAGGGTTGGGGGCGTTGGTTATAATGGTATTGTTGTTGGCTTCGGGGCGGTTGGTAACCGTTCCGTCGCTTACGGGGCTGCTAGCGCCGCTAGCAGCCGCGCCGGAAGCGCGCTCGCGCGCGGACATACGTCCGGTAGCGAACCGGGGGCGAAAAGTTTAAATTTAATGTTAAATTTGTTGTAGCTAATTAGGGTTCGGAATTTAGTTAGTTAGTTAAGTTACCCTTTTAACTTTAACTAACTAATTTAATTACCGCGGTAACTTTAACTTGAAGTAACTAACTAATAACTTGACTTAAGTAACTTAGCTAGTTATTTTAAGTTATTTGGATAAATAGTAAAGTATATACGTATAAAATTAATTAAATAGGTAATTAAATATATACTTAAATATGGAAAAAGGTACGTAAATATATAAATAAATATAAAAGTAAATAAATAAGTAAATAAATAGTTAAATATAAAATTAAAAATAAAAAAGCAAAAATTATTATTATTTTTACCGTTTTCATTATTATTATTTTTATTATTATTATTATTATTATTTCTTTTATATTTTTTTTTATATATTTTTACGTTAATTTTAAATAATTTTATTTTAAAATAACGTTAAAAAATAATAAAGTTATACGAAAATTATGTAAAACCTATGCAAAAAATGACTTAAAATAACTTGGTAAGTTAATTTAGTTAGTTAAAAAAATAATAAGTCAGTTATTAGTTAGTTATCCCGTTGACTTTGACTGACTTGACTAAAAAAGTCATAACTTTGACTAATGACTTTTGACTAAATTCCGAACCCTGTAGCTAATGGCGTTTTCCCGTTGCGAGGTTGGGGAAGCAGTTAATGTTGAACTTAATAATATTAAAAGGGATAAGCTAGTAAGCTTAAGCAAAAAAAAGGGCGTAATAAAAATGCCGCCGCTAACGGTTACGGCTTTTTTAGTACTAAGTTGCACCGGGAGTTAAACTTAAAACTTTCCGCTACAAAAACGAACGCGTTACCATTGCGCCATACAATTAAAAAGGTTGTTAAAAAAGTTACAACTTACGCAATTAAAAAAGAGCAAGCAAATTAAAATTAAAATTAACCTTTAAAATTGCCTAATTAAAAAATAAATAAAAAATCGTGTTAAAGCAAAAAAAAGGGCTAATTACCATTGGAATAATAACTTTTGCAGGTTTTTCCCGTTTAACCCGGTTTAATTTTTTAACATTATCCAAATTACAACAAAACATTTAAACGCACCGCTTTTGCCAGGATTTTTTTTATTTCTGAAAATATTTACGCTTGTTTTTTAAACGATAAATTTCGTTTAATATAAAATTAATTTTATTCCAAAATTTGGAAAATTACAAGGTAGCGTGCAACAATTAAGCATAAAAAAGGGTTAATACGTTACAATTATATATATTTATACTTTGGCCTCGTGGTGCAGTGGCTCTGCACCAGGCTGGTCCCGCCAGGACCACGGGTTCGAATCCCGTCGAAACCACAAAGGACTTTTTGTTCCTTAGCCGCCCGCCTTGCTGGGCCGGAAAGAAAAAGGGGCCGTTACGCCAACGGGCCTCGCCCGAGTTGATTTTCACCCACGCACAAAAACCAACGATCCCGATAATTGATCCGATTCCGACCCCTCCAACCCCAACCCCTTCCAACCCCTCCTGGCACCACTTCGAAGGCCCAAAATGCAGAAGGCTAGGCCAAAAAGGAGGCAACGGGAAGGCCCTTAAAAGGGCCTAACCTTACCCCAACGAATGCACGCACAAAACCGACGAATTCGATTACCATCCCTTTCTTTTTTAAATATTAACTACAAGCTTTAACCCCCTTTGCAGCCCTAGCCCCAACTTTAACCTTACCGCCCCAAATAGCCCAAAACGCTAAAGGCCAAGCCAACAAAACGGTAACGGGAAGGAAAAGGGCCGGGTGCTAAAGGGGCCAGGTTAAGTGCGTGGAAGGGCCCCCTAAGCGCCCTGGACAAGCTTAAGCAAAAAAACCGGCAAAGGACCCTTTTAACCGAAATGGACCCGATTCGTAACCCCCCCGGCAAAAGGGCTAGCCTAGCAAATCGAATAACGAACCAACCAACCAACCACAAGCAAGCAGGACGCGGCTTTGTCGGCCCTTTGCAAAAGGGGCTGCACGCGGGAAAACGGTTAATTCCCGAGTGGAGCCCTTACAAGCAATCGAGCGTGGAAAAAAGTAAACGTTAGCCAAAGCGGTTTAACACCGTTACGGAAGCGCATTGCCAAAAAGGCGGAAACGCAAGCATAAAGTTTTTCTTTTTTAGGCTTAACCCAAAGGTTTTCCCCCATTTGCATGTATTTAGCCGCAGCATTAAAGTTTTTTCCATAAACATAATAGCGTATAAATACAATAATATATTTATACTTTATTTTATTTATAAAAAAAACCTTAATGCTATTGCTAAATGTTGCGTAAAGGAAACCTTTGGGTTTGGTTTAAGGAAAAAAACTTTGCGCTTACGAACCGGTGCCGGGTTGGTATTAAATTGCCGGTTCCGTTTATTGTAATTCGTTCGATTGCTAATAAATGCTTCGGCAAAAAAACGTTTTCGTACCCCTGGCTAAAAAAGGTATAATGGTAAAATAAAAATAAAAAATTAATATATAAAAAAAATTATAAAAAAAACGTGTAAAAAATGTGGTTTTAAAAAAACGCTATTGTTTTGGGGTAATTCCGGCGGTTGTTGCTAAATGGGCGAAAATTTAGCTAGCCGGGTAATTGTTGCGTAAAGCCCGCGCTTTGCGCTTTCGGCTTTGCGTTATGCTTTTAAGTACGGTTTGTATTTGGTATAACGTAGCTTTTTTTATATCGTTATTTTATTTTTTATGGCTAAATATTAACGGCCGTTTTTATTAACGTTTTCGTACGTATTTTTATTAAGTTAATATTTAGCCGTTTCCGTTAGGGTAACGGTACTTTTTAAGCTTGCTATTTAAATATTTGTAATTTTATTGGGTTAAAAGTAAGTAATTGTATTTTGGAAGGTAATTGTGCTTTTTTTTGCCGGCGTAATAGCTTTGGAAGGGTTTGGAAAGGTTGCTTTTTTACCGGTGCTTTCCTTTTATTTTGCTTGTTTTTTTTATTTTTTTCTTTTTCCTTTTTCCTTTTCCTTTTTTTTCTTTTTTTTTTTACTTTTTTTTGGTGCAACGCTTTGTTTTTTTAACCGCTTTTTTTCCCGCATTACTTTCGGCTATTTTTTATCGTTTTAATCCTTTTTTAACGCGCTTTTTTTAACGCTTGGCTATGCTTTTATTTATTTTATTTCCGGCCATTTTTAACTTTACTTTTAATTGGTTGCAATGCTAATTAGCGGCTTTCCCCAAAAAAAAGGCAAAGTTAAAACCAATTTTGCCAAACGCGGTGGCTGCGGCGGTAACGGCGTTCGTAATAATGGTTGGGCGGATAAAAAGTTTGCATCCGGTTTTGCTGCTTCCAATTTTTCCAATCCTATTGCTTTTATCGCTTTTTTTGCCCGTTCCGCTACCCGTTTTTTTCCGGTAAAAATGTTCGATAATAGCAATAACTTTTTTAACAATAGCAATAATAATAACAATAGCAATAACGCGTAAATTAATGCTAATTACATTGTTAATTTTATTTTTATTTTTTTGCTTTCGTTTCGTTTTTTTTTTTAATTTTATTACATATTTAATAATATAAATTTATAACCCGCAAAGCGATAAACGCTTTAATGGCCATTTTTAAAAGCATTGTACTTTTTTAGCAAATAACGTAAATGCTTTTTTCGTTTTTTTCCCATTTGCATTTTGGTTAATTATTTAATTTTGCGCGTAAAATTTATATAGGTTGCGTTAATTGCTTAATTAATAATTTAAATAAAAAGCAAAACGGGAAAACGCGGTTTGGCAAAATTGCGGTTTGTTATTTTAAAATTAATTTGTTTTTTTTGTAATTTCGGGTAATTTTTATATTTGCTAATTTGCTAATTGCTTTAAATTCGAACGCGTTATTTTATTGTTTTTATATTAATCGAAACGTTTGGTATAAAACGGTAAATTGTTTTTTATCCTTTATTTAGCCGGGTTATTAACGTATTTTTCTTTAGCTTTATTTTATTGCAATTAAAAAAGTTCGTGCTACCGCCGGGCTTTTCGCTAAATATTATAAAACGTTTTCCAAAATTAAAAATATGCGTTATTTTAAAATAAATAATTGCCGCAAATGTTTAATAAATTGCTTTAATTTTATCGGCTTTTTGTAATTTGCTGGTTCGTTAACGGTATAAAATAATGCTAAAAAACTTACAACGTTTTGGTAATTAAGGTTTTTACGTTTTGGCGTATTAATAAAAACGGAGTTAATAAATTTGGGGTGCTTACCGGTGCTAGCTTTAGCTTTAACCGTTTTTGGATACTTCCTTTTTTCGGCGCCGGGGTTTTTATAAGTGCAAATGTTGCCGGTTTAAAGCTTATGCGGTTCCTTTCCGGCAATATAATATCGGTACTTTAAGCTTTCGCTTTTTACGCTTTAAAAGCTTTTAATGCTTTATTGCGTATTAACAAAGCTGCGAAAATTATTAATAATTTAAAAATTAAAAAATTCGCTTTTAAGCAAGTTTAGCAATTAATAAATGCCAGTTTTTTTCCGGTAACGGTGCTATTTTTATTGCTTTTTTTGCGCTTTTTAACTTATATAAACAATTTTGTATAGCAATTATAAAATAAGCTAATAATAAAAACAATTTAGCGTTTTTTAACAAAATATTGGAAATGTTGCGGGAAAAAATTCGCAAGCGCTAAAATATGTAAAGCAACGGTTCTTTCCCGGGCTTGCTATTGGGTATTGTTAGGTACGGTTGGGCGTATATTCGTAGCTTTTTTATATTGGGTTAATAATTTGGGTATTTGCGTTTGGTAATTAATTTGGCGTTGGGTTATTTATTTAAAGCGGTTCGTTTTTTTTGTGCTTGCATTTTTAACCGGTCGTTTCTTTTTACCATTTTAAAATTGTTAAATTTGCTTATTTTAATTGCTAAGCGTGCGGTTAATAAAAAAAAAGGGGGCAAAAAAAAGCAATTTTAATTCGTTTCGGTTTTGGTAATAATATTTATTTTTTATTGCTATTGTTTAAAATATGCTTTACGGTAATTTATATTTTTTTTAGCCCAAATTTGCTTTTTATTTAGCGTGGAAAAAGTATACGGTTAGCAAATAAAATGCTATTTTTTGTTGCCCGGTTTTGTACGGGCAACGGGGCGTATGCGCGTTAAAACCGTTTTTATTTTACAAAAACGCTTTTAATCCCAATTTTTCCGTTTTTAATTAAATGGCTATAACGTTTTAAGCTTTAGTAAATTTTTGGTATGCTTTTAATATTAAACCGTTAAAATTTGGTTTATTTGCAAAGGTTACGGGCCGGAATGGGTTTGTTTTTATTGTTATAACGCGGGTATTTTTGCATTTAGCGTTTTATTCGATTTTAAACCATTTTTTTTTCCTTTTTTTGCTTTTGGTTTGCTAATTTTTATGCTTTAGCGTTAGCTTTTATTTTGGTTTTTATTTATATAATTGCCGGGGCGAGGCCGGGTTTGGGTTTAAAAGGTTTCGTTAAATTCCATTTTTGCGCTTACCGGTTTTTGCTTGCTAAATTAAATAAATGTAATATTTTTGTTTTTTTGCGGTGCTTTAATTATTGAAAATATTGCTTTACCTTATTAATACCGGTTTGGATTACGTTTTTTATTCCAAATTTTTTCCATTTTTTTTTGCTTTTAATACCATTTTATTTAAATATAAATTAATTGGGGGGGTAAAACATTTAATTTCGAAATTGGCTAATAAAGTAATTTTGTAAGCCCCGGCAATAATTTTTAAATACGCGCGCTATTTTTTTTAAAATTGTTTAACGGCGCTTTTAAAACGGCCCGTTGCCGGTATAACAATATGGAAAGTTATTGCGCCGTATGCCAAAGCCGTACGGTAAATTATATTGTAAAAAAGCTTTTTTTTTGCAAACGTATTGCTTTATATTAACGAAATAAATCGGGTAAATGCTAATTATTGCTTTTTTTGTTTGCTTTTTGCTTTTTTAATATATTTTTTAAAATTAAAGCAAGCATTTAATTAAATTTTAAAAAACCTAACCGTTTGGTTAAAAGCTATTGCCGTATTGCTAAATTAAATTACGGGCGTATTTTCGTTTTTATTAAAATGGATAAATTTTGTTTTAATGCTATTAAATTTTATGCCGTATTTAATTATTTATGCTTTGCTTTGCATTTTGGCCAAATTGTTTTTAAAAAACGGGCCGTATTTTTTGCGGTATTTTTTATTGCTAATAAATTAATATCGTTAGCAAAACCGGTAACGAAAATTTTTAAAATGCTTTCGAAATTTTTGTATAATAATGCAATATATATAATAAAAAGTATAAAAAATAATTATTTTTTTTAAAAAATTTCGGTTTAAATTAAAATAAAATTTAACGTATTGCCGTTAAATTGCAAAATGGCCGTTTTATTTGCTAGCTACCCTTTTACCCATTTTATAATTGGTAAAAAAAAGCCGTGCTTTTTTAACGTATTTAGTAACCGTAAATGGTTAATGGTATTAAATGTTCCGGATAAATTAAATTATAATAACAACGCAATAACGCCGTAATTTTATGCTATAATAATAATTTCCATTACTTTTTAAATTGTTAATTCCGTACTTTTAATTTATTGGTTGCCCATTTAACCGTTGGAAAAAATGCCTTTTTTTTCCGTTTCGTTAACAATTTGTTTTATTGTAATTAATTTAATGGCTTTTTAAATTAATAATACTAAAGCAATAAGCTTTTATTCCCCGGTTGGTTTTTTTTTTCGGTAGTTTTGCTTAATTTAAATAGCATTACCGTAAAGGCTTTTTTAAAGCGCTTCGAAAAATAGCTTATAGCAATTGTTGCGTTAGCAAATTTTGCAATAACGATTGCGCCCGGCAATTCGGCGGCTTTAAATAACCCGTTCGAAAAATAATTTTAACTTATAGCTTTTTATAATTTGGTACGGCCCATTGCTTTTATAATATTTTGCGGAATAATAAATACGGGCATTTAAAAAAGGTTTAGGAAAAAATGGTTCGAAAAATTAATTTTGCTAATATTAAATATATAGGTTAACGGGTTTGGAAAAAACTTGGTTAATAAAATTTCGGTTTTTTTTTATAATTGCGTAACGAATTTGGGTTTTTTTTAATTTTAATTAAATTTAGCAACCGGTTTGGGTTTTCTTTTAAAAGCTTTTTAAACGGGCCCATTTTTCGAATTTTTAAAATGCGCCATTTTTTTAAATATTTTATTCCGTTACGGAAATAACGCTTTTTTAATGGTTAAATATTATTTAACGTTTTTTTTAATAAATGCTTTATTTGCGGTTTTGTACGCTTTTTATGCTATTTGCGTTTTGTTTTTGGTAAATGCGCGTTATAAACGGTTCGCTTTTTTGCAAAAATCGTTAAATTTTTGTATTTAATAAAAAGCGCGTTTATTAAAAGGGTTTGGTTTCCTTTAAAAAGCAAATTGGTTGGTAAATTTGGTTAATTATTGCATTAATTTATCCGTTTTTTTGTTTATGGTTTTAGCGTTGTACATATTTCCGGTTGTTATTAATTCGTTGGTTATTTTAATTTTAAATTTTGCAAATTCGTTTATTAATTTAACGTTTTTTCATTTTTAATTTTTGGTTTATTAAAATTAAAATTGTTGCAATTTAATAAAAACGCAAAGTATTTAAAATAAATGGTTGGATTTTTTTATTATATTATTTTATTTTAAATATTTTATTTCGAATTGTTGCGTTACCCAAGCATAATTAATTGTGCTATTTCGTTTTTTTGTTTTTTTTTCGTAATTTTTCCGTAAAGCATTATTAATTTAAACCGTTTACGGCGTGCTAACTTTAAAAAGGGTTCGCTTTTTGCGTTATATTTATTATATAAATTCCAAATTAAATAATAAAAGTTAAAATTGTTTGTAAGGATTATATATTTTTGGATTGGGTAAATAACGATTATGGTAAAAGGTATTGCCCAATTGGAATTTGCTTTAAAATTTGGTAAATATATTAAATATATTTTAAATGGGCTTTCCGGCGTAATAATTGTAATTAAAGCTTAATTGTAACCGTACCGGGCGGTTTACAATTTAAAGGCCAAACGGTTATGCACGTAAAGTATTGCATTAAAATTAAATTTTTAATAATAAATAAATTCGTAATTGCAACCATACGGTTTCGATAAATTTTTGTATTGGTTGCGTTCCGGCTTTTAAATGGTTATAATATCGTATTATTTATTGCTGTAAAAAGGAAAGTTGTTTTTTTTTTGCTTTTTTTTATATTTTAATATAATATGTTTATTTTTATAAATTGTTATTATCGTTAATTGGTTAGCTAAAAATAAACGTAATTTTAATTGCAAAATGGTTAAACGGAACCGGTGTAAAGCCGGGCCGGGCCGGCTAAAATGCAAACGGTTAAAATAAAGGTAAAGCGAAAGCTTTATAATTTAAAGCAAAAATAAAGTTGGTATTGGTAATTGCGGTATTGTTAAATGCTATTAAATTATTAACGGTTCGGCTTTCGTTTATTCCTTTTATTCCTTTTGTTTTGCTAAAACCGAAAAAAGCAAAATTTAAATTTATAAAGTATTGGTTTATTGTAAAAGCGGGTTTAAAAAAGCTTAACGTTTTTTTATTGCGGAATTTTCGTGGTTTGCTTACCAGCTTTTTAATTGGAAATTTTATTTTTATTTTCGTTGCATCCAGCAAAAAGCCGTTCCGTTTGCGTTTTGTTAGCTATTTTAAATTAAATAAATTGTTTTTTTATAACGGTTAAAAAAAGCCAAACGGAAAGCAAATAAATGCGGGAAAAAAAGGTAAAAGCGGCTGGTTGGTTTGTTTGGTTCGGTTAAAATGCGTATTTATTTTTTATTTCCAAAACAAATTATTTCGGCCGGTTTAAACACGCGTTTTTAGCTTTTTCGATTTTTTTTTTGCTGCGGGGCACGTTTGTTAAAAGGCTAAGTAATTGCTTTCGCAATTGCAGCATTTTAATTCGCTTTTTTTTGCAACAAATTAACCGCTATAAAACGGGCATAAAAATTTTCTTTTTTTACCGTTGCTATGCAACGGGCCGGCGCAATGCGGGCAACGAATTGTTTTTTTGCAAAATTTTAATTTATATTTTTACCCGTAGCATTTATAGCATTAAACGGCTTTTGTTCCGGTTGCAAACGGTTTAACGTTAAAAATTTCGCTTTTAAATACCAAACCGTTATTATATACGGTTTGGGCTGCGGCGGGAAATATAATTTTAATTAATACCGTAACGTATTTTTCCAATTGCTAAACGTTTTATATATAAATAAAATTAATTTTTGTTTTAATATTTTGCGTTTTAAATTCGTACAACAATTTATTGTTATTATTAACGGCGTTTTAACAAACGCTTTTAATTATAACGTTATAAATTCGAATTTAATATATTACTTTATTATTAAATATTTTAATAATTTACGCAATGTTTTCCGTATGCTTAACGGCGGTTATATAAAATAAAATTATTACGTTATTATTAAAAAGCTTGCAAATTGCTTTTACGTTGTTACCAAACTTTTTAATTAATGTAATGGTAATTTTAACGGGTATGCAATTTGCGATTTTAGGGAAAACGTTTTTAGTTAAAATTGTAATTTTGCGTTTAATGCGCGCGGAAATGTATTTTGGGGGGGGGGGGGGGGGGGGGGCCGGTAATAAAATATGCGTAAAGGCGAACCGTAAACGGGTAGCCGCCGGTTTAACCGCTTTGCAATAAACCAATTGCCAAAATCGAAGCGTAATTGGTAATTTGCTTGTAAACGTTGCGTATTTTAGCAATAATTTCGTTTTTTATAATGCAAAAATGGTTAAATATGCAATTGCAATGGTTACGGGTTCGCGTTTTAAATGCGTTTATTACGGTTTTAATTTATTTTTCCATAATTTTAAATATTAATTTAGTATTACCCGGGGGGTACAAAAAGCTTTAATATTTTAATTAATTAAATTTTTAAATTTGCAATGTTGGTGCGCGTTATAAAAGGGTTGGGGGCGTTGGTTATAATGGTGTTATTGCTGGCTTTAAAGCGGTTAGTAACCGTTCCGCCGCTTACGGGGTTGCTAGCGCCGCTAGCAACCGCGCCGGAAGCGCGTTCGCGCGCGAACATATGTCCGGTGGCGAGCCGGGGGCGAAAAGTTT
Source organism: Gaeumannomyces tritici R3-111a-1 (assembly GCF_000145635.1). Classification (NCBI taxonomy): domain Eukaryota; kingdom Fungi; phylum Ascomycota; class Sordariomycetes; order Magnaporthales; family Magnaporthaceae; genus Gaeumannomyces; species Gaeumannomyces tritici. Next base: position 3,160,329 of record NW_008804545.1, read on the forward strand.
AAATTTAATGTTAAATTTGCTGTATTTAATGGCGTTTTCCCGTTGCAAGGTTGGGGAAGCAAAAAGTTTTTTATTTTTAATACGTTACAATTAATACGGGTTAAATAAATATAATCCAAATAACGAAAAAAGGTATTAAAAAAAGCCCGGCAAAAAAAAACTACGGAATTTATAATTAAAATAAAAAAACATTTTAATGCTAAAAGCAAAAAAAAAAGTTAAAAATATTGCAATAACAAACGGTAAAAAATAGCAAAACGGGGAAATTCCGTTTTTAAATTTGCTCGAATATTTTGTTAAAAAAAAGGAATGGGAAAATAATAAGGAAAAATAGTATTTACGATTAATAAAAAGGCGAAAAAACAGTAATATGTGGCTAAAAAGGGTTAGTTATTAAAAAAACAACTTAATGTTACAACTTGCTACGGCTCACACCTTATTGTTATAAAAAAGGCTTTGTTGTTGCACGAAAAGGAAGCTATTTGGGCAAAGCGTCCTTGGCGTTTTGTTGCGATTTTGTAAACGTAACGTTGGCGCGCTAAAAGTGCGGCTTTAAGTTCCTTTTTAAATGCCCCAACGCGTACCGTAACAATATTTTATTACAAAATCGCAATTGTTCCAATTGCGCTAACGTAATGCTTTGCGCTGGTATAGCGTTGCATGCATAGCTTTGTTTGTTTGGGGCGCTTTTTTGTTTTTTTGCGCACGGGCTTGTAATGTTTCGTTTACCGTTTTCCCAAAACGGAATCCCCGCGTTGCGTTAACGTTTTTTTGCCATTTTTTTAATTTTTTCCCCGCTTTGCGTTACGTTTGCTTAATTTTTTTTTTAATTACAATTACCATTTTTACCATTACGATTTTTTAATTCGCCGGTTTAACGTTATCGTTACTTTGTATTTTTATTATCGTTTCGTTCCTTTTTTGTTTTTTTCCGTTATATTAATTAATAATATAAACGCCCGCGAAATTCGCGCCGGTACGGTAGCGCGCTATCCGCTTTGCGCCGTTACTTGCTTTTTAACGCTTTGTACGCTAATTAATTAATATAAAAATAATATTCCGGGCTTGGTGCATTTTATTTAAAATTTTTATTGCGTAAGCCCGGGTTCGAAGTTTTAGCGCAACGGTAACGGGTTGCAATTTTATTTAAACGTTTAATGTTATTAATGTTAAAATTAAAAGGATAATTGTAATAAAGTGCGTTTTGTTAATTGGGGTTTGCCGGCGTATTGCTAACGTTCCGGTTTGTAATTGCTTTTTTATATAAAAAAAAACCTTTGCAATTTTAAGCGTTTGGCCGCCGTTTACAAAAGCTTTTTTCGTATCGATAACGGAACGCCGGTTTTTTTAAATTTTACCGGCGTTGCCGAAAGCGTATACATTTTGTTAGCGAATATTTGCGCGCGTGCTGCGCGTATATGCACCCATTTTATGCGTGGTTTTAAAGCCGCTAATGCTGTTAAACGGCGTTTTTATTGCATAAATGGCCCCCAAAACTAGCGCTAAATAAACGTTTTGCTAGCGTTTTTGCGTTTTGCTTTTGTTTTTTTTTATAAAGTTTTAATATTGGTTTTAGCCCGTTTTTTTCGTTGCTTTAGCGCATTAACGGCGCGTTATCGCCATTTCGTTAATTAGCATTTAATTTTGCTATTATTTTTTTCGTTTTCCGGTTTAAAAGGACCGGGCGAAAATGTAGCTTTTTTTTAGCAACCCGGAACATACGATTTAGCATGCCGCTAAAAAAATTTATATTTAAAAATATTACGAAATTGTATGTATTATATAGCTTGCGGTTATTGCTAAAAACGGGAACGATTGGAATAATACCGCATATTTAACGGCGCGCCGGAATTTTTTGCTTGTAACGGGGGGTTATTTCGATTAATTTTTTAAAATAATGTTTTTTATTTAGCATAAATTTCCGGTTATTTTTTTTCCCCGAAAAGGATTGGTAAATGTACCGGGAAAAAAGTAACTTTTTTTTTTCGTTATTGTTTTTAAAAGCGGATAGCGGCGGGCAAGCCGTTAGCGATTTATCGTTATTATCGTTTTCGGAAAACGAAATGGAAAAAATTGTTATAATAAAAGCGGGTAACGGCAAGCAAACCGTTAACAATTTGTTATTATTTTTAAAAAATAAATTTTTAGGGTTTAAAAATAATAATGCTTAAACGCGGCGTTTGGTTGTTTTTTTTTTGGTTTGGTTTTAAGGTTTGGTTAACGCGGCGTTTAAGTATTTCCAAGCGTATATTTATTTTTTGCGCGCTTTAACGCGCGGTAATGGTTTGGTGCTATAACGCCGTTTTTCCGTATTAACTTTGGCTTACCGTTTGCATATTGCCAACGTGCGGTACGTTATTTTAAAACCAAAATTTTAATAAAGAATTGTGCTAATAGCAATTAAGCTTTTTTCGGGCGGCTTTTGCGTTTTGGTATTTATTGCTTTTAACGCTAGCGGAACGCCGGGCCCGTTGTTTTTTATATAAATTGTGCCGTTTTTGGTTTGTGCTATTAATTTGGTAATTTGGGTTTGTTTGGGTGCAAACGGTGGAAATTCCGGATGCGGTTATTTACTTTTTCGAAATTGCGGTAAGGTTTTTAAATCGGGGCGTAAAGTACGGGCCATTTAATTTTGTATTAAAAGCTTTCCCGCGTTTTTTTAAAATTAAGGATTTTATTAAAAAACCATTTTTTGTTGTTGTTATTGGTATTTTCCCTTTTTGTTAAAAAAACGCCAATAATTCGTTGGTTATATTTTTTGTTAATGGCGTTTTATTCCGGCAATTTCGAATGGTTCCGCTAAATTAATAAAGTATGGAAAACGGGAAATAAGCGGTATTAAAGCGAAAGTTTAACGGTTAAAGCTTGTTTATAAACTTTGGTAATAAGGAATGGGCTAATTTATTTATCGTTTAGCTTAAAGGTTAATTTTAAAAATGTTATGTTTTTTGTATTTACTTAAATTTAATTTTTTGTAACGAACGTGCTTGGGTTGGTTTGGTAACGGTTGGCCGCTTTTTTGTACCATTTTTGGGTTGCAATTGTTATTGCTTTAATATAATTAAAAATTGTTTGGATTTTATTGGTTATCGTAAACGCATTGTAAATTTCCCGTTGTTTTGCCGGCGTATTGTTGGTATTTGGGGAAAAAATTGGTTCGAATTTTATAAAAAGGTTTTACCCGTAATTAGCGAAAAACGGTAAAATTTTCGTTGTTTTCGATATTTAATTGTTATTAACGAATTTTTCCAATAAAAGCTAATTAACCCAATCGTTTTAATAATAAAAGCAAAAATTACGAAAGTATTACTTTATATACGCATTTAAAATTTCCGTTTGCCCGTTAAATTTCGGGTAAAACGCTAACGATTTTTTTAAAGTAACGTTTAAGCGTTGCTGCAATTTCCGCCAAAAGTTAAATATAAATTGGGGCTTTTTATCGAATACAATGGTTTTAGGGGTGCCGTATTAGCGGTACATTACCAATAAGTAAGCGTTTGTTAAATTGCCCGCGTTAATGGTATTTATTGGAATATAATGTTTTATTTTTATTAATTTGTTTATTATTACTAAAATATTGGTATAAATAATACCCCGGCGTTTATACGGCGGCAACGGGTTAATAAAATTTATTAACAAATTTGCTTATGGTTTAAACGGGATTGGCAACGGTTAAAATAACCCGTTGGAAAAATGTTTTTTTTTTAACCATTTTGCAAAAATGGCAGCTTCGAATAAAAACGCTAACGTTCCGGAAAAGTTTTGGCCAAAAATATAATTTTTGCAATAAATTGTATATTTTGCTTTTTTTTGCGTAGCCGTTAAATAATAAGCTATGCATTTTGTACAGTATTTGCAATTGAAAAGCATCGTTTAAAAGGATAAACAGCCTTTTTTTAACGTAAATGCGCCCCCGAATTGCTTAGCAATTGGTTTTAACAATTTTAAACGTTTTGCGCAAAAACGCTAAAAAATGGCGAATGTTCGGGTTAACAAAATATTGTAACAGGTTTTAATAAAGCTTAAACGCGGAATAGCTTTTGTTAATAAGCGCGTTAATGGGTTCGGAAATATTTAATTAATATAAAGAAAAACATTAAAATTGCGCCGGCGTTTTGCTTGCTTACCGTTTTAAAAGGAAAAGGATTTTATGCTTATTAACAATGCGTTTGTTTGCAATAATGTTATAAAGCGTTAGCTTAATGCCGGGGGGTTAGGAAAGGGCGTTTGGTATAATGGCTATTTTTTTTGGCTTATATACGATTTGGAATTTAAAATTGCTAAAAAATTCGGACCAACGTATTTGCTGTTGGTTAAACAATTTGGTAATAGCGAAAAATTGTAAGTTTTTGTAGTTTGTCTAAATTTTTACTAGCGTTTCGGTTTTTTAAAGCTTCGGTTTCTATTTTTTAAAAGCGCGTATAATTGCAAGCAATTTTTTATTGTAAATTTTGTAATTGCATTTAGTTAGTAAGTGCTTGGTTAAAAAAAAAGCAACGGGCCGGCGTACTTTAAGCGCATTTATTTAAGATAGTACCCCGCCCGTAACCTAATTGGAAGCGTTCGTTTTTACGATTATTTTAAAGGTTAGGTTATAATATGCAAGCACGATGTTCGAGGAAAAAGCGGTTTTAAATTGGTAAAAAGTTGCTATTGTTTCGATAAGCTATTAGCGTACTTATAATTGCTTGTTTATTAATAAGTAAAGGGGTTTGGCGATAGCGAAAAAACTTTTAATAAACCGGCAATAAAAGTTAGTAAAGCTTATAAAACGGCGGAATTTTTTTAAAATTGTAAACTATTTCCATTAACGGATTGTTTTAACCTTTTTTTCGTTTATGCGGATTTTTGTAATTAAAATAATTAAGCCAAAATATTTGGTTTTTTGTATTAAAAATTTGCATTTCCGAATGTTAATAATAAGGCCCGCGTTAACAAGTTTTTAAACCATTACGCAAACGTAGCGCTAGTATTTCGCTTGCGTTTTGTTATAAATAAAAACGTTGTTAAGGTATGTTATGGCGTAACGGTTTAATGCATTTAACAAAATGCGGTTAATATAGTATTAAAAAAAGTTAAAAGCGCTTGTTATGCCGAAATTTGCTATTAAGCATTTAAAAAAGCCGAATTTGGTAATAAACGCTATTTTCCATTCGTTTTTTAGGGCAATTCGTAAGCGGTTAAACGCCGCAATAATATTTAATTTGGTAAAATATTTGGTTTTCGAAAAAGCGTTTAGTATTTTTTTAATTAAAAGGATAGGATATTTATTTTTTACGGTAACGTTATTTAAATCCCGGTAATTAATACAAACGCGGATTTCCCCCCCGGGTTTTTTTGCTAAAAAAACCGGGGCAACCGCTAGCGATATATTGTTGCGTATAAAGCTTTTCGCCAGGTATTTATTTAAATACTTTTTAACAATTCGAAATTCCTTTTAAAATATAAATTTATTGTAATGGTAAAGGGGCGTTTTGCTTGGGAACAATTCGATTTTGTAATTGGAAAAGCAATGCGGTAATAATTTGTTAGCGTTTTGGGGAAAAAAGCATAACGCTAAATTGCAAAATTCGTGGGGAAAGCGCTATAAAAATTTTTTTATCGTAACGGGGGGCTTGCTATCCAGGTATTTTTGGATATTATCGTTAAAAATGCGCCGGAAATGTAATGCCTTTTTAACCCAATTTTGGAATGCGGTTAAGCGTAGTTTTAGCATATCCCGAAGGATTTTATTGGATAAAGTTAAAATGGAGCGGAAAATTTCCATTAACGTATTGTTAGCGAATTGGTTGGCGCTTATTAAGGGTATTAAAGGTTTGGGGCAAGTTTTAGCGTAAAGCTTTGCTATGGTTGTTTATTTAAATTGCACGCTTTTTTATTTGCAAAATAATATAAAATTGGGAACGTTAAGCATGCGTATATTTGCGGGGTTAAATTTGTTATCGTTGTTTTTTAAGCGGTTGCGTAATAAATTGCTAGCGTTTAGGTTTAGTTTTAATAGCGTAATGCTGTATATAATTATTAAGCCCGTTATTTAATTAATATAAGGGTTATAGTAACGTAGCTAAAAAAGCTTTAGTATAATGTTAAGGCTTCCCGTTTTTAATAACCAAATGTATATGGTAAACGTTTTTATTTAGCAAGCAATATGGTAGCGCATTTTAACGCATTTGCGAAAGTAATTCGTAACTTTATTATTAGCCAATTTTAAAAGGATGGGTTTGGGCAAGGCAAAGCGTGGCAAGTTATGGTTGTGCGCAAAAATGTTGTTAATAAATGCTTATAAGGAACATTTGGTATTTAAAAGGGTGCGGTACCGGGTTGGTAGCGTTTTTTCGGTAAAAAGCTTGTTGTAAAATAAAAAAGTAAAATTGGGTTTTATTAAATGTAAATATACTTTTATTTTTTTAAAAAGTTGTTAGCGAAATGCTAATGGCTTTAAAAGCAATTGTACTTAAAGCTTATTTTTTTAGCTTTTTTTTTTGTGCAAGCGGTTGCTTGGTGCCCCGCCCCGCCGCAATAAAAGTACAAATTATTAGTGCGCTTGTACTTTTTTCGGGCGTTAGTAAAGGGGGGTTGGGGCTTTATCGTAATTTTGTTAAAATTTATAGCGTTTAAATGCTGGGCCGGTTTTAGCGCATCGTTAGCGTTGGGATAGCGTATTAAAAAATGGGCGTTAACGTTTTGTTTGCCCCGGAAAATGTTGTTGGCGATGTTATTGGTTAAATTCCGGAATAAATTTATTTACCTTTCGAAATTGTTAGGTTTTGGGCGTTCCATAATTAACGTAATGGTTTTATGCAATAAACGGTTTACTTTTTGCTTAAAGGCCAATATTTGTAAGTTGTTAAATAAATTGCACATATTGCTAAGCTTAATAAAATTGCCGATAAAATTGTTAAAAAAAGAATTATTTTAAGCGAATAATTTAAAATTTCGATTGGCTTTTATTAATATATTAGTAATAATGTAAATTTAATTTAGCGTTTTAATAACGTTTGGGTAATTACGTTAACCAACGGGCTATTGGAAAACGTTATTGCCGGCCGTAACAATTTGGTTAATTTTCGTTTTTATAAAAGCAAAAGCGTTATTGCTTAAATGTTAGGACAAAAAAAAAACGCGTTTTAATAACGTTAAAAAAGCGGCCCGGTATAGTTTTATTTGTACTTTAAGCAAAAAGCGCTAATTGGTATAATGCTTTTATTGCTAAATTTGGTTTATTTTTATGCTTTTAAAAATTTCGAAAGTGGTTATTCGGGGGCGGATTGCTGGCAATAACGCGGCGGTTTTAAAAGGTTGCGTTAAAAAGGGCGTATTTGTAATTGGTATAAATATGGTTTGGCTAAATAGCTATTGGATTTAAATTTAAAATTTGCAAATTGTTATTTTTTGGTTCGAAATTATAACGTAAACGGTATCGGCGTTTTAACGGTATATTGTTAGCAATTTGTTAATGGTTTAAAAACGGGTTTTTATAACCCGGAAAATATGTTTAAATTAGGTTTGGGTTTTATTAAAACGTTTTAAATGCAAAGCGAAATATAAAACGGCGTAATTGCTAAAATTGTTTTAAATTGCTTTGCGTATGGAATGCAAGGTTGGAAATAAAAAAATAGCGTTTTGTAAAATTGTTATTGTTAAGCCCGAAAGGCCCGTTTTAAAGGCGTTAAATGCGGTGGATATGGTATAACCGCAGCGGTAATTTGCTAACGGGTTATTTGGTTAAAAAAATTAAATCGGGGAAATGGAAATGTTTTTCCGAAATTATACGGCAAAATTTAGGGTAAGTATTAACGTTGGTTAATTGTAAGCGAAAAAGTATGCTACCGTTTTACAAAGTTATTGGCAAAAAAAAAACGGAATATGTTAATATCGGGTTTCGAAAATTTAAAGTGCAACAAATTGCTACGGCTTACATTTTATTGTTATAAAAAAGGCTTTGTTGTTGCACGAAGAGGAAGCTATTTGGGCAGAGCGTCCCTGGCGTTCTGTTGCGGTTTTGTAAGCGTGACGTTGGCGCGCTAAGAGTGCGGCCTCAGGTTCTTCCCCAGGTGCCCCGACGCGTACCGTGACACAACCAACGGATACAATTAATAAAAAAATAAATGGGTAAAGTCCGTCGGTTTAAAAAGCGGTTACCCCGCACCGTTACGTAACGGACAAATGGTACGCTTAATATTAAAAGTATTAATAATATTATTAATACTTGCAATACTTAAAAGATCGCAAGTATTAACCTTTAAGCAAAGCAAGTGCTTGTTTTAAAAGCAAAGTATAAAAAGGAAGGGTTTTTTACTGTTTTAAGTAACCTTTGGAGCAAGCATTTAAACCGTACCCAAAATACTTTGTAAATCCTTTTAATTGTTAAGTTACGTGCTATTGCTTAGTATTCCTTCGGTGCTTTACCTTAAAAGCAAAGGCTTAACTGTAACATTTATCAAGCAACATTATTAATAAATGAATTAAAAATTAAAAATAAAAAAGGAAAAAAATAGCAAAAGGAAAAACGCTGCAATAAAGCGGTAAATTTAAAAAAAATGTAATTACCCCAGCCTTAAAAAGTTAAATTTATTTTAAACTTTATTAAAAAAACCCTTTAAATATTTTATTAACCATTAATAATTATTACGAATTAATAAGCAAAAATAACGCAGCTATTTATTTTTATGCATAAATAACGGAAATTTATTCGAACCCAGGGTTGGGAATTAAGTTGTTTAAGTTACTCGTTAAGTTAGTAAAAAGTTACAGTTTAAAGCTTAATATTAAATTAACTATTATAATTATAAGTATAAAAATACCACCATTAAATACACAAAACTCAGTTTTATATAAATAATATTTAAAATATTTAATTACGTAACTATATATTACGTAATTTGCA
>NW_008804545.1:3169406-3263373 GCF_000145635.1 Gaeumannomyces tritici R3-111a-1
CAAGCAACATTAATTAATAAATAGAATTAAAAATTAAAATAAAAAAGGAAAAAATAGACAAAAGGAAAAACGCTGCAATAAAGACGGTAAATTTAAAAAAATGTAATTACCCCAGCCTTAAAAAGTTAAATTTATTTTAAACTTTATTAAAAAACCCTTTAAATATTTTATTAACCATTAATAATTATTACGAATTAATAAGCAAAAATAACGCAGCTATTTATTTTTATGCATAAATAACGGAAATTTATTCGAACCCAGGGTTGGGAATTAAGTTGTTTAAGTTACTCGTTAAGTTAGTAAAAAGTTACAGTTTAAAGCTTAATATTAAATTAACTATTATAATTATAAGTATAAAAATACCACCATTAAATACACAAAACTCAGTTTTATATAAATAATATTTAAAATATTTAATTACGTAACTATATATTACGTAATTTGCATTAAGTCATTTTTTAAGTTATTTTTAACTTTTTTTTAACTAATTGTAATTTAATGCATTTTTACCAGCTTATATACCATTTTTAAGTAATATAAACTTATAATATTTTTTTTTTGCTATTTGTTTATATAAATACGAAAAAATAAACGTTTTACCTGTTTTTGTTGATTTTATATTTTATCGCAAAGTTTAACTTAAAAAATGACTTAATAACTTAATTGTAACTTAATTCCCAACCCTGTTCGAACCCGTAAAAGCAAGTTTCGGCGGCCTATTTAAAAAAACCTAAATTATAAAAAAGTTTATACCGCAAATAAAACGGGGATAAAAAATCTTAAAGCTTTTATACGTTTAAGGAACTTTTGTAAAATACGTTTTCGATATCGTTGTTATAACTAGCAAAGTTATTGCCGGGAATTTAAGGAAAAAGGGGGGGGGGGGGGGGAAAGCAGCAACTTTTTTAATATCCTTTTCAGGTGTTGCCATTTCCTTTTTAACCGCAACCACCGCAATAATTACTTTTATTAAACCCGTACAGCCGCTTGTTTCCGTATTAATAAATTGGAATTTAATCGATTTACTAACGGGGTTAATTACATTTACTTCCTTTTTTTCCCTTTTTTTATTCTTTTCGCCGGCTTTATTATTATTATTACCGTTATTAATTTGCAAAAAAATTATTAAAATTAGGCTTATTTAAACGGGGCTTAACGGTATTAAAAAAAGCAATAACATCGTTGCAAAAACGAATGTAATTAAATAAACGTGCAATTACGCTTTAAATACAAATATTAAACCAATTTTTTTTTAAAAAAACGGAAATGCGTTAATGCAACCGTTTCGAGAAAAAATAGGTTAAAATATTAATTATAAAAACGATTCCGGTATAAATATTGGAAATAACGAAATTGCGTTAAGCTATAATGTTGGGGTTATTTGCGGGGTAACGGGGAAAAGCAAAAATATTATTAAGTAAATACGTTTTACAAACGGCTTTAAACGTAGCGTAAACGTTACGTTCGTATTAAAAAACCCATTTTTCTTAATTTTAAACTCCTACTAACGTGGTTTATAACACTTCTTGTGTGTTTGAAGCAACCTAAAGCTGGTGTGTTTCACAAAAACTGGAGTTATGTCGCACGGTAGTTGGGTGGATTAAGTGGGCGTGGGGCTACAGCGGGCGGAGGGACCAAGTCATGTACCTGCGATGTGTGGTATTTAGCTGCCGTCATTGCCGATTCCGAATCTATCATCAAACGAACAAAGGACTCTCGGCACTAACAGCAGCCGCCGCCCTTGCCAACGCCGCCATCACCATGGAGTTTAACAGCGGCTCTCCGTATCCGGAGGGCGTCATATCCTTTCTTGACACGGACTTGTACAAACTCACTATGCAATGCGCCGTCCTCAAGCACTTCAGCAGTGCCTCAGTCACTTACGCCTTTAGCAACCGTACACCAGACAAGAGGCTGTCACGCGCCGCTTACCAATGGCTCGCCGACCAGATCAGGAGTAGGGAAACCCCCCACCAGGGCGGCCACCCCACCACTCGCCATCACCTCTTTCCCATCCCTATCCATGACCGTGGTGGCGGGCTAACCGCGGAAACAAAATGAATCGTTTAAACGACAATCCTTTGTGCAACCTCGTTCATCAGAGCTGGGAAATATCTCGCTGTCAGACGAAGAGTACCGTTTCCTCAAAGACAACTGTTCCTACCTCACAAGCGAATATCTAGCGTTCCTTCGCCAATTCCGGCTGAGCCCTCGGGACCAGGTACTTGTCAAATTTGTCCCGCTCGACGCCGATACAGGCGCCGATGACGTTCTGGGCGATGTCGACATCCAGATCAGTGGTAGGTGGGTCGACACGATCCTCTACGAGATCCCAATCTTGGCCCTGACCTCGGAGGCCTACTTCCGCTTCATGGACACGGATTGGGACTACCGGGGTCAGGAGGAGCTCGCCTACGACAAGGGTGTGCGCCTGCTCAAGGCCGGCTGCGTCGTGTCCGAGTTCGGCACCCGTCGCCGCCGCGACTACCACACGCAAGCCCTGGTCTTCCGAGGGCTTGCAAAGGCCGGCAAGGAGGCCCAAGATGGCGGCTGGCCCGGCAACCTTACGGGCACCAGCAACGTTCATCTGGCCATGCGCTTCAATATGGCCCCGGTAGGGACCGTCGCGCACGAGTGGTTCATGGGCATTGCTGCCATTGTGGGCGACTACAAGGTCGCATCCGAGGAGGCCCTTGCCCGTTGGGTCGACTGCTTCGGCCCGGGTGTCCTGGGCATTGCGCTCACTGACACATTCGGGACACCGGAGTTTCTCAAGGCGTTCGGCCGGCCGGCGCGCTGGCTCGACCCCGCGCATGAGATAAAGGCTGGCACCGGCAAGACATACGCCGATGTGTTTGCGGGGGTTCGTCAGGACTCGGGAGACCCTGCCAACTTCGTCAAGAGGATGCGGGCCTTTTATGACGAGCAGGGCATCAAGGAGAAGAAGATTATCGTCTTCTCGGACTCGCTCAACATCGAACGCTGCCTCGAGTACAAGCAAATTACGGAAGAGGCTGGACTGACACCAACGTTTGGCGTCGGCACCTTTCTCACTAACGACTTCCTCAACCTATCGACGGGTAACAAGTCAGTGCCGCTGAATATCGTCATCAAGCTGAGCTCCGTCGACGGAACCCCGGCAGTTAAGCTGAGGTCAGTAACTCCCCTTGGGGGGTGCCGCCAGCCCCAAAGCGGCCGGCTCTAAGAACAGTATTCCCCTGTCCATGTCTCGCTTTCTAACGGGAGGCCATGTGCTCCTATTCATGTCTACGCGCGTAATAGCGACAATATTGGCAAGAACACCGGCGATGCAGCCACCGTCGAACTGGTCAAGCGCGAGCTTGGGTACATCGAGAACGAATGGGAGGGTGGTGATGAGACATCAAGATGGGGCAAGGAGGTAGAAACAGCATCTAGTCGCTGACTGAGTACACAAGCAAGAAAACAACCCCGAGTGTGAGTAGTCACCTTGATGTAAGTGGACATCATTTAAGACGGCCAAGTTTACCCCAGCTCGGTGGTTAACCTTCTAGCTAACACCACATTTGCTCGGGGCCAGGAGGTCAAGTTGCAAACGGACGGACAAAAAATCCGGTGCGCAAGCACACGTCGTGATGTATTCCAGAACCCTTGAACCCTGCGCACGTTGTGCGTGATTAGCGTGCGCGTGGCTTGAGGATTTGATGCAGTTTGGTGCAGTCTCCTGTGGGGATAACGACATTCGGCTCGATGGCCGATCTCGGCTTGAAGCTGGGTGTGAGCTTGACATGTGCGTCCACAGCCGCTTGCAAGCGTCCATGTTGGCGTAGCGACTGTTTGGGCTTGCTTTCAAAGGCTCTTCTCTTTGGCCAGAATGATGATCGTGTTGTCCTTGCATCTCCACGTCACACTGTTTTTTTTATTTTGTTTTTTTTGCGGTCCCACGCGTTCCCTAGCCTCGGTCAGCTATAAAAGCCCCAGGACGCTCATCCTGAGTCGCGCCATTTCAAACCAACAGGAACCACTTTGGTGCCAGAGTCATTTGGCGTCTGTGCTGGTTCTGCCCTGACACCATGTCACCCTGCCCAGTTCATCAGGTGGTCAAGTGTGGGCAAATGCCGGAAAGGCTCGGTGCGAATCGGACTTAAAGGAAAGGCCGACTAGGCGCGGCAAGGGTCTTGGGGTGTGGCAAAGGGCGCAGCCGCTTGCCATCGGCAACCTTGCACTGTTACAGTCGGCATTTGGCTCCACGAGAGCTCAAATGCTGGGACACCAGTTTGACTGGCAGCTCGGCGCCGATACAAGGAGCAGGGGATGGGCGCCCAGGCGGGCGGGCTGTTGCTCCGCATGGCAAAGCTGCCCAGACGCTGAAATGCTATCTGGTCAGGATTGACAGCCCGTTTGGGGCGGGAGCAGAATAGCGGGCTGGTGAGTCTGACCAGCCCTGATGGCACCCCTGTCCATCCCTCTAGTTCGGGCGCCCCCTTTTGGGCAAGTTGATGACCGCACGATGAACGACCCGACCCCGACTCCGAGCCCGAGGCCGACCCCGACGCGTCCCTCTGGATCCCACCTGCAAGCGCAAAGGGACATTATTAATCGTGCCGGTTTCCCCCATCGCCGTTATGGTGCTTATTAGTAGTGGCGTCGATGGTGTTTTCCATTGCCGTTGCGTCTCCCTTTCTTCCCTTCCTTCCTTTTTACTCTCCCTTCCCCCTTTGGCCCCTGCTCGGTTTGCCCGCCGCCGTAGTTGTCATCTAACACCGTCCACATCGCATAATCAGCCTGAACCCGAGCCCACTTTGCTCGATACCTGCATTCGATATTTTTGCAGTCGGACTGGTGGTACTTATACATACCTCAAGATTGATATCCAATCTTACGCTGGCACACCCACCCACACGTCTAACTGTCCGGGGGTACCTCGGGAGGCGGTTTGGGTCAGACAAGCGTCACTCGGCCTTCTTCGGCGGGAGCAAGGCCGGCGTGCTGGTGAATACCCGTGGTCCAGCTGTCTGCAGTACTAGCTGCGACCAACAACAGGATGGGGAGTGGGCTACCAACACCACCGCGGGAGGACGTTACCAAAGCATATAGCGTCAGGAAAACCGCGGCAGTATCCAAGTCGGCAAAGGCAGCTCAGCGGAGTTCAAAACGTGGTTCCATCAGGGTGCATCTACCAGTACCCTCCAGCCATGTATCGTCGCTCGACCCACAGTCGGCGGCAGCAACTTCACAGTCTTCGGCAGACGCAAGACACAAGAGGGTATGGAAAGCCTGCGAGAGGTGTCGGATGAAGAAGACAAAGGTAAGCGTTGACAGGTCCAGCTGAGCGAGCGACAACATGGACTGACGCGCACCCAACCAGTGCGACGGCGAGTTTCCCTGCAAAAGGTGCAAGGATGACGGACTCGTCTGCACGGCCGGCCTGCGGCGCAAGGCTGAGTACAAGAACATACCACGGGGCTACGCCGAGGTGCTGGAGAACACGCAGTTCGCCCTCGTGGCGACCATTCACAAGCTCTACGCCATGGTCCGCGAGTCGCGGGCCTGGGACCTGGGTGAGCCCGAACTCAACGACAGGGGCCAGGCAGTCATCCACGACATCGCCTCGCGGCTGAGCTGCATCCGGCCCAACAGCGACGTCGACCACGTGCCCGTCCAGGCCGCCTTCCCGGAGGACGAGGCCGGGCTGGCCGACCTGATAGCGACGCTCCAGACGCAACAGCAACAGGAACAGCAACAGGCCGCCGGCTCGTCGCGGGCGGACCGGGCGAGCTCGTGCGAGATGGATACGTCGGACCTAGAGCACGACTATAGGAAGATGGCGTTTGGCGGCGGCGCGGCCAACGCGCCCTCGTCGTCGGCGGGCGCGGCGTCGCCGCAGAGCCTCTACACCGACCTGGACGCCAGGCCGGACTCGGCCGCGAGCTTCTCCCCGCACTCCCCCGCCCTCGGCCCGGGCGCCTCCGGCCTGTCTTACGAGCCGTGGGGCAGCGCGGGCGGCGGCATGCCGGCGCGGCCCGACATCAGCATAGCAGACGTGGTGGGGGTCGGCGCGATCGACGACTTCCACGACAGTTTCCTCCAGCGCGCCGACGCGCAGTTTATGGACGAGGACCTGCTGCGCCAGGGGCTGCTCGAGTCCGAGTTTGGGATCCTGAAGCCGCACGCGCCATCGTGCGCCAACCCGGCGGCTATGATGGGGTTGGGAGACCCGATGATGTTTTCGGGATATGACCCAGAGACGTTGCGCATGTGAGGGTCTGGCATGCCTAGAAGCGATCAGGATCACTGCGATGTGAGGAAAGATCTTGTAGATACCTAACTCCAACCATTCATGATAGAACATCTGCGTTACGACACATGCGCATCTGCCCGATAGGGAGTAGGCTATGCGAAGGGACATGCACTCACACACGGCCAAGCCCCATTGAGAACTCGCCAGCTCTCGCGATACGTTGTGAAGTAAACCATCGCCATATGGGGCGGATGGGACAGATCCAGTATTTCGTATTTACCCCAAACTCCCATTCTCGTTGCATGCCCCTTGCATCCTGCCTCTTTCGCTAGCAAAGGGTTGCTCCGAAAAAGAAAAAAAAAGGTATTGTCTCGGCGTGCAGGGTTCGGGCTTACCCAATGACCCGTTATGCCGGCGGACTCGACACTGGCGATCGGAGTTACGGCGCATTGCTTTGGTGCCGCCTTGGCGCGCACTGGGCTTACTGTTGTTCGCAGGAGAGACAAGGAGGAGTCGTAGGGGATAGGTCAAGGCCGGTGGGCCCGGAGTTAGGACGGGCGCCATGTGCACGAAAGCCGCCGGGGTGTTCTTTTCCATTCATTCCCGTCATCATGATCCATTCGGAGTCATCCGATGACTGTGCGACCACATGGTAACTACCGAGGCAAATACCTTCCGTGCTGACTGGGATAAATGCGATATTTGTGTGTCTGTCTATTCAGGCACCGTCACTCAAGAGAACTAACTATCTGGTCCTTCCGAGGGCTACTCAACTCCCCACAAAGAGTAATTCCCGCAAACCACCGTTGGCATCCGGGATAGGCCGCGCCGCGCCGTGTATGGGACTTGGCTTTTCTGCCAGCCCATTCCCCTCCCATTAGTGTCGAGTGACACGCTCGACCCTCCGGACGTCGTCGGGCATGCGTGTGATGCAGAGCTCTCGACAGAACCGACCCCAGTCGCTGTTGCCAGTGGCGTCCTTGACGGCTTCTTGCAAGTCCTTGCCGTACCGTTCGCGATATGCCGCCTTGACGTCCGCCAAGTGATGCCGGTCCCAGTGAAAGCGGACCAGGCGTGAGGTGAGCAGCTCCCGCCGCAGGCCGTCTCGCTTGGACGCCGTGAGCGCATGGTGAAGCAGCAGCGCGTCGCGGACCGGCTTGTTAATAACACCGTTGAGGATATGCGCCAGGAGCTCGCCCTGAGCGGGAATAATCGGGAATATCAGCGTGGGGGTTTTCCAGATGGCGGGTGGGGTGGGATGGGATGAGTTGGGGTGTTGAGGATCTGTGGGATATATGTCATATCCACGGGTAGGTAGGCTCAAGCGTGCGGACTACTCACGACCAGGTTTCCACTCTTCTTCAACGCGTCACGGGCAAAATTCGACTTGTAATCGTGGCTGTAAAGCTTCAGAACTTCCCGAAGATGGTTGTCGCTGCGGTTCACAATGATGCCGATCATGGCGCTCTCGCCACCCTTGTCAGACATGACGGCGCGCCTGAGGGCCTTGACGTCGTCCTCGACCAGCATGCGGTCTATTGGCAGCAAGCGGCCGTGGCGGTCCGTCTCCTCCATGCGCTGCTCGTCGAGCACCATCATGATGGCCTTTTTGAACTTGTCCTCCTTGAGCTCTGTCTTCATGCAGGTCCTTAGGCTGTTGTCGTACTTTTTGTCGCTAAAGGCCGACTTGATCTCGTGGATCTCGTCGTTGGCGCGTCCCATCAGCGACTCGATCAGCAGCTCGCGTCGCGTCTTGTCGCCCTGGTACCAGTAGTTGGCCCAGTACGCCTCCGACTCCCACCGCCCCAGCGCGACCGAGTAGCACGCCTTCATCAGCGACGGGTCCTCATCCTTGAGCCGCGACCGGATGTGCTTGGCCACGTTGACGCCCTTGCGCTCAGGCCCCGTCTTCACGAGCGCCTTGTACTCGGTCCTCAGCGTCATGATCTGCT
Source organism: Gaeumannomyces tritici R3-111a-1 (assembly GCF_000145635.1). Lineage (NCBI taxonomy): Eukaryota > Fungi > Ascomycota > Sordariomycetes > Magnaporthales > Magnaporthaceae > Gaeumannomyces > Gaeumannomyces tritici. The sequence goes on from NW_008804545.1 coordinate 3,177,579, forward strand.
CGTGTGTCATGCCGGGCAGGACCTCCAGCAGCGGCTCTGTGTCAGGCGGCCCGCTGCCCTTGAGGGCCTTCGCCAGCCGCTCCGCGTCGCCGGCAGGGTCGGCGAATCGTGCGCGACGCTTCCTCTCGCCGCCCCCACCGTAGCGCTCGTCGTCGGACCCGAGCGGGGTAACGTCCATGATTTGCGCATCGGGTCTCTGTGATGCGAGCAGGAGCGGCGAGGGCATGGGAGACATGGACTGGTAGGTGCCGTGATACGACTCGAGCAGCGGTGAGGGGGGCGCAGATGATAGGGACATGTTGAGCGAGTGGTGGCCAGTGTTGACCGAAAGCGTCGACATGCGCGCCGTGGGCGGCTGCGGCGAGGCCTCGCGGGCTAGGCGCCGGCCGCTGCTGGAGCCAGGCTCCACCGTCACCACGCTTGCTGAGCCACCACGGCTCCGGGACCGCTCCCGCCTGGGCGGCTCGGCGGCTCCTAGAAGATCTTGACGATAACCGGCGGCCCGGTCTCCATAACCGCCCGAAGAGGACGGTTCTAGTGCCTTCGGCGGCGCCCCGTACGCAAGGTCATCCTCGTACCGGTTCCTGCTGTCGCGAGGGTCGGGTGGTGGGGCTGCCGCGGCGTACTTTTGCGGGAGGTATGAGAAGCGGTCCGACTCCGGGTAGCCGCGCTCCCGTCCAGCATCGTCCCGGGGGTCCCTGCCTCGAGGGTCCCGACGGTACGAGTCATCTGTGGGCGATCGCGGTGACTGATATCCGTGGTAGTCGTACGAGGAGGGTTGGTGATCCGGATAGTCATAGCCGCGGGGCGCGCCCTGTCGGTCGTCCCTGTCTTCGGGGGAAGGGGCGGCGTCAACGACCCTAGGTGGCTCGCGACTGCGGCTTCTGTCGCGTGCAGCTGGCGACCGCGACCGGCCGCGGCGGCGCTCGTCGTCAACTTGGAGTGACATTTCTCTAGATCTAGGCTCAATCGGATCGGAGAGATAGGAAGCGGGCGCTGAGCAGACACGCAGGGTGATTATTGGGTAGTGAGGTCTTTCGGAGGCGAATGCATTCGCAACAATGGTCTTCGTTCAACTGCAAACTGCGCTGTCAAGCTGTGTGGTGGGCAGGCAGGCAACAGGGAGCAAGGTAGGTGGGGAAGTGGAGGCACTCGCTCGCACGAGATTCCAGACCACAGGCCGGATCGGCGGCCGCCGCAATCAGCGAGGCTGGGGAGCCAGCACAGGGAGCCGAATGAGGGGTTTGACTGGCTCTTGTTGGTGCGCTTGCCTGTGCCTCAACTCCTCAGTTGCGCTGCTGGTGGGGATCACCCAAGTGGCCAAGCCCAAGCATGCAGGACTCCCAGGGCTAGCTCACCCGCAGAGCCAGAAGAAGGCGGCACTGGTGGGCGGTCAGTGTTCAGCTCGCCCGTCTTTCGGCCTCTCGGGGCTCACCCATTCGTTCACTGGCCAGTGGAAAAGCAGCCTCCCGATCAAGCCTTCTGCCTGTCGTGTCTCACCCAGATGTGTCCAATTTGCTCGAGGGGGATCTTCGCCGTGGCTAGCGCGCCGAGCCCCTGCAGGGGCTGGCTCGGCATGCATGGCTGGGCTTATGCATACCCTGCCGCTCGTATATGATTGTGCCCTCAAGAGGCGGTTCACCGCGGCGTGGCTGGTATGCAACATGAAGACAGTGTGGACGACGGGGAAAGACGAGGAGAGTTCACTTTTGTCGGTTGTTGAATAAGTGGTACAACATAAAAAAGCAGGCCTGGTATGAATGGCGAAAAAGCCAGAATCATGAATCCAAAAAGTGACATCCAAACGCACCCTGAAACTGGTAACGCCTACCGCAATGGAACTCCTCAACGTCCGCGCCGAATAAAATACAACGAGTACATATCCGAGAGCACATGCATGTGCTCAAGTTCCGGTAAGGACGGGCCTGACAAAAGAAATGAGCCTTCGGCCGTGGATGATTGGTGGCTCATGGTATGTGTTCATCACGCCCCAACATTGTCGCGTCTCATAGGTGTACTTTCTCTGATACGACCTGTCCATGTCTGTGTTCCGCCTGGATCGAGAGGGGCTGCTGTGTTGATGGCGGCTCGATTTCGAGTCGGATGACTCCTGTTGGACCGTCGTTTGCGTTTGTGTCGTTTGAGAACCTGGAGCGATAGGCGTTAGCATTTTGAGGGCAAGAGCAGGCACAGCCATGGGCAAGTGGGGGTGCAGGACCAAGCAAGCCAAGCTTCATGGTGCCAGGGGACAGTGGGCTTTGGAGGCGACTTACTCATCGCGAGAACCCCTTGACTCTGCCTTGACGATTGCGGCAACAAACAGAGCCACAAGAAAGATGACAACCACCTCGACGCGATGGCGGTATGCCGCAAAGGCGCGATGGCAAGGGTGAGCCGTGGAGGATGTGGTGGTTGGCTGGTGCCCTCGGGTCGCCGGTGCCTCTGCGGTTTGGTGGACTGTGCCGACCTTTTCGCTGGTGACTGGGGCGGTGCTGGCCACAACCTGGCTCTTGTGTCCCTTCCGCGGCAGGGAGAGGAGGTATGTTGTCGGGATAGGTTTTTGCTCCGCTAGAACAACCGATGGCATGGCCGAGCTAGGGGGCATCTGCGGCCGGTTGTCGATGGGCTCCAAGGACTGAGCGCCGCCGTTGAGCACGGGCAAGGGCGTTTCTGGCTTTACTCGCGTTTGAGGCGGGGAATGGGGCACTTCGATACCGGCCCCGTCAACGACAGCGAGGACGGGACGCGCAGCGGCGAGCCGCAGGAGGAGCGGTAGAAGCAATGCCGCCTTCATGGTGCTGGTGGTGTGTGAGTGGCGCGTGGAGTCGGATCGACCAAGGTGAGAAGAGGGACGTGGGGCTCGTGTGCGGATGCGTGTGTGCCTTGGTCCTCGATCGTCCCTCGGTGTGCCTAGTCCTCGGCGTGCCTCGTGTTGTCGGCGTGGGTGGTGGAAATGTGGATGAAGGTCGGGGGAGAGCGGGAGCGTGGCGTGGGCTTATTTATTCTGGATGGCTTTTCGATGCCCAGGTGAAAGCGAAGCTGGATTGCAAGCGGAGACAATGCTTCTTTGCACCACTTTAGCAGGGGGCTGCAGGGCTGCCGATAGTTTATTCAACGAGGATTTCGGCGAGCCGCCTATATTGCGCCATGCTTCTCCAAATCGGGCCAAAAGGTTCGACAAGGCCCTCCCCACCGTCGCATGAACGTGGTTATGACAGCCCAGCCCAAAACACAGCGCACAACCAGCCCCAGGTTCCGGTGCTTAAAATACACCCAATGGCCCGTCGGACAGTCAAGCACCCTGCTGGCATGCGTGTTGCTTGCCTATCATTCCCCAACGAACGCCGGAAACTTGGAAATTTCTGGTTCCAGCACGCAGGCCAGGCAGACGCAGGCTCAACCCTTGCGTGCTTTGTCGGAACAGCGAATGAGGCACAACATGAACCCAGAGGAGAAGGGGGCCAGAAGCACTGGCATTGGGCCACGCGCCGCGACCAGTGCATGCCAAGACACGCCATTTGCTCCTTGCTCATGTCCGTTTTCCAGCTGACGGCGCCCAATCGAATGGGCTGGCCGTTCCACGAGGTCTAGGCCTGCCCGCCAGACGGATATCAAGAGCAAGATTTGTGTCTGGACCACGGCCTATGCCAGGGGACCCTTGCAGTCCCTGTGGGCCACCCGTGGTCCGTGGTGCGCGGGTTCCGGCGCAGCACAATCATGGCTGGTGGCGCATGCACGAACGCCAAGTTCCAGCGCTCCAGCACCCGCAGCAGGTTCCACCGGGGAATCCCAGGAAGCCCGAACCGGCCACAGCACACAAGCACCCGCGGAAACATCCTGCTCACGACCCTCACGTGGCTCGTCGGGCCTGCGCAGCGCTCGCTTCAACGTCGCTCTTTCATCCGCGGAATCCACGGGTGGCCTGCTCCATGGCGCCGCTCTCTGGTCTGCACCAGTCGTCCTTGCCCTCGGACTTCGAGGACACATACCAGTCGACTGCTGCCCGGCCTAGCCCCTCGTCATACTTGACGCCAACAAGGCCCTCAGCCCCCGAGCGTAGTCTCAATACCGTCAGCAACAGCAGTACCGATGCCGTCAACCGCCGTTCGAGGCAGCGAGATAGCCGCAGCCGCAGCCGCCGAAGGGCCAAGAGAACTTGGAAGAAGCTGCTCTGGGTGAAGCAGTCATGTCCGTCTCCTTGCTCCCTTGCAGCACGCCCTCGCCCTGTCCAGCACACCACATCTGTGGCTTGACAACTGACAATACTAACATAGGCTTTGTGCTACAAGACAGACCCCGATAACTACACAGATCAAGCAACCTTCCTCGACAACCTCCAGCGGAACCCGCGGCTCCAGCCCTACGAGTTCTGGCCTCTTGTTGCCGACTCTACCGTCATTGTTCAGCATGTGTGCTCCGTCATAATCTTCGTCGTGTGCTTCGTCAGCATTTTCCAGGAGCGCGTGAGTCCCGTGTCGGTCGTAAGCTGGGGCAGCTTTGCGACCTTTGTCGGTTGGTGTCTTGTCGATCGATGGGTGGGCCAGGAGGCCGCCGAGGAGGATGTCAGTCGTGGCGCTCTCACGTCCGCCGACCCGTCGAACCTGGCCAATCACACGCATTTTGATCGTCTTTCGAGGTCTTCCCTGCCCGACAGGTCTGGCTCACTGACTGGGGGGGCTATCTCGAGGAGTACCAACCCCGCCGCGACGGCTGTTGGCGCTTCCGCCGTTTCCGACGCCGACGTGCCCTCCACAGCCAGCTCCACTTCTAACCTGCTGCCCCGCCCTACCCCGGCCGAGCGGCCGAGACTCTCCATCATTTCCGGCAGCGGTGACGAGCATGGTGGATCAACGCTAGACCGTGGCGGCGCCCTCTCTGCTGCAAACCCATATTCGATCTCGGCCGTCTCGCTGATCTCGGCCACCTCTCAAATGAGCGCGACGAGCCCCACCGCGCGCAACGACATCCTGGCCGGGCCTAGACACAGGCCATCGTCACCCCTCCGGGGCGGCCGCGCCCATCTCCGTATCAACGCCATGAAGTCAGCTCTTCTGATATACTTCACTCTGCTTGGCCTGTCGCCGATTCTCAAGTCGTTGACTCGCTCCACATCGTCTGACAGCATCTGGGCCATGTCCTTCTGGCTGCTTGCGATCAACATCTTCTTTTTCGACTATTCGGGTACCTGGGCCGGTGTAAACAACATTTCAGTCGCCTCCCTGTCAACCAATGCGGCCCTAATGGCGTCCACCGTTCTTGCCAGCCGCCTGCCATCAACCGGCCAGGTATTCGGCCTGACGCTATTCAGTATTGAAGTCTTTGGGCTTTTCCCTGTCTTTCGCCGCTTCGCCCGCCACCGGAGCTGGCGTTTCCACGTCCTTCTCACCATGCTGCTCGTGCTTGGCGCCGGTGCCGGCGTGGGCATGACCATGGCCAGACACGACCCCGACGCGACCTGGCCTTGGAAGAGCGGCCTGGTAGGCATGCTTGTAGGCTGTGTAATCTCTGCCAGCGCCATGGGCGGGTGCAGCTGGTGGCTCCTGGGTCTACAAAAGTACAAAAACGAGATATACGGCCCATGGGACCCGGCTCGGCCGGTCATCATCAGCAGACGTCACTGGGATGACGAATAGCAAGACCCAGGACACAAATCCTAAACTCACTGTTCCACCACCCCGACAGGAAATATGCTGGTTGGCTGATTGAATCATACAAGGGGCCCACATTGGCCACTTGCCCTAGGAAACCATGCCCGGCTTGCGCTGCCAGGCCGCTACCTAGTTTTTGTGCGAGGATGTGTCTTTCATCAACCTCATGGCACTTTCTCGATAGCCACCTGCACCTCCATGCTTGTTTATGACCTCGTATACGTCCGTCCCTGGCCGCCCGGCTGCCCGGCGCCTCCCCACGATGGCGGTGTTTCGTGTGCTGGGTATTCTCAGCATTTCAGTCTCGACCTCCCAGCCACAGTCCGCGGCAATATCCGACACCCAGGCAACCAGACAGGCGTATGTGGATGTTGCCTTGGCTTTGTCTTTGGGTAGAGGTGCGCGGAAGATGGCTCCACCCAGGTTGTGGCTACAACATGGGATGGCGATAAAGGGGCAGTCGGAGGCAGCGGCCAGTATCGGTGTCCAGGGCGTCAGTTCATCCGCATGGTTGGATATGATGAAGGTGCCCTTGGGGAACGTTCCGTCGTGAGATTTGGCCTCGAGTGAGCCGCCGTCCGAGTCTTCCGGGGAAGATCCGTGCTCGGGTTGGATCAGGGAGGGCAACAGGACGAGCTCACGTAGGAATGCATTCCCATCACGCAGCTTCCCGTTGTACATATTCCAGGACTTCCTGGATCGTGCGTCAAACCCCCAGCCACTGGCCACCGAAAACTGACGCAATCAGTGGTTTTGATACCGGAAAACCCCAAACAGAGAGGAAAGCTGATCGGTGTGCCCAGCCACGGATTTCTGTAATCTTTGGTGGCAGGGTTGTTGGGGAAAGAGTGGACTGACCGGAAGCCTTCAAAGTTCAGAATGTGAACCAGCAGGCCATTTCCAGTCCCGATATCCACGAATCCCGGGAACTCTTGGTCCTTATACAAATCGGCCCACAGCTCCAAGAGGAAAGCGGCGATGCCAAGATCCTCAAACACGTGCTTCATAGGATCAGTGGTCTCGACCCAGCCTTCCACAAGCCTCTTGGCGTACTTTTCCTTGAGGCGGGAGTATCTGTCCTGGAGTACAGCCTGGGGAACTAGGATGTCGTGATGGACCCGCTTGACGTAGCCGTTGAGTTGTCCCTGGCCAAGCTTGTGTAGAATAGTCAGGATGTTGAGAGCCGTGCGCTGGAGCTTCGTGTACATGGGAACGTCTTCGAACAGTCGATAGTGGACTGAGAAGGTTCCCTTCCTCAGGCTAGCGTCCCACTCGTGGAGAAGCCCGACACCGGCGACCTGGGGATGATAGAACGGCACTTCGGAGGCAGATAAAACATGTGGAAGGTAGAGCACAAGACGCCTGCTGATGCCGCTCTTCCCGGCCTGCTCGGTGGAAGCGTAGAAGGGGCAGCTTTGCAGGAGGGTGTTGTCCCGCTTTGTGTTCCTCGGGATGAGGCGTCGGACGAAAACGCGCTCGCAACGCATGTCCCTGAGCACAGGAATCCGGGGCTGCCCCCCCTCCTCCCAGGGCGAGGCACCGTCGTGCTCGGCAAGAAGATCAGCCCGGAAGAGCCAGGTGGAGAGCAAGTTCGGGTTTCGGATGGCATTCAACATGGCCTCGTAAAAGTGCGTCGGGTCGAAGTCGCACTGCCGCCGGCAAACTGGGAGCCATTTTGTCGCCGGCGGGGGCTGCTCCCTCTGGTCTTGGTCAGCTTGCACGATGAGAGCACCTGCGTCGTCGGCGTATTCCTCTGTGACCGAGCCGGCGATCCCGCCGCGGTCCATGGCGGGGTTTCAAGTTTTGCACCGAAGCGCAGCAAGATGCGAGAGAGGTGCGGTTGGTGGCGCGGTCAGACGGTGGGAGACATGCCAGGGCGTGGGTAGTGGGATCAGTTGTTAGCAGGGCCCCTCCCACCTCGGCTGCTGCCCCCTGCGGGTGGCCGACCGCCCAAGTGCCGCCACACCAATCGAGGTCACCTGCCGAGCTGAACGCGCAACGGACTGGTCCACGGCCTGCCGGCCAGCTCACAGCCACAACCTATGCTGGGGCTAACTCTATTTGGGGGCCGGCTGGACCGAGGGCGGCATTTGATGCCTTAACTTTGAGGCTTGGAAGTCTCCAGACCAGTCTGTCACAAGAGCAAGCCCCACCAACCTTTGTGGCCCCCGCTCTTTTTATTCTCCCCTCTTCCTCACCCTTCATTGCTCAGCCGACCCGATTACTTTAAAAGCAACCATCAACCGCCCCTCGTAACAGCGACGCCAGATAGCATCGTCATCTCGCGACACCAGCTCGGCCCCGTCGTACAATTACACTTCCCTTCGCGCTCCGCTTTCCACCCCTAGTCAAACTCGAGCCAGAGCGAGACGCAATCAGTCGTCGGTCGCTACCTCTGATCTCCTCCTCCATACGCAACTCTCCCAAGGACACCCCGATACACTAGGGTTTATGTCAATCGAAAATCTCAAGACTGTTGGTAAGGCTCACCAGGCTCCTCTTGCCGCGACGGTCCAGTCCGAAATGCAACCAGCCCGGCTGGCCTCCCAGGTGTTGCTAGCTGGCTAGCTCATTGCCAGACATTTCATCGGACAATCAAAGACTGACGAGCAAACGCCGATGTCCAGACCCCTTCGCCGAAGCCGACGAGGACACCGGAGAGCAAGCTAATGCTCAAGCGTACATCCATATCCGCATTCAGCGTACGTCTCGATACCACCTTTTGGCGGTGTGCCTTCACCGGTGAAGGATGAAGCCTCCCCGACACGAACCAGCCAGTTTCTAACATGAGATGGCGCAACAGAACGCAATGGACGCAAGACCTTGACCACCGTGCAGGGGATCCCCAAGAAATTCTCGAGCAAGAAGATCCTTTCTACCGTCAAGAAGCAATTTGCCTGCAATGGCACTGTTGTCACCGACTCGGAGATGGGTGAGGTGATCCAGCTCCAAGGCGACCAGCGCAAGGCCATGCAGGACTTCTTGTGCGACAAGGAGTCTGGCCTTGAGATGGATCCCAAGACGATCAAGGTGCGTATCGCCCTCCCCTCCCGCCATCTCTGTGCCCCTAGCCATCGACAATTGTACTGACCCCGTGTGCACGGGTTTAGATCCACGGCTTCTAATCGCCACCTCACGGACACACCGTTCCGGCACTGGCTGCGACAGCGAGCTGAAAATATCTGCTTCCCCAAGCACATCCTGAGTCGAGTAGGCTCGAGTCAATGGTTAGGATAAGCTCGGCGGTCGGAATCGTGCGGGTGATGGAGAGACCAATGAATGAAATGCCCGTCTGGGGCACCTTTTCTGGTAGCGAGACCTACGCTATGATCAATCTAGCCAAGGTTGCTGGGATGCTCACGGACATATATCCTAGGAGATACTCTTCCAGCCTACATCTTGAGTGCAGCCAATCAACGCTTTGTCTCCCGAATGCTCTCAATAGGAATTCCTGGAAATGCCTGCCACTTGGCTGGCAGGGCTTGGAGTGATGGTGTCTCCGTGTGGCAGTTCCATTTGCCCCAGAAACAACACCGTACTGATGCCTAACGTTCAGTCTTGGCTTGGATCTATCTGTGTGCCCATATGAGCCGGTGACGCAGGTGGGAGGCGAATGAGGTATTGTTGGGGGAGACGGAGGTCTAAATTGGAGGGTATGACACAAATAAATGTCAAGGAAAATATGGCCGGTCCGAGAGCGAAGTTTTGGGCAGGTGTATGAGCAAGACGCAACACACAATATGGGAGGAGCCAGTCATGACAAAGGACAGCAGGCGGGCAGAAACCCCCCCGTAAGAGGCTGTTGGGGAAAGTGAGACGAAATTGCATGCCGACAATGGATTTTTTATTTTGGTGTCCTGGTGGATAAGGACATACTCTAGCCTCGTACATAGCCAGCCGTATATATCATGCCCTATTCTCGGCATCCAGGACGTCCAACACCTGCACACCCAGAGTCCACGCCCGGTTGGCAAGAGAAATTAGTGGTATGGTTGGGTAGTCAGCGGCGCGGCCCAGGTAGAGTTGTGCCAGCAGGCACAGCATGCTGGTGAAGCTGGCGATGGAGAAGACGCTTATTGATATTGAGGTTTCCTTGTGGATGTTGATCTTGCGCTGGGTCGTGTGGTAAATGGCGGTCAAGATGGTGGCTATGGCGATCCAAGCGGGAAGTAGCAGGCGGGTGTCCTCAGAGCCGCCGGCGAGGTAGAGGACCCACGACGTCAAGTAGCCATTCAGCGCGTTAACGGCCAGGAGGCGCACTATTGTGGCCTGTGGTGTGTAGTTTAGAAGCCTGTAACCATGAAGGACGGCGGGGCGGGCCGCGTTCCTGCGTCAGCATGACCCGCTTCGTTCCCCCATCTTATCTGGGGTCTCGGCCCTGGGAGAGTGGAAGCAGCGAGATTTTAGGAGAAAGACAGGAGTAACTAACCATCGCGACATGAGGCAGTCTGTGAAGAAGAACGACAGGTACGAAGAAGCCCCGCACTATAGAAGAGATACGCCGAGTTAGGTCCATATCCAACGCCAGAACTAGTGGAGACCACCGGCATAACCTTTAGTGCAGGTGAGGTGGTAGGGCATACCCAGGTGATGGCCAGAAAGTTCTCGGTAAGTCCGTAGTTCAGTGGGTGTTCGGGAGCAACGGCGTCGCAGGCCGGGGATAGGCCGAGATGAAGGGCGGCATAGAGGCGGAAGATGAGGCGCAGAGCGGGCGGCAGGCCGAACCACAAGGCAGGGGCGACCGAAAGTAGGCGGCAGGCGAACAGGGGGCGGTGCCAGGGGGCCGGGACACCGAGGACGACGGCGACGCGGGGTTGGAGCAGCGTGGAGACGACTACCGGGCGCGATGCGGGAGGGGGGGATGCCGGCTCGTGGCCGGCGGGGTCGGCGTGGGCATCTGCATTGGGCGGCTTGACGACGGACAGTCTCGGTGCCTGCTGTGCGCGTTTCAGGCTGCCGACGGAGCGCTGATGGGGCAGGGGCATCAAGACCGGGGAAGGCGGGAGAGCGACGGGCCCGAAGTGGCCGTGCCTGGCTTCCCGCGGCGGCGGCGTGCTCTGTCTACCTTGTCGGTCGTGTCTGCTATCTCTCTTTCTTGGTCTCGCCTCGGCGGCGGCTTCACCCTTTTTTCTCCCGCGGGCGGGGTTTATCTGTTGCTATCCTCGTTGGCGGTGGGAGGTGCAGCGGGAGCGGACGACGCTGTCGGGCAGCAGCCGACCGCTGACGCTTGACAAAGGCCGAACGGAGCGTTGCCAAGTCGGGCCGTCCAGGGGGGCACGCAGCGCCAATCGGAGCCGTCAGTGCAACAGCCAGTGAGATAGGGTTGGCAAAGGCTGCGGGCTGCCAGCTCGATGGCTTGCTGGCTGGCTGGCTGTGGACCGGGATGTACGAGGACGACGACGGCGACGTCGGGCACGAAACGAGCTGGGCCATTAATCAACTCTGCAGTTAAGAGCAGTCAGGGGCCTGCATATGGGGGGTCCCGCGGGTTGGCACACGGGGTGCGGATTCCAACGTCCGCGACACATAATGGCGGGAAGCTTGGCGGGCTACCGAGCTCTTATCGATAATCGCAACGAAGAGAAAATTCAAAAGAGCCAAAAGAAACCATGAACTTTCGCAGGTGGGCCCGCACAGCCGAATGACCGACCACACGCACCCGAAAGTGAGGTTGAGAATCTCGAGCTTTGGGCGGCGGTTGGTGGTGGATGCTGAGCCAAATCTAGACCTTTGCGACCCAGTCGAGACATTGGTGATAGCAGCCACCCTCACGCACACTACCTACCTAGTAGTACCTTAGTAGTGCCCATCCGTCTCGAAAATCTTCTCAGCCGAAGCCGTCGAACACTCCTGCGCCAGAAAAAAACCCCGCCAACAGGGTCCGGCCGAACGACGGCGAGGGAGAGCCAGAGAGCCTTCAAGAACAGAGTCCACACCGCCCACCAACGAGACAGTGAAGCGCCAGCCATCATGGGGCCCAGATCCACCTCCGCCGCGACGAGGTCGGCCACGCGGGCTTTTGTAAAAGGCACCACGGCCCCCTCGCGCATGCAGGCGCAGGAGGGCAGCATGGTCGGGCTTTTCAGGCTCCCGGGTACGTGCGGGCCGTGATCGGGGGGGGGGGGGATATCACCGGGATGTCGAGGCGAGAACGGCGACAGGGGTGGGGGCCGACGACCAAGTGACTCCTTGCTGACCGACCGCGATGGGCCTCGGCTCGGTGCAGGGACATTTGTACCTCCCCCGGCGCTCCGTTCGCTGCGGGAAAGTCCCTCCGAGGGCCTCAGGCTCCAGTGGGTACGCGCAAGGCTCCGCGCGACCGACGCCCTCGGCATCGCCGCCACCTGGCTCACGTCCAAGCCGAGCTTCTTGAAGCCTGCACGTCTGCGCCTCAACCGCGCCTCCCTCATCCCGACCGCCAAGGCCCTGCACAGAACCATGTCGGAGGCCCTGGCAGCCGGCGACAGGGACACGCTCCGCCGCGTGTGCGTGCCCTCGCTCTTCGAGACCCTCTCGGCCAGGCTGGCCCGCCGGCCGAGGGGCCGCCGCTACGAGTGGTCCCTGGAGAGTTACACAAGCCCGCTGCAGTTCCCCAGAATCGTCGACCACAAGTTGGCCGCCCTTCCCGGGGTCGGTGGCAAGCTCTCGTACGTGCACCAGGTCGTCGTCGCCATCAGCAGCCGCCAGCGTTTGGCCCAGTACGATGACACCAAGAAGGGGATGCTCGTCCCGGGCTCCGAGAAGACTGTCGACCTCGTCGAGCACCTCATCCTGACCCGCCCCATCGACTTCAAGACGTACGTCCCCGGCGATTGGGCCGTATTTGGCCACGCCGAGGAATCCAGCCTGGAAGACTTTGAGACCGAGCAACGCGCAATGCGAGCCCTCGAGCAGCAGCACCAGCCCCGGTGATACCAAAGCCCACGTGTAGAACGCTTACTGGCATTATATATATTGCCTGCGCATAAATAAAGGCGTGGGCAACGAGGTGCTGGCAAATGAGAGAAAGAGCAAAAAGAAAAATGAGAGATCTGAGCTCTAGACGCTTGTACGATCCACTCCACATCATTTCTCGGCCATCGCCGGGCCATGTACGATATGCATGTACCAACATACCTAGGTAGCTATCAGCTTCTTTGTGGTGATTAATCTATGCAACCATAACGTAGAGTCCGTGTCACTCATCCAAGGCCCAGGCATTGTGTTTGGGATACATGACATCGCTTGCTCTGTTCACGAATACTTTCATCGCCCATCAAATATCCCTTCTCCTCGTCCACCGCTTATGTCTCGCTCTCCTTCCTCCTTCATCCCCATTCTCACACCTCCATTGATTGACAACACATGCACCGCGCCAGCGTCTAAAAGAATCTGCCAGACGCTTTGGCGATACCTGGCTCCCGGTCAGCCGAGTCATCGAAGCGAACCTCGCCGTCAGCAGGTCCGTTCTCAGAAATGGCGGTGCTCTCCGGCAGCGGGCGCTCAAAAGCGGTGAATTGGCCGCCCGTAGCTTTGGCCTGGGCGAAAAGAAAGCCGACGCGGAGCAGCATTGCGATGAAGCCAAAGACCATGCCGCCGACGGGGGCCGCAACAAAGGCGCCAAAGACGCCCCAGTCGCCCGTGTACAGGCCCTGCTCCAGCAGGATGAGCCGGCCGCCAGCCTCGACGTCCCCGTAATAGGCCGTTCCAAAGATGAAGACGGACAGGATGCCGCCCAGGCCGCCGCAGACCACGTCGAAGCCGCGCCACCAGTAGAAGTAGCGGTCCGAGAGCCCCAGGACTAGGACGGGGATGGTGGCGGCCGAGACCATGTCGCTGATGAGATAGATCTGCAGGATGCTGGGCGCCCGCAGCGCGATGACAATGACGGGGATGATGACGAGCACCACGGCGGCCCGGATGTACCAGATGCCCAGCCGGTTGCGGAACAGGTCGTTTGACGCGCTCGACACCATGGCGCTCTGCAGGCTGTCGAAGGCGGCAGTGCTCAGCGTCACGGCCATGACTAGGACGATGCCGACGACCCAGTTGGGCAGCAGCTGCAGTAGCGTGAAGAAGGCCACGGACCCGTCGGCGTTGTCGGGTCCCGGCCAGGCTCCCGACCACACCGCTACCAGCCCCGTGGTGCCCACGAGCGTGAGGATGCAGAGGGTCGCCGCGCTCGCCATGCCCACCCCGATCCACAGGTCGCGGTCCGTCTTGGACGCAAAGGTCCGCAGCCAGAAGCTCGAGAGGAAGAAGTCGTTAGTCAGGATGGCCACGGGCAGGATGTAGACTAGTTGCCACCCGAGCAGCGTGGGCTGTAGCAGCCCCGACGACTCGATGAGTGCAGGGTCGATCCTGGTCTCGACGCCAATCGTGATGGTGGCAATGATGATGAGCCCCAGCACCATGGCGCCCTGCACGTTGTCGGTGAGAAACGAGATTTTGAAACCTCCCATGGCTATCATGTTTCCTATCGTCAGCGCTCGTTGACAACCACTACCAGAGCAAACCCGAGCACACTCCATGCTGCTGCATGCCCACGGGACCGGAGAGGTATACGTCTTACAGGTGTATATCGTCGTTATAGCGCACTGCACAATCACGACGGGGAGCCCGTCGAGGTTGCTCAGCGTGGTCACAACCTGGCTGATGGCGGACAGCTCCGCAACCATGTATAGGAAGAGAGTCAACAGCGTCATGAAGCCGAGGTAGAGGGCAGCCACAGCGCCATAACGCTGTCTAGTCCATTCCGTGAGGACAAATCCCTCGGGGCACCTTCGTCGAATCGCCGGCCCCAGGGCAGCGAATATCAGTAACGGCAGTGCCGACGACAGTGCGTACACAACCACGCCCTGGATACCGGCGATCGTGGCGAGCTGGGGGTAGGCAAAGAGGATGCCGGATCCCATGGCTATATATTGTCAGCTAGGTCTGCGGCATCGCCGCCACAAGCGATCGTTGGGGTGAGGAGGGAGTGCGGAAGGGGGCAATGGCAGCGGCAGCACGTTTCCCACGCAAGCATTAACTTGATCGAGTAATTACGGTACGATCTCAGCGTCGTCTCGGCGAGGCACCGGGCCAGCCCATGAGCCGAAACCCACAGGCGGGAGCCATGTGCCCGCCTCGACTCAGCGCCCGTAGTGAGCCGCAGTCCCAGCAACCCCGCCCCCGAGGGTCCTGATCCCGCCCCTCAGGAGACCTGACGACCGGTGTAGGCGGCGGGTCCCCTGACGGCCGGGGTCCCCCGGGAGAGCGAGGGCTGGCGATGGGATGTGTTGTGGATACTCACCGCCGTAAGGGCGCCAGTTCATACTCCAGATCAAGGTCGGTTGGGAAAGCCGTCGGAACCCGCCGTCGCTGCCAATGGGGTTGGGTTTGCCATGCCATATGATTCGGTCGTTGCCGAGGTGACTGCTGCTCACAGGCTCGCGCCCACCACCTCTACTCACCGGAGGCGATGAAGTTCAGAGCCAGCGGAAGCGCTAGGCGTCGGTGTCTCCCGGGTCAGCACTCGTCCACGCGCAGAGGATGGGAATGGAATGGCCCGCCCGCCCGCCAGGGCCGAGTCCCTCCGCAGACAGCAAGGAAACGAGGGGCCCGCGCCTCGGCGGGCGAGACGGAATGTGGTCCTGACCAGTCTGGGTCCTGTTTCCGTTGAGGAAGTCGCTCTTGGACTGGTTCCTCATCCTCCAGGCAATGCCAGTTCCAAGCACCCTTGGCCCCCTCCATGTCAGCATAGTACCTCGTCTAACGAGAAGATTGGCTCTGGTCTATATACAGAAAGGCGCCATAGGTGGCGTAGACAATGGCATGCGATGCCTCGGACGATGGCTGCCCCATCTTGTGCCCGGTGATCTTGGGTGATACTTTGTCCGGTTGGCGTGTGTTGTTTGGGGTCTGGGTACTTAAGGTAGTGAGTTGATGTGTGCATGTGTCTCTATAGGAAGAGCGAATAGTAGCGCGGCCGCTCCTTCATAACTGCCGTACCTCGTGTAAAAGACGAGGACGGAAAATTTCTTTCCTGGTCGTTTTCACGTGTCGTCCATGTGGGGAAACGTGATTTTCGAAAGCCTAGAACGGCGAAGGTGCCGAAAACCGTTGTTTTCCTCATCCATATCATTTTAATCTTTGCTGCGCCCCCCACACCCCCAACCCGAGCCATGTCACTGAGATGGGCTAATTATTACGCTCGTCTATTTGGTACCGTGGACGTTATCTCATCGGTAGGCTTCCTGCATCGCCGGACATGCACTACCCGTCCCCAGAAGCATCCCACCTGAACCCATTCTATGTATACCTATACAACCGGTATGAGATCCTGGCGCCCCGTCCCGAATTGGGTAGAATCACCCAGTTGCAGACATGGCGCGCATGGAGGAGCCGCCGCCGTGCATCCCGGTCCTAGCCGCTTTCGCCGCCGCCGCCCTCCCGCCAGCAACCGCACTCTCGGCGCTGTACAGCTTGTTGTAGAAATCCACCACTCGCGGGTGGGCCATAACCTTGTGTTTCTCGAACCTGAGCACCTGCAGGCCACTCTGACTGGTCGCGCGACTGAGCGCGACATAAGCCTGGCCCTTCTCAAAAACCTTCCCCAAGTCCACCTTGACCCTCTCAAGCGTTTGGCCCTGGGCCTTGTGGATTGAGAGGGCCCACGCTAGAATGAGAGGCACTTGCTTGCGGGAAGCCTGGACCTCGCCCGTGGGTAATTCCGACTTCCATTCCTCTGGAACACACAGAAGAACACGTGGCGACCCATCCACTGCGTGGAAGCGCACAAGGGGATACTCCTTGTTGTCCTGACTGCCGCTCTCTTCCAGCTGGCGGCTGAAGGCCATCAGACGCTTCTTCCTTGCCTCGGCGTCCTTGTCATCCTCGTCCTCGGCGCCGGAGTCGTAATCGCCGCCCGGGTTAATCGCTTGGAAGGTTGCCTCGGTCATGAAGCCCGACACCGTCCCCAATGACCCATTGACCAAAGTGTCGTCCATGTTTTTTATTAGCATAACCTGGGCGCCCTTGCGCAACTCGAGGGTCTTCGGGGCCATCATGTTTTGAAGCAGCTTTTCGCGGAACAGCTGGTCGCCCGTGTCTATCGCGTCGAACCGATGCTGTTTGGACTGCAGACTCTTCAGTCGCCTATTGTTGGAGCCATCCACCTCTGACCTCGTCGGGAAGCTGCTCATATGATCTCCAAGTCAATAATCATAATCTGGCGGAGTGTGACCTATGATCAGGCTGGCATACACAACGCATCCATAACGAAGGGCAGCAAGTCCTCGAAGGATCAAGGGACAATGAGACAGAGGGGAGGGGTATTTGACGAAGGAGATATCCCATACAGTTCAGTCACCTCCAGTCCATCCTTGAAATGCAGAGGCCTGCAAAGCGCCTTGAAATTCTTGACAGTCTGGTCACTGATCCTCCCAAGGCGCATCTCGTTGAGCATACTAGCAAATTCTGCAGAACAGGGAAATTAGCCTAAACCAAACGTCTCGAAAAACAAACCTTCCTTGACAGGCGCAGGAAGGTTCGAGATGGGATACATACCAGGGTCTTTCTGGCGGAAGACCTCGGTTAAGCCGATTGTATGGTCGATCGAGGTATTCCAGGTCGCCGCCTCGAAGGCAAACTTGATGTCTCGTTTGTCGGCACTATCCGGAACTGGAGGAAGTTGGAAGAAGTCGCCTGTGATGACAAGCTGAATACCACCCCAGGGCCGGCCGTTGTTGCGGATAGTGCGACCTATCTGCGACAGCTTGTCAAACAGATCGCCATCCACCATGGATATCTCGTCAATGATGAGAATCTTTGTCCGCAACCAGCGGTTTTTGGCCTTGGGATTCCGCCTGATCTTCTTGACCAGGGTTTGGGCGTCCTCCTTTCCAAGACCGATGCCTGAAAAGCTGTGCAATGTCATGCCACCAATGTTGCAGGCGGCTAGTCCAGTCGAAGCCGTGACTGCCAGGCGGTCGGGATCCTTTGCCCACTTCTTCTTGAGGTCTGAGATGATGGCCCTCATAAGCACCGACTTTCCTGTCCCGGCAGGGCCAGTAAAGAAGACACTGAGGTTGCGCTCGCAGACGAGGCCTTTGACATGCCGCTGTTCGTTGCTCAGGGATATTGACGAGTTTTTAGAGGTGGTGGCCCGCACATGT
The DNA here is from genome assembly GCF_000145635.1 of Gaeumannomyces tritici R3-111a-1. Lineage (NCBI taxonomy): Eukaryota > Fungi > Ascomycota > Sordariomycetes > Magnaporthales > Magnaporthaceae > Gaeumannomyces > Gaeumannomyces tritici. The sequence continues at coordinate 3,195,364 of NW_008804545.1, forward strand.
TCGTCCACCGTCTCTTGGATATCATCCACCATCGTCTCCTGGTCAGCGGCTGCTGGCTTCCTCTGCTGGTCTCTGAGCTGCTTCTTCTGGGTCTTGACAAGATTGGCAGGAGCATCCCACGGAAGCTGTTTGTCCTTACGTCCTGAGGACCCGCGGCTTGGGTGCCCCAGATCATGACCGCCGGTAGCGGATCGCGCATCCTCTTTAATGGGTTCAAAGGGTTGTTCCCAATGTTGCGGGATTGCTCTCCTCTTTGCTAAGGGTACGGCTTCCAAATCGATCACTGTGGCCTCACGTTTTGTGGACACTGGCCGAAGTCCGCTCTCGTGTTCACGAGGCGGGGGCAGGTGGTGCGAATCCGAAGACTGAGACCAGGACAACACACTCGTGCCGCTGGCCACAGGTGCCGAGATGACGTCATTCGGCTTCGTTGCAGGGATGGAGGGTAGAGCGGAAGGTGCCTCAAAGTCGAGGTCTAGCGCATCATCGTCGCTCAGGTCGTCGTCGGCGATATAGACCGAGGTTGCTACTCGCTTGGCCTGCTCTTTCTTGGCGGTCGCCTCATCGTCAAAAAGTCCAAAGACGGCGGGCTCGTCGTCGAAGGAGCTTGTGTTGTGACATATCGAGGCGATTGTCCTTCGACTCCCCGACAGCGCTGCGGGGATCTGGCCTGGCCTCCCTGGCAGATTTATGGAGCGGCGCGATAGAGCAGATTCCGCAGTGCTGGCAGCCGCGCGGGCCGCCGTCCCCTTGAGCTGCTCTGCTATGCTGGGGCGACTGGACGATGCGGCATCAGGCCTGCTCGGTGGTGTTTGCTTGGCTGTGAGTGCGTGCCTGGGTGTCCGGGACTCACTCGAGCCCTTGGGGTTGGGGTCTCGGATGGCGCGCGACAGCATGGCCAGATGGTTTGAAAGTGTAAAACACTCGTCCAGATTGTTCTTTTCAGAGATCGCACACGGCGCAACGTGCTGGGCTAAACAGGCTAAAGCACGGAACCGATTGTAGTTGCGGGCAGGCTGTGAGGAGGGGCTGCGGGTGAGCAGGGCCGAGCGGCGAGAGGGACGGCGAGGGATCGCGTTGAGGAATTTGAGGTGCATTCGCATGTCACCCCAGTAACGAATAGCCGTGTGCCGTCTTCTGTGTGGAGTATTGCAGACGGCAACACCTGGACGTGATACTCCAAGGTGGCCTTCAGGCGACAGACCGGTGGGCTGCTGTCAGGACGGGAGACATGCCCGTGACCGTGACAGGTATGGCTGGGTGGGCAGGCGGGTGGATGCTTTGAATTCCTGAGGGTCGGATCTGTAAGAAGTATTGCTGGGTTAGAAAGAGAAGGCCTTGGAGCATTGGGGATCTGGTGTGGAGGAGTCACTACGCGGGGATCGAATAGGTTGGAGACAATTCGCTGTTGAGTGTATCGCATCACGACCTACCTCTACCTCATTTCTCTGTGGCATCCGCGGTTGGAGGAGCGTTCGGGTCCTGTGGTTGACCAATGCCCTGATGACGACTGCCGAAGTTTAAGTTAAGCACGCGTTGTGGTCGCGTTCCCCCGCGCCAGGTAGGTTTGTGGCACACATTATCACAAGATTTGGCCTTATCAGAAAAAACCCCCAGTGGCCTTAGCTTTGTGGAGGTTCAGGGGGGCCTGTTCAGGGGCCGGGTCACCCGACAGGGATCAGCAACTCGAGTGGTTCCGACTCGTGTTTTTTTCTTCACTTCCGCTTCTTTGAGATACTCACTATCTGACGTATTTTTTTATTATTAGAATCATGAAAGGAAAAAATATGCCGGCGGCATCATGGGCCTTCCTGTCAAAAAATAATAATATAGCAGAGATTTGATCTCTGCTTTGCATCGGCCAAAGACTCACAATCCCCATGACATTATCCATAATCTCAAATCCCTTCAGCTTGCCGCACACGCCTGTTGACGAGTCGGTACCCAAGCACATTGTATGGATTACTCAGCCCTCATTGCAACGCCGATTGGCTGTCGGGTTCTTTCATGATTTTTTTCCCTTGTAATTTTGTTTATGGCTCCAGTGCAATCCTTGGCAGACGCACGTTCGAAGGCAAGCTTGTAATGTGCACGCTGGAGGCTAGGAGCCATTTAATTTCTAGCTGTGAGGTCGCAGGTTGATAACAATGTTGGGAGCTTTTCTGCCCAAGGGCGAGAGGACGTCAAACAGGAACAGGACAAGTCTCATCCTCCGCCCCGCTCGCTCGCTGTCCGACTTTGGTCCTTCCCACGACTGTTGTAGCGACTTGTTGTAGCGAGCCCTAAGAAATTCCCAGGGAAAAGGCTCGGCAATATCCACCACCATCCTCCCCCTTGGCTTCGCAACATAGTCAAGACCAAACAAGCCTTTCTCGGCGCCTTGGGTTGCTGCCTTCCTAGGAGAGGATTGGCTGCGCGGCTCCCAGGCCCCTCTCGCTCACGATCGGCCTCGGATTGGCCAAAGAACTTTGCGAAGCACAGCCCGTCTCCAACATACATCGAGTGTTGCCTTCGAACGCCGGCCACCGTCGCCCTCGCTGTAGTCGCGGTGGGACGTGAGAGGGCGCCGGCCTGGATGTTGTGGTCATTCGCAACTGGCTGATTGATCGACCTCTGGCCGCACCTGTGTGGTGAATAAGACAGCCCGGATACCTACCAAGTCGTGCCAGCAGCAGCCATGGCTTGGGAGCATCTGTCTATCACGAAGCCGCACTTGGTGTATATCATCCTGGGCGGCTTCACTTCTCTCTTCATGCTGTGCTCGTCGGTCATCAAAGAACGCATGTACATAGGCGAGGCCACCGTCGCTACCCTCTGCGGTCTCATCTTCGGTCCACACGCCGCCAACCTGATCAACCCGCAGTCGTGGGGCAACGTGGACATCGTCACCATCGAGTTCTCCCGCATTGTTCTCGTTGTCCAATGCTTCGCCATCGGTGTCGAGCTGCCCAAGTTCTACATGGAGCGCCACTGGAGATCGGTCGTCTTCCTGTTGTTCCCTGTTATGACCTTTGGATGGCTCGTCACGAGCGTCATCGTGTGGTGGCTGATCGAGCCGCTCAGCTGGCTCGAGAGCCTGGTCGTGGCCGCCTGCGTCACCGCCACCGACCCTGTTCTGGCCTCGTCCGTCGTGGGGAAGGGCAAGTTCGCTAAGCGCGTTCCCAAGCACTTGCGCGACTTGCTGTCGGCCGAGTCTGGCTGCAACGATGGCATGGCCTTCCCATTCATGTACCTGTCGCTTTACCTCATTCAGGACCACCTGGATGCCCATAAGGTCACATTCCACTGGTTCGTCTACACCATCCTCTACGAGTGTGTATTTGGCGCCATCTACGGCTTTTTGATCGGCTACTTTGCCCGTCACGGCATCAAGTATGCCGAAAAGCGCGAACTCATCGATCGCGAGAGCTTTCTCGTCTTCTACTTCGTTCTGGCCCTGTTCTGTGCGGGCTCTGGTAGCATCCTGGGCGTCGACGACCTCCTCGTTGGCTTCTCCGCCGGAGTGGGCTTCTCCAACGACGGCTGGTTCGGCCAGAAAACGGAAGAATCTCATGTCTCCAACGTCATCGACCTACTGCTCAACCTGGCATACTTTGTCTACCTTGGCACCATAATCCCGTGGGAGATGTTCAACAATGCCGAGATGGGGCTCTCGGCCTGGCGGCTGACTGTCATGGCCATCTTCGTCATTCTCTTCCGTCGTATTCCCATCATGATGGCCCTGAAGCCCTTGATACCTGATATCAAGACATGGAGAGAAGCCCTTTTTGCCGGTCACTTCGGCCCCATCGGCGTCGGTGCCATTTTCATTGCCATCCTGGCCCGAGCCGAGCTCGAGTCGGAGAATCCTGTACCGCTTGCTGAGCTACCACCGCCTGGCTCTCCGCACTACACACTCATCACCCTGGTCTGGCCCGTGGTTACTTTCATGGTAGTTGCGTCTATTCTCGTCCACGGATCTTCGATCGCCGTCTTTACGCTCGGCAAACACATCAACACGCTGACGCTAACCATGTCGTACACGACTGCTCCGGAAGATGGCCCGTCCTGGATGAATCGTCTGCCGAGGATAACGTCGCAGTCCAGATCCCAAGCACGGACTATGTCTGACACGGAACTGGACGAAACGAAGTTACCTGACCTGCCCCCCGGAACCCTTCCCCCGATTGGCTATCCCGGTCACTTTCTTCGGCGTGTACAGGACGAGGATAAGGATGGCACTGTCAAGCACGGCAGCAGAGCATCTTCCGCAGCAGCAAGAAGGCGACGGAAGATGTGGGATGACGGTATTGGCCCCGGTGGTCCAATCAGTCAGTCGGCTATCTTCCCTCAGCGTCGAGCCCCGGAAGACGCAGAGACAGGGATGGCTTTGCACCAAACACCAGCACAGTCTCCCACCGGCTCTGACCCGGAGCCGACAAGCCGCCGCATGCCCGAGCCCGACTCTGAGAAGCCCACACAGCTGCCTGGGTCTCTTGAGAGTCAACCCCAAGTAGACCCTGGCGAGCGGCTCGCGGCGCCACAACAGACGGAACTTCAAGTTTACTCCGAGGGTGACCACGTCATCATCGAGAACAGGGATGGCGAGGTCATTGCCGTCTCTGATGAGACGAAGCCGGGCATGCCAGCCAACGACATCAAATCCAAGATGAAGTCAGTATGGACATACGACTACGTCAAAAAGAAATTTGGTGATTGGCACGCCGAGGAGATGCAGAAACGTAGCAGGGAGAAGGAAACTCAGCGGAAGCACGAGCCTGCCCGAGCGTACCAGTTTGGCAACACCGTAAGTCCCACAACCATACGACTATATCGCCTGGTGGCCCAGCAGTACCCAGTACCTGGAGATATCTTTTGTGTGTTTTGGCACAGTGACGCTGACTTTTAGGATCTAGATTATTGTCGAGGACGAGGATGGCGAGGTTGTCAAGAAGTACGAGCTTCCGTCACACAAGCCGGACAAGGAAGGCGGAGATCTGGTGTCTCAAGGCCTCAAGTATATGGGAATCGGGTCGCTCGTCAAGAGCAGCAGCGAAAAAACAGCCGACGCCGGGCCGTCGACCTCTGGTGCAGCCGGTAATTCAACCGCCAAGACTGGTGGCGCGCCTCAAAGATCGAGGAAGAAGAGTGAGGCGGTAGAAACTGGAATTGAGGACGACAAAAACATCAGGTTCAAAATCGGCGGGGTGGGCCAGCGCATGACTGCGGATGACTTCATTCGAGAAATGCAGAAGCTGGACAAGAGCACGCGGCGTGAAGTTGTGGAACAGTCCTCGGCCTCGGGCACAGTCAAGGCGCTCGCCAAACAAGACACACGCTCCACTAACCAGCCGGAACCCGCGGTTAGGGACGCCTCCCGAGAAGACGACAGAGGCCGAGGCCGGGCGGGTTCTGCTCCCGCTAAACGCCAACTGGAACCTGAGCCGGATATTCTCCACGCCGATAGGAGCGACGACGAAGAGACAACGGCTGAGAGACGGCGGCGCATGGCTGTACTTGAAGGTGTCCACCGCGACGATGACGACGAATACGACGGCGACGAGGCTGGTGAGACGCCGGCCGAGAGACGCCGGCGGGAGGCGGCTCTCGGCATCCGTGCACAGGCAGAAGCAGCCGAGTCTGAGAGCGATGACGATGACACGCCTCGGATCCCACCTGGCAGACGTGGGATTAGATTTGCGGATGCTGTCAGGAAATAAGCCCGAGTAGATGGAGACGCCAGATAAAGATGCGGCATATATACCTGAATACCTACCTACCTAGGTATCTGAAGGGTGTGCCTATCAAGAATCCAGTCATGGTGAGCCCAAGCTCTCACCCCCATCCACGGCGGTTGAATGACTAGCCAGTGTCGGTGCCATCCGAGGTTTATCAATGCCGTCTGTGTCTTCGCGTTCTCTCCCTCTTTCTTTATCTTCTTGTTTTACTCCCCACTTCAGCTCTGCCGTCATTGTCGTCATCATCTCTGCGGCGATTCTTCGTCTCCAGTTTACTTGGGGTAATAATACTTCGGAGTGAAATACCTCCCAGTCGCATAGATGTAATAATTTAGTTTCTAGAGTAACAAAGTCCCCCCTGCTATCTCGAACAGCCGGCTTAGAAGCATCTTTCACTGTAGATATATGATGCCCAGGTATAGCCTGGACCTACAGATTTGTGAGCATGGCACAGCACAACACAGGTGCAACTGCGGCGGGCTTCCATAACCCCACACGGTACACACAGCCAATCATTACTCGCCAAGCGGGTCACGCTAGCAGAATTGCTTGGTGGTTTGACACAGGCATGGCGGCGGGAACGTCTGTCTGGCTTCCGGCCAAGTTGAAAAAAAAAAACTAACCCTCAAAGCCGCAGATAAGACATTTCTCCAAACCAGCGATCGTAGTCCCGGCCACGCACATACACCACTGCTGTCCCAGCCAACCGGGGTGTCACTCATCTCCCATACACAGAGCGAAGCTTTGGTTTCGCCAAAATGGTTCAGCTCACAGAGGTGGTGGACGAGGAGTTCTCCCGCACCCAGCCGGGGCCGGAGGAGGACGAGGACGACTTCACAGACACGGGTGCGTTGGGCCACCAAGTCGCGGATTATACCTACCCACTGCAATCCGCACCGCCATGACTTCCATCACCCGGAGATTCCCCGCAATCGGCTAACACAGGCTCGATGTACGGCTCAAAAAAACGACAGACTCGGAGATCTCAACAGACTCGGACTTCAATGCGACGGTCGAGAGCCTCTCGGACAGGCTATACGCGCTGCGGGATATGGTGCCCCCAACAGCGCGCGGCTGGATGTACAGCCGCTGGATGGGCGCGAACCGCTTCGTCCGCACCGGCGCCGCCTTCCTGGGCAAGGCCGCCTGGCACGTGTCCGTCAGCGCCCTCCTCTTCGGCGTCCCCTTTGCCCTCCTGTGGAACGAGGAGCAGAACATGATCGCCATGGAGCAGGAGCAGCGCATGCGGGAGATGGGCGGCGAGCTCCTCACGGCCGGCGGCGAGAGGCCCGAGGGAGACACGGTCAACCAGCTCGAGGCCGCGCTGGGCGGCGGGGGCATCGGGAGCGTTGCCGCCAAACCGTCACTGTGAGCGCGCAGGAGGAAATGGAAGAAAAAAAAGGAAAGACAAAAACCAACACATCAAGGACCACCTCCCTCTAATCCACCCTTTGGCATTTCTAGAAAATGCAAGCATCGCTTTGTGTCTGGCCTCTCTGCCATGACAGTGGTCTTACGACAGATGCCCCTGCCGCGATGCAGAGCTCCAGAAATGCGGCTCGTCCCTGGGTTCTCTTGGTGGCGGGTTCGCTCCCTTGCCGGTGTTTGTACGATACTATATCTATTTTTGCTGTACATTAACATGCACCTCAACACACCCGCCTGGCTGTCAGTGTCATCGTGTATATGCATTTGCAGCATGTTGGTGATTTCATATAACTGCCTTTCAACATTTACAATCACCATATCATATCATACATCAAAGTGCCACATGAGGCGGGGTTGAGCGTAGGTTGCCATGAGTGGAGCTGGATTAAAAATCTACTTGAGTTTACGATCCTGCCGTGCACCCGCCAAGAGCAATAACTAACAGGTAAATCGTATCCCGGTGGGTGCGATGTTTTTGCTTCCAGGACAATCCCGTTTGTGGTGAAGCCTCGCGGTTAAAGCTTCATCGTGGGGAAATATGACGCTAAGTTTCCGCATGCTGCTCCGTCGCAACATGTGCTTCAAGGTCCAGCTCATCTACAGAGCTCCTGTACCTTGCGCTGTCGCGAACCAGATTTCCAAAGTACTTGAGGGCAACGGCGCTCTCAGCACTCAGGCGGAGCCCTTCCTCTCTGCGGGAATCAAGTTGCTCCACAGAACGCCGCAGGTCGACGCGCACCGAGTCGGCGGGAATGCCAAGGACCTTGCGCACCGATGTCGAGATGCGCACAGAGTTTGCATGGACGTAGTCGGTACTGGCAAGGTGAACCGAGATTTTAGCCGCCAGCCGATGCGGAAGAGACTGAGGGATTGAGTTTATAACGAAGGCAGATGCGGCGATTGCTAGTTGTATGTCAGTAAAGAGGTGGAGCGAGGGGATGTGGCAGAGGGAGACCCAGGTTCTCACCAACAGCGACTATACCGGGAACTATCAGTCGTCGCAAATTGTCGTTGCCAAGTATCCGCGCCGCGCTTAGGGCGTGATCCATCCACCCATACCCTCCAACAAGTCGGCTGCCAAGAGCAGTTGCTACTGTGAGCGCCATGCCGGTGCCCGCCATCTTCTCCTGTCTCCGAAGCAGGGTGGGCAAGTCGACAAAGTCCCATAGCTCGGTGGGAATATCGGCTTGTCGTGCAAGAATATCGCGCTTCCGGCGAAACATGACGTCGGGCCTGAAGGTGAGCCCTGCATAGTCGTTGCCGAGATGTAGTAGGCCAAGTTGTTTGATAGCATTGACGCCATCAACGGTCCTTGCCCGAGCATGATCCTCGCAAGCCTCGACCGCGGCTGCAATCTGCCCAAGCATTGCCTCCTTCAGATCCTCTGCATACTGCAGACAGCCCCATAGTCCGGGGTAATGTACCCCGAGGTCTGCGTCCCCGACGTCTTGAATCGCTGAGCCCAGTACGTCACGTGTGTGGTCGTAAACTCTGGCACACGTGCCCTCTATGCACTTGTTGACGTCTTCGTTGACCTGGGAACATGCCTTCTTGCCCGAGTCCAGCAAGGGCTCGATCTCCCGCAGCTCTTTGTTCACCCTGTCGAGTTCTGACTGGGAAACCTCGACATTGACGGTAGCCAGGCTCTGGAGGTCACCCAGGATGTTGAGGAGGTAGTTCTTCGCGGGTGCCAGCTTCGACCTCGACCGTTTTTCCAAAACGAACCTACGAAGCGACTGCTCCAGATTCTCAAAGTCTCGAATCTTCTCCTTGTCTTTCCCTTTCCCCTTGCCGGTTGGAGCGTCATAGTCTGGCCCATCGTCGTCGCCGCCGTCACCAGAATCGGCGATTCCAGATCCACCACCAGTGCTGCTACCGCCGGGGGGTGGGGGAGGTGGAGGCGCCACAGGTATGGCATTGCTAGACACGAAGTGTACCAACTCAGATGCCTCCTTGTATGTGCGGTGGCTCATACCCTTGACACGGTCCAGAATCATTTTCTGGCAGCGCTTTTTATCCCGAATGTTGTCGAACCCGTTGACGACGATGAACAGGTACGCCTTCTCGGCCGCAGCAACCGAAATGAAGTCTGCGGCCGAGATTGTGAAGTGGTTGGCGGCCGACACCACGAATACCACGACGTCGATCTCCTCTTGGCGGGCGAAAACGGCGGTCGTCTTTGTCATCTCCGAGTTCAGGCCGGGTGCATCTATAAGCGCAATGTCGACCACTCCGTTGTTCAGGAGAGACTCGTCGATGGAGCGCACGTCCTTGACGTACACTTTACACTGCATGTACGTTTCGCTATCGATCACGATATTCTCCAGCTCCGCAAGCGAGAACACGTCGTAGGTTGACTCGTCGTGGCGGTCGTAGACGGCATCCTTGTGCACAGCATGGACCTCCTCCAAGCCGCTGTTTTGACCAGCATCGAGGACCTCGCAGAAGATGCTAGTGCACGGCTGCTGATCCTCGGGAAGGATCTTCCTGCGGAGAAGCGCGTTGCAAAAGGTCGACTTGCCCGCGTTGAGATCGCCCGTCACCAGGACCTTGCTTGATGTATCCTCGATGCGTTCCCTCAGCGACTGCAGGTGCTTTATGCTGGAGCCAATTTTGCCGTCCAGTAACGACGCCACCGACTCCTTCTCCAGGGAGTGTACGAGCTCGGCCTGGTGCAGCGAGCCCAGCTTGAGGTCGAGCTTAAGGACAGAGAAGTCCCTCGAGATCTGGGGCGAAACTAGCCGTGGCTCTGGGACAGGACGATGCTCGGCAGCCTTGCTGGACTCTGCCTCCTGACTGCCAGCCTCGGCAGTCATGGACCGCCTCAGTTGGCGTGGATGGCTAGCCGAGGAAGATATGGGAAAGTCGCCTGTGGTTGTATATGAGTGCTTGAGAGCGCCCGGACGGGGCGAGTTGGGTGGTTCAGTGCCGTGAACCGAGGGGTAATGGGCCGGCCATTTTGAATTCATCTCCCGGAGGCCCTTGAGCAGCGTTATGGCAAGGTTGATGGACCTCGCAAGGGCGACGCGATGTGAGTTGTAGTAGAGCTGGTGGATAGCGCCGGGCTGCGCGCGACGGTCGGGCTCAACCTGCGCCTGGGGCACTGGTGCGAAGGTGCGAGGGTCCCCGGCGATGCTGCCGCCGTATCCCGAGTCATTGTCGAGGAGCAGCTGCAGCTCGGAAACATGTTCGGATGCCGGGCCCGAGCCCACAGTGACGATTGCCGGCGGTCCGGGGTCGGCCGGTCGGGGCTGTTCGGGGGCGGTGTGTGCCGACCCGCCGGCCGCGTTTTTGCCGGCCCTGCCTTTTGAATTTTTGGCCATCTTTGGTGGGCAGGTAGTTTTGACGTCGTTAGACGGGTGGTTCACATTGAAGAATCATGTGTCGTAGACAGGCGACAGGATGACGAGAACAGTCTAGGGGCGCGGGACGAACGGAGCAAGGGCGAAAGTGGGACAGGGAGAAGAAAAAAAGAAAGAAAAAAAAGAGCAGCGATAAAGATAAATAAATCACATACAACAGCTACCACCTGTGGAGAGAGAGATCGCACGGATCGCCGACGTAATGAATGAGGTCTTTTCAATCTGGTGGTTGGGTGTGCTCGTTGGGCTGGTATAGATTTGCAAGGCGTGGTTGACGGCTTCTTTCGTTGCGTTCCCTTCCAAGGAGCCCGAGCCCACCTCGTAGATTCCACTGCCGCATGAGGTGATTTGCGCGGGCGGAGGCAAATTGCCTTGTCATGGAAAATCGAAAGGCGGGGACCACTTTACGCGCGCGAGGGAGGGCATGCAACGTCGCCTGGGGGGGTGGGGCCCTCGAAGTTGGTCCCCCTTGGCGGAGCCGAGGTGTCGTAATCTGTGCACTGTGGCATTCACGCCTCCAATGACTCCCACGCCTGTGGCGCCAACGTTTATACAACACGTGCAGACGCTTTAGTTGCTTCTGGAGTTCTGGCAGAAGGTGCAGCGACCTGACATTCAATTCCATGGAAGGATGAGTTGGCGGATTAGGTAAGCCCAGCCAGGCCCCAGTCAGGTACCTCTCGTCACCACAAAGAAACCTGGGGGACATTACTACGGTTGCGGCCACAGTGCAGCCAACAGTTTAGCGGGAGACCCTCGCCACCCGCAACGACTTTCCGGCCGCCGCTACGACGTATGAGTTTCAACAAACACCAGCCGTCACCTAACGCCGACCACATCACAGCGCAATTCGTTCGAGCACTTCCACATCACAGCTAGGGGTTGGGAACCCTCAAAGCGCTGCCGCGCGTGTCGCCAAAAGCCGCGTCGCCGCCGCTACTACACGACTTGCGCCGCACCGCCTACGAACACGACCCACTCTGGCCAAAGGGACAAGGCAGAAAGTTGCTGTCGGCGCCGTGACCTGGAAGAACATTGGCAACGGACGGGGAGGCTATTATCAGTGCCAACGCGGTCGGAATGAATGTGAGCCCCAGAATCTACCCACGGCAAACGGGGTGATCGGAGTGGCTGCTGACGAAACTCGCATTCTCAGATCCTCGAATGGGCTTTTGGAAAGCGCATGACGCCCGCGGAGCGTCTGCGCAAGAACCAGCGCCTCCTCGATAAGGCAATCCGTGAGCTCGACCAGCAGCGGGTCAAGCTCGAGAGGCAGGAGAAGACGCTAGTGGGTCAGATCAAGCAATCTGCTCAAAAGGGCCAGATGGGTGCCTGCAAAATCCAGGCCAAGGACCTTGTGAGGACCAGGAGATACATCGAGAAGTTCTACGGCATGCGGAGCCAGCTCCAGAAGATCTCGCTCCGACTCCAAACCTATCGCACGAACGAGCAAATGATGCAGGCCATGAAAGGCGCCACGGTGGCCCTAGGCAGTATGAACCGCACCATGAACCTGCCGTCCCTCCAGCGCATCGCAACCGAGTTTGAGAGGGAGAACGACATTATGGAGCAGAGGCAAGAGATGATGGACGACGCCATCGACGACGCCATGGATGTCGGCGTGGAGGAGGAGGGAGACGAGGTGGTGGAGCAGGTGCTGGAGGAAATCGGTGTTGACCTCAGCCAAGCAGTAAGATCATGCCCCTACCGGATGGACAATAACCATCATCACCTCTCCACACATCACTAACATTAAATGTGATCTCTAGCTTGGTTCTACGCCCCAGGGACTTCAGACGAACGTCGTCGCCGAGACCAAGCTCGCGCAGGCTGTCGGCAGCGGCGGAGGGGGAGGGGACGACGACCTACAGGCACGACTGGATAGCCTACGGAGGTGAGGCGTATTATGACACTGATGAGCAAGGATGGCGACGCTGGGATGTTAGTGTCGTTGTACCCATTTCCTCGCGCTGCATCTTCTTAGGTCGAGATTCTCGAACTGCACCGGCTACAGTGTTACCAAGCGATGGGTGGCTAAATATCTGCATAATTGGGCATGCAGAGAAGCCGGTGGACGCTTCAAGTTGGGAGTTAATGATTTTATCGCTTCGTAGTTTTTCAGATGGTAATCCACGACGCGTACGGTTTCTCTCTATTGCTATTGCGCTTCATTTTCCCCTGCCCGTCTCTCTTCATTGTGGAAACACTTGTATCTATATCCCAGTGTAACCACTGCCTAGACCCGGCTGATGCACCGACTCGTCAATCCCATACCCGAAATTCCGATGTTCACACTATCGCTACTGTGCCTCGGTGACTGTCTAGGTAGGTACCAGGTGCATGAGAACCACATGCATATTGCAGGACGGCGCGGGTAGCTATGATATTAATGTATCTCATTAAAATATGTAAGCTTGCCCACAAAGTACTGTTCAATTCGTCCGACTGCTACTGCTATGCTGGTGCTCCTTCGTGATCGCCTATTTATTACGCCCAAGTTTACAACTTCCAAATGGAATACAATGCCAACTACCGGTAAAAAGGACGGGTTGTCGGTGGTCTTCATATAATATGTGTCTTTTAATTTTAATGTGAGCGGGAAAATAGAGGGGAACAGGGGAACAGGGAACCAAGTTGCATGAGAGCTCTGCCGGCTTGCTGGGTGACAGCTGGAGACATGACCCCGTGCATTTCACACATGTTCGTCACCAGACCCCGCACTGACCCCATATCCCCCAAGCCAGCTGTGTTTATTTGTGTTTTTGGCAGCGTTTCTCACAACGCCTGCCTGCATTCTCGAGCCTTGGTAAACATATACCAGTAGTTCATTGCCGGCCGTATCTTTGCTCAAGCCTGCGACTTCTCAATTCTTTTATCACTCATTTTCCTGCATTGTGCAGGCGGGATTCTGCGTACGATCAGCAGACCCCAACCACAACCTGAAATTTAACGACCGCGACGCCGCCCCTCGATCTTGTGCCCACTGGGGTAGTGGCCCAACCAACCAACCACTACGTCTTGCACTTCCCAGACTTACTTAATCCCCTGATCCCCGCACACCTCTTAAGACGGGCGGGCCCACAGTCGCGCGCGGCTGTCGCCTGGGCCTAGAAACCTGCAATCAGCCCAAACCTGGCTGTCCTCCAAAGACACCACCACTCACCCGCAGTCACCATCCCGAGTAATCCGCATCCGCGACCACCAACAGTCAAGAGTCCCAGGTGGTCTGGTGGAAAATACCCTTCCCGACCCATTTTTGCAACCGGTGCATTACGTTGGGTCTACCCCGCGCTTGCATTTGACCCAGAAGTGTCGAGGCGCAACTTTGCGGTTGCCTTGCTCAATTCCATACAGCACCCTCGGTGGAGCATCATCACTCAAAGCCTCCCCAAAGGCGCCATAGCATTCCTCCTTCCCCATTTCTTTTCCCTTCCTCCCCTCGCCAACCTGCGAGGCCATCCTGTCATCCACAGCCATCCTCGAGCGAACCCGAATAGCAAGCAACCTGGCAGGGAACAAGCGACGCAGTCTCTCCTCTCAAGGAGGCCTGCTCAATAGGATGTTTGGCGGCGGTTCTGCCTCATCCAAAGCCGACGGTTCGATCGCCACGAATAACCTCGGCGGCACAGGCGCCACGGACACCATCACAAAGACGTCACCATCTAGCTTGTCCCCTGGAGGAGCCAGCGGCAACAAATCCCCTTCACCCGAAGATGCGGACGCAACATCGGGCGCTGCCACCCTACCTACCAGCGGCGAAAAAAGGAGTGGGAATGGAAGCCCGCCAGCCTCTGTCGGCGCCGCCGAGCAGAAGAAGCGCCGAAGCAGTGGTGTCAGTAGCAAGGCCAGCAGCCTTCTTGCGAGCGCCAAGAATACACTGAACTTTGCCCAAGGTGGTGGGCGCGCATCCTCCGGTGCCAACTCGGCGAGCCAGACACCGCTCCAAAAGCTAGGAAAGCAAGACCCTGCCCTTGCTGTACCGCAGGGCCAGCATAACAACTCTGCGGGCGAATCCCTGCCTGGGCCCCGGTCTACCTTCCGTGTCGGCGTGTGGGAAGACCGCAACAAAAAATGCCGACGAACCATGGAGGACACCCACGCGTTTCTCTACAATTTCCTCCACACACCATCGTCCGGCGTATCGACGGGCGATGGTGGCGCCAGCCCCCCAACCGCCGGAGCGTCGGGCCAGGAAGCGGCGGAGACGGACAATGGGTATTTCGCCATCTTTGACGGGCATGCGGGAACCTTTGCTGCAGACTGGTGCGGGAAGAAGCTGCACTTGATTTTGGAAGAAACAATCAGGAAAAACCCCAACGTACCCATCCCAGAGCTTCTCGACCAGACGTTCACGACTGTGGATACGCAACTAGAAAAGCTGCCCGTCAAGAACAGCGGCTGCACTGCCGCCATAGCCGTCTTGCGCTGGGAGGACCGAGTTCCGAGCAGCCAATCTGCCACGGGGTCGCAGCCTGTTGGTGCCGCAAAGGCTCTCGAGGACAACTCGAAGCCTGAGGAAGCGGCTGGGCCCCGCCCCCCGGATGTGCGGGCCAAGGTACCCGTGTCGAGACAGCGCGTGCTCTATACGGCGAACGTGGGCGATGCTCGTATCATCCTCTGCCGATCGGGTAAGGCGCTGCGGTTGTCCTATGATCACAAGGGTAGTGACGAGAACGAAGGAAAACGCATCACCAACGCCGGAGGCTTGATACTCAATAATCGCGTCAATGGGGTCCTGGCAGTAACCAGAGCTTTGGGCGATACGTACATGAAGGACCTCGTGACGGGCCACCCTTATACGACCGAGACGGTCATCCAACCCGATCTGGACGAGTTCATCATCATTGCTTGCGATGGAGTATGTCCGTCCTTTTTAAATCTTTGCCCCACGGGGCTGCCCCAGTCGATCCCCGGCCCTTTCCGTCCTTCTCCCGCTCTTCTTTTTCCTTTGTCTGTTCTTCCCCATGCATGCATGCGACAATAGCTGACGCGCCTTATAGCTATGGGACGTCTGCGACGACCAAGAAGCTGTCGATCAAGTCAGGAACATACAGGACCCAGCCGCCGCCTCCAAATTGCTGGTCAACCATGCACTTGCCCGCTTCAGCACAGACAACCTTTCCTGCATGATTGTGCGATTCGACAAGCAGGCTGTGGTGGACGGACAGGCGGCCAACGAGCCCCTCGATACCACAGAGGGCGATACTGGAGGAAAACCAAGCGAGGCCGATCGAATCGTGAATGTAGCGAAGCAGAAGATGACGGACAATGGCGTCCCGGGAGTCGGCGTTTCTCCCAGCAGTAACGCCCCGCGAGGTCATGATGCTATTCCGTCGATCAGCGAGGAGCCCTTGGCAGTCGCGGATCAATCCGACATGCCGCCCAGTGAGGCGGGGCCGGTAGAGTCTTCTAAAGACCGAGCCTGATTTGACATAGACTCGGCCCCAGATCTTGCATCACTAGATGGACATCCTATACTCAGAGTCCGGGCTGAACCGGCATCATCACTGCTATAGAAGTCGATCAAGAGGGCAACCGCAATCGCGCCCGCATGCCCAGTCCATGGACACCCAGCTGATCTGCGAGGTGTGAGATAATTGAAGGGAATACGCGCGCGCGCATACATATATGTGGAGGGATACCTAGGGAACTATCGGGGTGGTGGTGGCAATTGCAATCTGATGTGTCGCGGGCCGCTTTGCCAGCAGATTGGGGTTAGTGGTGGGCGGAGTGATGCCTGCATAAGAATGTTGATGGCTGAGACGGGAGGCTTAGAGACAGATGGGTTGTGCAGGCGGCCTTGCTGACAGACTGGAGGAAGGGGACTACAAGAGCACATGCAAGACACAGCTATGGAGACCAGTTATCGTTCGATAAACCCGATCCGCGCGCTTGCTGCACCCAATAGTAATGGGTCAGAAACCATCTCGCTCCGGACAGTGGATTGCATTCCGCGCACTCACATTCAGGGTTTAATGTGAGGTACCTGCGTAGAGGTTGATACCGAGATGCGTGTGCGCTAACGGCGCGGGAATGTGTCATGGTGGTGGACCCTTTGTACCATGATACCCGTATTGGATGGGGCTACCCGGTATGTGCACTCCTTCGTGCCAGAGTGCACTGAGGATCGGAGGGTTGGCTTACTAGTATGCGTGGCCTTCTTTTAGAGGCGCGAGGACCCAAGGACCCAAGGCTGTATGTATTCAGGGAGGGAGGGAGGGAGGGTGCTGCAATCAGGTGGATGTTCAGCCATGGGACGAACGACATGGTCCCTGTGCGAGGTTGTGTGCGGCCAACGGCGCGAGCAGCACCAGGAGCAATCAGATGGCGGTTCCAAGCCCCAAGGACAGAAAGGGCAGGTTTGTTTGCCCACATCTAGAGGCGCATGCATGCACGCGTCTAGACGCATTGACATTTTCTCTCAGGGGCTGGCCCAGCCAACCAGAGAATGGGAAAGCAGTTTTCTGGAAAGCCCACAGTAAATGGGGTAACCTTGCAGCTAATATCAAACCGGCCTGCCCACTGGAATCACTTAGCTAGGGGTCATTTCTTTCGACAAGGCCGTTTACGCCGTGGATTCCCCCCAAGTGGACCGGCTCTTGCTGAATCGATAAAGGAGAGACAGGGAGAGAGGGAGAGCCCAAGTACCGACCAGCCAAAAAGCAACGCAGCCGAATCACACGTCAAATAAAGAACACACGCCCAGCTTCCCAATTCAATTTGTCGCAGCAACCTCACCTCACACACATCGAGCGCAGATGGCCATTGCTGCCGCGCCTCAGTCGAGCCACCCGTGACGGCGATCCGTAACCCGGGCCGGAACCGAGAACGGTAACGAACCGAGGTTGGACGCCGAAGATATGGGAAGAGGAAGGGAACAAGGGCCGAGAAACGCCGAAACACAGCAGAGATCTACAGCACCGGAGCAGGCTCGTGGAAGCACCGCCTGAAGGGGCGCTGAATCGCCAGACAGGAAGTTAGCCGGCTTCCTTGGCCTGGCCTCACTCGCTGCCATTCAACCACGCCTCCGCGCTTGCACCAACGTGCAATCTCGCCGCCTCCGAACCAAGCCATACAGGACAGGGCGCCACGCTTCGAGGAGATGTCGCTGAATGGACTGGACGCACCCGAACTCAAGGAAGCCCACGACGCTGCTGCCGCTGAGCCAGGAGGATGGTGCGTATACCCAAGGCCATACTTGGCTTTGATCCATCACACTCCAGTCCTTTTTCTTGGGTCACTTTGCTATCCGCCCTGCTTGCCCTTATTTTTTTGTTGGTCTTTCGAGCTGACGCGATAGACATTGTCTGCTACACAGGTTCATCCTACAATACTCCGGCCGCGATGCCGTCGAGCTCCTCGGCATGGGCAGTGGGGGCATAGTCGAGATCCGGAACGCCATCGCCCAATACGAGGAGCCGTCGCCCCTTTACGGCTTTCTGCGTTATCGTCGACGGAACGTCATCGTCAAGTACCTCCCGGACAATTGCTCTCGACTGGTTCAAGCCCGAGTTAGCGTACACCTGGATTCGGTGTGTGAACGCTTCTCGCCCCATGACACCGTGTTCGAGATTGCCACGGCAAAGGAGTTGAAGGACACACGTTTGTCTGCCGCTTGCTCGCTCCACACAGCGTCCGGATCAATGTCCTCATCCACTAGCTCGCTCCGCCGCCGGCGCCTGATGGAGATCGCGGAGGAGGAGGAAGAGGAACAGCGGGCGACAAAGCGGCAGTCAGTTGGCGCTGCTGGCGGGGATGACCGGCCCAGCTCGCCCGCAGAACCCCCCGTGGCTCTGGACCCATCACTCGCCACATCGCCTGAGGCGTCACAGTTCTCTGGAGCGGCCGAACCACCCGCTTTTGTGGGCGTGCCACGCCCTGCGTCACCTGCCAAGTCGCTCGATGCCAGTGGAAGCGGCTCCTTCCAGGCTGGCCGGTCCGACTACTCGGGATATTCTTCGTCTCCCTTCTCAGCTAGGCCCAAAGTGAAGCTCGGCCCACGACCTTCCCTCGATACGAGCGGCCGGCCTCGAACCGCTGCCGGGAGCACCTTCAGGCCCGTGTCGACAATACCTGTTGGTTTCAAGATGATGTCCAAAACGGGCAAGAAGGACAGACCGCAAGACGCTGACGAAGAGCATGTGGACACTGATGACCTGGACGACCCGACGGAGGAGACGCCCCCTATCTCGTCTCTACAAGGTGGGGAGCTTGCCTCGATGGAGCATCTCCCTTCCCCAGACACCAACAACACACCACCCCCCAGGCCGCGCACCAGTGGTGGGAGATCGACGATCGCCAGTTCTGGCAACAAGGCAGTGCCCTCTTCCGCGGGCAAACCAGGCCCCACAGGGCCCAGCATGATGAGCCCCGAGAAGTCGCGGCTCATGAAGGCGATGCAGCTTAGAGAAAAGAAAAAGAAGGAGCAGGAGGCGCTCATGGCCTTGACTGGTCCGGCGGAAAGTGTCGACGATGGCTCAACGGCAGCCGAAAAGTCGGACGCCGCGCCGCCGCACATGGACGACGACGTTGATGAGCTACCCAGCTTTACCGAATGTCCTCAACAAGGCCGGGCAGCCGAAGAAGGGAAGGACTTGGGGGAGACAGGGGCAGTCGCCGGCGAGGATCAGACACTGCAAAGCTCCAGGGACGAGACGCCGGATGAAAGTTCCTCCCTGCTACTCCCTGACCGATCATCGGTAGATGCGCAGACAGATTCGCATCCTCCGTCTCCTCTGGTCGCGTCTTCCGAGATCGGTAACTCGACCAAAGCCTCTTCTGTGTCCGGGTCCACCGACGAAACGGCGTTGGAGTCCAAGGGCGGCGTCGCCGATTCAACAACCAACTCTGGAGACGAGCGTCCTAGAACCGCGACTCCAGAAACCGCAGATGGTGATACCACGAGCACGGGGCCGCAACAACCGACGCAGGCTGAAGAGATGACTCTAGCAATGCTGGATACCACGGACGTGCGTTGTCCGGATTTGAGTGGGACACATTCCGAGGCTTCCACAAGTGCTACCAGGGGCATTCTTGGGGACACAGCAGACGCTGTCGGGAATGCTGAAAGCGAGCACGTCCCTTGCGCGCCGCCAGGGACCCTGGAAGCGCCGCTGCTGAGGACGCCAACATACGATTTCTCAGGCATGCCACAAGAGGACCAACAACTCAGGGTCACTGCGGAGAGCACCAGAGTCAGCGTACTGGCCGACAGAACATCGACTGGCGACCAGCCTGGGCCTGACACAGGTCCAGAGGCAGACACGGCCCAGGCAGACCTTGAAACAAAGCGACCAGGGCTCCTGCCGGCGGCTGGCGTTGAGCCTATCCAGATCGGGCTTACAGTAGGCGTGACATCTACGGTAGGGGCTACTATCGGCGAGGAGCCGGTACAGGAAATGCACTCGGTAACCCTACCCGAAGCTAGGTCAACGCTCATGTCCAAATCCCCCGTCACGCCTGTCTTTCCCCCGCCAGGTGGCGGCGTCTGCAATGATGGCAGCTCGAGCCCCGTGTTGGATGTATCTGGTTCTGACGGGCCCGGTGCAGCCGTGGCGCCGGCCCGCCACGCGGCCCGCGCCGTGTCAAACCCCATGTCCAATGGACAGTCAGCGGGTGTTAGCGACGCACCGCCGCTGCAGCCACCGGGTAACAGGGCAGCGTCTTCGGGGCCGGCGTTTCTACAGAGGGTGGCGCAGCAGCGACCTGGGTCGTCCTCGTCGGTGGCGTCCGTGTCGGGCAGTGTGGCGGCCAAGAAGTTGGGCGTGGGCAGCAGCATATCACAGCGCATCAAGGCGCTGGAGAAGCTCTCTTCGTCTTCCGGGGGACTTGCGACCCCGAGCAACGTCCCAGAACGGCCGCAGTCGGCCTTCTTTTCGGTGCGGCCGACCAGCGTGCGGGAACCATCGAGATCCCCGTTAGTTGCCGAGCGAGCCAGCTCTCTGCGTGTTGAGAAGCACACGCCATCGGCGCCACAGGCCCAAGACCGAGAGGCCTTGGTAGCAGCCGCGGGGGGCCTGCGCGAACGATCGGGATCCATCTCGAGCAGGCTTTCGGTTTTTGAGGGCGGGAGCGTACCCCGAGGCCGACCAGAGTCGATTCAGGTGACGGCTCGAATCGTGCGAGATCCCCTGCAGTCCCTCCAAAAGGCCGCAGAGCTCCCGCGGGCCGACACCGGAGAGCCCGCTTCTTTGGATCTCAAGCAGTCGTCCCTCGTGGTCGATCATCGCCGACCCACCACAAGCCCGTCGGGTGGAATGCTCGACGTGGCCACAGAGCCGCGCAAGACTACCATCCTTCAGCGCAGGCTTTCGCGGGACCAGCGCAGATCCCAGTCGGCCGAGGATAATGATGGAGCGGCCGTGGACTCCAACAACAACGGCGAGTCTGAAGCCACGACCGAAGACAGTCCACGTCGCCGGTCGTCCCTGACAATTGTCAAAGACTTTATCAAGGATCGCCGCAACTCGGTATGGGACGCCATGTCGCCATCGACCGACAATCTGAGTCTTGGGCCTGGGGCTGTCAGTCCATCTAGGTCGCCCTCCCGTCCCCCGTCGACACACCGCAACTCGGTCTTCCCACGCCGACTCAGCACCTCTAGTCGTCGCTCTTCGATAAGCAAGGACCGTGACGGCGTCGCAACACCGCTCCTCTCGCCCACTCGCACGACCGATACGAGCGGCTCAGGCGACGAATCCATGGGCCGGATAGGGGGCAACGATAGTCAGAAGAAGAACGGCAAGAGTCGGGCCAGCCGCTTCATCAGGCGTCTCTCGAATTCCTTGAGCTCCAGCCGCAAGGTGGTGACACAGACCAGATCTCCCACCGTCACCGAGGAGACCTTCGACGCCGAGGCAGCCCGCGCCATGGCCGGAGCCGCCCAGCAGCAGAAGCAGCCCGTCGTCGTGGCCGATATGGGCGACGTTAATGTCCAGTTCCCAGACAATCTTCTCTGGAAGCGCCGGGCCATGTGTCTCGACTCACAGGGATTCCTGGTCCTCAGCGCAGGACAGACAGCCGCGGCCGCTGGCTCCATCGTCACCAAACGCTACCACCTCAGCGAGTTTAAAGCCCCTTACGCTCCTGAGATGGAGCAGCAAGAACTACCCAACAGTGTCTGCTTGGACTTTGTGGATGGTTCAAGCCTGCAGATCGCGTGCGAGGACCGCGCCGGTCAGGTCACCGCTCTCCAGGGTTTGTCTGCCCCGTTCCCCGATATGCCTGCTGTTTATGATCAATGCTAACCATTGACTGCTCACATCTAGAGCTTCAAGTGGCCCACCAGAACCACACGACGTTCGGGCAGTAGGACCGCCAACCACCCCAGGAACGCTGCAATGTGTGAATGCTAGTTCTGGCTTTTCCCCATCTTTTTTTTCTCTAACTTTTCTCATGTTTTCTATTTAGTCACCTCCCACACACTTCTCATGAACTTCTCCAAACCCTCAATCCCATTTCTCCCTGTATCCCTCTTTCCATTCGTCCCCTCACCGCTGCACCTTTGCTTCCCTTTCGCTGTGCCTCCTCATGCCCCGTTTCTCTCGCTCTCAAAATTCCCTGGCTATTGTTGTGTATCAAGACAAGGCCTATATGAGACCCTGGGCGCGCCGCTGCTGCCATGTTCTGTCCCATTTCCTTCGAAGCACCTCTCCATCTCCATTCACCCTTGACTATTTAACCCACTCTTGCCGGTTCTATCCCTCAATTCCCTTTGTCTTTCAGTAAACAGCCAAGATACCCACAACGTAGCTTGGAGAAGGTCTTGTTTTTCTTTCCTCGGCGGTTTCTTATTTTAACTACAAATGCCCCCACCCTCAACCGACCTTCCCTTTCCTGCTGGGGTTCCTCCTCTCGCCAACTGTCTTATGTGCACTCTCCTCGCGCGTTGCAGTTTCTCTGAAACTGCAGCATCTATTTCAAATCAGATGCTTACGCCGGGCACATCCATATATCGTTCCCCCGTTCGCACGACAAACACATACCCCCACGACCAAGTCTACGCAATACGTAGTCTCAGTCTTCTAATTTTCCCCCTTTTCTTGTCTTTTTTTTTCTCCCCCCTGCCCCGTCTTATTTTATTTTCGGGTCATCACTTGACTTGTTGATTTCCTTTGTATCCCCCCCCTTATCGCCTGATCCCAACAATTCCAACCTTTTCCAACTCACCTTTCCGTTGGCCCCACGCTGAGCGATAATCACCAGGCGCTATTGTCAGGCACCATTACTTCGTGAGCATTTGTCTCGTTGGCAAGGGTGGATTTGTTAGTTTGGTAATTTAGTGCCAGAAAATTAGAATCGAGTCTTCTTTTTTTTTTTCTACCCTCGTTTTACTTTCCACGATCAGGCCCCCCGTTTCTGGTTATTGACGTTCATTTCTGATCCAACGTTTAACCGATGAAGGAGGGGACATATCTGCTCACCCGGGGCGTTGATTCGTAGCCTTCATGTGTCTCATGACCTCTAGGGCGTAGGATAGTGAAATAGCCATAGCAGTGTGGCCCTTTATCATCCTGCCACATAATCAAGACGGAAAGCACCACAGCCTATGACGTGAAAACGTTCAATAGGGTGCAATTGATATCATCACCATATACAAATCACTTGCACACACACGCACACACACACACATACGCCCAGGCGCAAAGTTCGTGTCACAGGTTTTCCCACCCTTCATTCGTGGGTATCGTATATATCAAATTAGGTAGAGATGGAGAGACGTGTGGAAAAAGGGAAAAAGAAACTGGGCGCGGGCCGAAAAACACGCTAATGGCAACTCGGGCTTCACTAGTAGCCGCTCCCTTCGGCGGCTGGGAACTGATCCATAGCCATGTACTCCAACAGATCGATGCCGCCCACATTAACACCCTCGGCGGTCATGGCAACGGCCGAGTCTCCCATGTTCTGGAAAAATGCAGGTCCGGTTGGGAGGTACCACATTTCATTGCTCGAGTTATTCCATTCGGACGGGTCGCCGAATAGGTTGTCGGGCATACTGCCATGATGGTGCTCGATGCCGGCGCTCGCTGCCGGCGTAGACGGCCCGCCAAAGGCGGATCCGCTCGGGTAGAGGCTTCCAGTGCTAAATTCAAAGGGTGTTGCTGATATATTCACGGGCGTCCCGCACCGTTCAGCCGGGGCTGCTGTTCCAGGTCCGGCTCCAGCGCCGGGTCCTCCTGCGCCAGCCGATCCGAGCCCGGTCGCTGCTGCTGCTGCCGCTGCCGCCGCCGTGGAGAGCGATGCTAGTGTCCCTGAACCGTTGGGCCGCAGCCATTGCTCCGAGGCCGCGCCGTCCGGGCCCACGTGGTGACGCCACTGGTCGTTGGCGGCAGTCGATGCGGCCGCGCCGGCAACATTATGGTCTGTGCCGTGAGCATGTGACTGCTGCGGCTGCGGGCTAGGGCGAGCGGCCGACGAAGCACCCGAGGCCGGCTGAGCGCTGCCTCCGGGCCCGGTGGCCGGGGCGTGGATAAACCTATTGCGCAGACGGCTCGTCAGGGACTCGAGAAGATCGGCAAAACGCTTCCCCAGGTGCACGTCGTCGACGACGCAGTTGCGCAGGGCGTCGACGGTGCGGTCCATCAGCCCGATGGATAGCTCTACGTCTGAGCGCGGGGCACCAAGGGCGAAGGTCTTGAGCAGGAACATGGCGCCGCTGATGATGCGGAAGTAGGTGCGGACGGGTGCGTGCTTCAGGTAGTCGTTGGGCAGGAGGCCGTCGACCACGGTGCGCAGCAGATTGCGGCTGCCGTCCACCACCTCCTTGACGTACTCCTGGTCGGCGACGCCGAAGCCGCCGAGGCTGCCGAGAGGAAGCTTTCCAAAGTAGTTCTGGGTCTGGGGCGACAGCTGCTCGGCGCCGGCTGTGGTTGCTTGGCCGGCGTGGTTGGTGCAGCGCTCGACAACGGCCTGTAGCGATAACGAGTTGACGTAAATGCGCACGTACTCGTACTCGATGGTCAAGATATGACGAATGTAGGGCGGCAGGCGGAAGCGCTCAAACTGGCGCCACCAGTCGCCCAGCATGGGCTGGAACTCCTGGAGCAGGGCTATGTAGCGGCCGCTCTGGATGATGTCGGTCGTGTGCTTGCGCGAGCGGAAGAGCTTCTCGTTGCCGACGAACATGGCGTTGCTGATGCCCGCCCAGCAGTGGATGATCTGGTCGTCTAGCTCCAGGTCTGGTATGTAGTTGAAGCCGCCCGAGAGCGAGGACAGGCTGGTGCCGGGCGTGGCGACGCCCTCGACCGACGCTGGCCGCCGCCGCGCCGCCACCACGGGGTCCGACTTGCGCAGGTTTTCGGGCACCATATTGGTCCAGCCGAGCCGCCCGGCCAGCTGGCTCAGGTATATGAGCAGCAGCCGCTTGATGCGGTGCGCCCGCAGCCGGTACGTCTCTTCCTCATACTCGGGCCGCGTGATGGCCCCGGCCGCCAGCAGCTCATCGATGTCGTCGAACACGCCCAGCTCATACGCGAGGCCCATAGCCGTGCTCAGCAGCATCCAGCACATACGATCGCTGCGCCACGCAGGCTCAAGCCAGCTCTCGATACGCTTGCCGCCCACGCCTGCCGCCGGCCGACCGCCTGCTCCCACCCCCACTCCCGCCGAGGCGTCGGGTTCTGTCGCCGGGTCCGCCAGGCCTCCCACCCCATCGTAGACAGATGGCAGCAGCAACTCGTCGATGGCCTCGGCCGGCGGGAAGTGCAGTGCCCGTGGGTGCCACTCAGTCAGGATCATAAGCGACTCGATGGTGCCCAGCGTGCGCAGGCTGCCCTTGCGAAGCCCCCTCCAGGGCGCTGTGCTAGACGTCTGGCTCTCGTCCAGGGGCCCGGGGCCCCCGGAGCCGCAGAAGCCACCGCCAAAGGCCTCCTGCCCCCACACGACTCGCTCGATCATGCCGCGGAGATAGGTCCACAACTGCTCGTGGATCGCGTGCGAGCGACAGTGCCCGCCCGTGCCCGGCATCCGGCGGTAGCGCGACGCGATGGTCAGCAGCGCCACCGTCAGGATTGGCTCCTCCGTCAGCAGCGTCAGGTGGGCGGCTGCGTTGCTAAAGGTCGGCGGCGATATGGGCGTCAAGGGGGAGAGATATTTATAGTAGCTGTGACGCAGATGGCGGAAGTTGGCAGTCGCGGCGGAGGTTAGTAGAAAATCGAAAAACGCACGATGCACCTCCAGAGAGCCGGATGTGACTTGGGTGATGGATACTCACTAGTCGATGTAGTCGACAGCCTCCTGGGCCGTAAACCAGCCGGCCCGTACGAAACGAAACCGCGCCCATGCCTTGAGCGCCTCGGCGTAGCCGGGGTCGCTGCCCGAGTCGCGCTTGGCCGTCAGCTGCGGGTCGATGGGCTCGGTAGTCTCGCCGTCGGCCCGGCGTGCTGCCTGCTTGGAGCGACGCCGGCGATGCTGATCACGCAAGTGCGACTGGTCGCCGTCGTCATTGTCCTCGTGAAGCCTGGATTGGCTGCGCGCCGTGGCAGAGCGACCCGATTCCGGCTGGGGAACTAGGAAGCTCACCGAGGGCGGTGGCCCGGCCCTCTGGGGGCGCATGTCCATGCCCGCATCGCCATGCCTGTGCGGGCTACTTGTATTGTTTCGTAAATCGAGGTCACATGGTTAGCTTCGGTTGCTCGTCCCGCGGGGCAGACTCGGCAGAGTAAACACACCTGTCGGTTGCGGCCTTGTACAGCAGATCGAGCGCGTCGTGAGGTCCATACACCTCGCGTCGCATAACGGACCGCGCCTCTAGGTTTTCCAGTGGCGTGTTGGGCTCGTCAGCCGGGCTGCCGACGAACCCGCGTTCTGTTGAGGAGCGGCCCAGGCCGCTGCTACCGCGGTCGATGGCCGGCAGAGAGTCGCTACGGGGTCTGGGTAGCGGCTGGGAGCGGCCATGCGAGCCGCCAGGGGTAAGCGGTGCATCCGAGTAGAGCCTGTGGTCTAGTGGCGGTGGCGAGGCCGCGGCGCGGCGCTTGCGGCCGTTGCGGACCACGTAGTCGTCCTCAGCTCCCGACAGCGTCTCATCGTCGGCCTTGCGCTTGCGGCGGGTAGCGCTGAAAAAGCATTCCTTGCTCTCGCGGCGACAGCGCACGCAGGGGGGATCATGGGGGTTGTCGACACTGCCAAGATCGCAGCGCACCTTGCGCCGACGGCACGGGATGCAGGCCTGGTAGACGCGTCGGTGTTGGGGCAGCTGCGACGCCGCAGCGGTGGGCACCGTGGCCGCCGACGATGCCGAAGAGAGGGCCGAGGGAGGGGGCAGAGGCGGCGGCTGCAGTGGTGACTGCCGCTGGCGGGCGGCGGCGCTGGGGGCTGCTGGGGAGGGCGATGCCGAGGCCGAGGCGGGACGCGGAGAGTCAGCCGCGGGACGCGCGGTGGGTGGGTTGGGGGAGCGGTCGGCATGGTCAGGGCCGCGCGCGGCTTCGCCGGCGTACTGGGCCATGGGTGCAGAGCCTGGACAGGCGGCTCAATCGCCAGCGGGACGAACAGCGCGATTCAAAAAGTGCCGACGAGGCGAGTCGCCAGCCTCGGTTTGCGACGGTTTATTCGGGCGGACCGTTGCGAAGAAGCGTTCGCTTTGCGAGGGGTGGCGGTGGGGTCTCGGCCCAACTTTCGGCTGCCAGCAAGTGGAGAGACTTGACTCCATGGCATCCGGGCTGCCACCCTGCTTGCCTGGGCACGCTCAGCTGGAAGACCCCCCGTATTGGGACCCCCCATATGTGTTCCCCCACGAACAAATGCAGTGACCTTCTTCCACGCCGCTGAAAGTATCCAAGGCTTACGACATACAACTTGAGGACAGGAACCTCCGCGAATCCATTACCAAAGCTTCGAGTTCAAAGCACATCGCAGTTACTTCCAGTGGCTCAAGCACCAAATGGGGCTTTTGATATTCAGCAAAGATGAACGCTCGATTGAATAGGCGAAATAAAACCAAAAACTTACCAAAGGAGAATGAAAATAAAGGATAAGAACAGAGAGAACCTGAGATGACAAAAACAAAAACTCTTGCAGTGCTAAGCCATGCTCTTGCACGCCGCGCTTGACTGAGAATCCGAGCTCCCCGCAGTGTTCGCGCCAAACTTGGAAATCTGTCGGTCCCTCCGCCACGACTCGGGGCGGCGTCTCTAAGACCCAACCTGAACGCCGTCGCAAATGCGATGTAACCAGTTGCTCCCTGCCCAACCAACGTGCTCGCTCCCTGTCCTCAGCGACAAGAGTGCCCTATGAATCCCTCGCAAGCCTGCGGGGACTTCGCTCCTGATAGCTCTGCCACACACTCGGCGCAACGAGAGACATCTCCCTCTTGCCGCCGCCGCCGCCGCCGCCGTTGCCGCCGTATACTTACTACTTCAAGCGGTGGCCTTGGTCCGTCGTTGCCTAGCGGGCCGGTTAGCCTCCAACAAGTGCTGCGACGAATGAGACAAAGAAATGTACCAGGGGGACAACATACTATGAAATCCCACAGCATCTTGGTAAGCACATCTGGCATCGTATACAGATCAACCGAGAACTCGCCAGCTGCAGGGCGCAAAGAAAACTCTGTCAGCGACCACGGAGAGCACATGTATATGGTCCAGTGCCATCATTAGCCCCCGGGGACCAAACCCGGACTGATGGGAGGGGAGGGGGGCCTGAAGCGGAACGCACCGTCAACGTTATTCAAGACATATGTGTCGTCCGACTTGTGGTCGTGAATCATCTGAATGACGTGTATCAGATCGTCCTCGTTCAGCTTTGTAACCGCCCCCGCCAGCTTTTCCAGATCCCATGGCTTCTTCTTCTTGCTGCCATCCTGGCCCTTGCGGGCCTTGCGGTCGTCGTCGGTCGGGAGCGGGCCCGAGTCGCGCAGCAGCGCTTGCAGCGCCTGCGAAGGGTTCCTGAACGTGAGGGTTTTGACCACATCGTACGTGGGCTTGGCGAAGTTTAGGTCGTGCACCACCGTCTGCTTGCCCCCCTTCTCTGTCGTGTAGAGATCGATGGTCATTTCGAACTCGCCCCAGCCTTCGTTGCTGCACCTGAACGGGGGCTCGTGGAAAGCTGTGGTTATAGTTTGCGTCCGTGTTCCACGTTAGCATGGGCCCTCGGCCGCGCATAACAGGGCGGAGGCGAGTTTGCGACGCGACGTACTCTGCGTGGGGTTTTCGAACGACGGGTGCAGGTTGTAGACAACCTTGGTGAAGCATTTGGCTGGGAGACGCTTCCCGCTGGGGTCGAGAAGATAGACCTCGACCGACCATTCTTTCATTGGAAACCCCTCCATTTGAGGGGGTTTGTTGCTAGGAATGCCCCCACGCCAGGTCAGCGAAACGCCTTGCTCCGCCCGCCAGGCCACGAAGAGACGCACATGTTATGCTGCTCGGTAACGAGCTTGATCTCGCGCTGTCAAGATGTCAAAAGCAACCATACGACGTTAGCGCCACCGCATACACAATCCGCGCGTGGACCTGCTCCAAATCGCCAGGCTCGCCCCTTCTTACCTCGACAATCATCGTGTCCTGTAGACGCTTCCGGCGCCGCTCACTGCCAAAAGGCTCCTCAGGGCGGCTGCAGGAATTCCAACCGGGTCGCAGAAGACTCGCGGGATGTGTGGCAGATCTGGAGTGTCGTTGGTATGAATGCCGTGGAGCTGGGCTGGTCCTACAACAAAGCTAGGTAGTTAACTCTGGTCGTGTCGAGTTCATGGGTTGTCGCGCGTTGGTGCCACACGCAAACAAACCCGGCATGTGGCTGGGCGATCCCCACTTTCACAAAAGGTCAGACCCACAACAGTGAGGCGACAAACGAACCTCTTCGACCCAAAGTGAGACCGCATTTTTCCCAAACAAGGAGAAGGTCCAAAGCCCTTTGGTATTACGTTTACAGCGAGTAAAGCCAGTTGGTGCTTATAAACGGAGCTGGGGTTCTTACTTGGCATTTATGCAAAATTAAAGACTTCTTTGTCGTAGATGGCGGATTGGTCCTACATAACGAGTAGGAAACATTAATAGATAGAGGTATAGAAAAATAATAATCAAAATAAAAATAAAGCGTAAGAAAGAGCCTTTTTGTGTGTTGGTCGGCTCTATTTTGGATTTCAACGACCGCTCGAGCTCTATATAAACCACTGTTTACGAACGGCCCCCTCGGATGTAGTAGCGATCGGACGCCAAAGATATACATCAGGACGCCCCATGGCATGCAAATTGCGAGGGAGCCCTCCCGCCTGGGGGTGTGCTGTCGCCGGGTGCGTGATGCGGTGTGGTCAGGGATGCTCCTCGTTCCAGGCCTTGAACCAATCGAGCGATTCCGGATTTGCGACACTCTGGCTGAGCTTGTTCCTGATGTCGACGCCGGATATGATTTGTTTGACCGCGACCTCGATCCTACCAGACTCGGGAGATATCGTCAGTAAAAAAAGACCACACTTGACAGGCAATAGGCTCAGGGTAGAATCCAATCCTCCCGCACGGCGCAAAACTCACTTTTTGCCGTTGCTCGTCTTTGGGATTCCACCTTTGCATTCGTCCACAAAGTTTGGCACGTGCCTGGGGCTCAGCTCGCTGCGGACCACACCACGTATCCTGGCCGCGAGCTGGTCGTCAAACAGGCACCCCTGAGCCATGGTGACGAAGAGGCAGACCGACTCGTCCTTGTCGCCGGGCCGGCGGCGACCGACGCAGAGGGCGTCCTCCACCTCGGCCGCGAAGAACTTGGCGAGGATGTTGTATATCTCGGCCGAGCCGAACCGGACCCCGGCCGGCTTGAGGACGCCGTCGGACCTGCCCAGCATCACGAGGCCGCCCGAGCCGGCGACGGCGCGCACAAAGTCGCCGTGGTGCCAGATGGCGGGGGGGCCGGGGAAGCGCGAGAAGTAGGCCTGGCGGTACTTGGCCTCGCCATCAGGCCCGAAGAAGGTCAGCGGCTGGCATGGGAAGGGGACCGTGCAGACGAGGTCGCCCGGCTCGCCGGGGGAGACGGGGTCCGGCCGGTCCGGCGGCGCGGCCGAGTCGACGACCCCGACGGCCATGCCCAGGCCGGCGCACTGCACTTCGCCCGCCCGCACGGGGAGCAGGGGACAGGGCGCGCCGAAGAGGGAGACGATGTCGGTGCCGCCGGTGATGGAGGCGAGGTGTACGCTGGACGGGAAGGCCTCGTAGACAAAGGCGAACGTCGAGGGGGGCAGCGGGGCCGCGGTCGAGTAGATGGCCTCGAGTGAGGAAAGATCGAGATCGTCGTGCTGCACGGGCAGGACCTTATTGGCCTCCAGGGTGGTGAGGTAGGCGGCTGAGGTCCCGAAATGCGTGACCTTGAGAGATGACAGGAGCTTGGGGAGAGACAGATAGCCGTGAGGCTTGAATGGCGATCCCGTGTACAAGACCACCGTGGCCCCCAGGGCAAGGGCAGAGATGCTCCAGTGCCACATCATCCAGGAGGTCGTCGCTACGTCACGGCATGAGAGTCAGTGGGCGTGGCTGGGTTTGGTTCCCGACCCGTGCGTAGCAAGGTAGGGAGGGGGATTGTTGACCATGCAGGAGGCGGGGGTAGATGGTGTCATGGATCCGGCATGGCAGCCGCCCACTCACTGTAGTAAAAGAGCCGTGACGCACGGCCCATAGAGCAATGCAAAAGGAGCTCCTTCTTGTGCTGGATGAGGGTGCCGAGCGCGGTGTGCACGATGGCCTTTGGCAAGCCCGTGGTGCCGCTGCTGTACAGTATGTAGAGGGGGTGATCCGCGGGAAGCTGGTCGAAGCGCAGCTCGGCGTCGGGCGGGGCGGCGGCGAGGAAGGCGGCAAAGTCGTCGGCGCGGACGTCCGGCAGCGAGCGGAGCCCGGTCAGGTCCGGACCAACGCCAGCGGAGTCCCCGGCAATGACGACGACGAGGGCAAGCCCGTGTTCGCGCAGCGCGGTGGCGATCTCGAGGGTTTTGACGGAGCTCGGCCACGTCTTGCCGTTGTACATCATGGCGTCGTCGGCGAAGAGGACCCTGGGCCTGACCTGACGCAGGCGGTCGAGCACGGCGCTCACGCCGTTATCGGGGCTGATGCTGGTCCACAGGGCGCCGACGGAGGCGGCGGCCAGCATGGCGGCGAGGGCCTCGATGTGGTTGGAGACGAAGCCGGCCACCACGTCGCCGCTGGCGAGACCGGCGGCGCGGAGTGAGGCAGAGCAGCGGCGGACCATGTCGCGCAGCTCGGCCCACGTCGTCTCCCTGCAGCCCGTCTCGGTGGCCGTTACGGCGGCCGTGGTGGACTCGGGGTCGAGCCCGGAGGCCTTGGGCGGGAAGAGCATGTTCTCGGCAAAGTTCAGCCGGGCGCCGGCGAAGAAGACGGGTCGCGGGAACATGGGTGCGTCGTCTGGCAGCACAACGTCATAGCCCCTAGATGCCGTGATGCCCACATATTGCCAGACTTCCGCCCAGAACGCGGCCGGGCACTTGACGGACCACTGGTGTAGCTGGGCATAGTCGCCCAGCGCCAGCGAGTGTCGTCTGTTGACGTGCTGGAGAAAGGCGAACATGCTGGTGGACTGGGGGTCCGCATGCTTCCAGAGATCAGCCCCGACTGGGGCAGAGCCAGCCGACATGTCAGGCTACAGGGCACGTTTGTTTCTCTCTTTTCTTTTGTTGTTGTTAGATTGACCTCTGCCTCTTCCTTTCTTCTTTTTCCTCTTCTCGTCTAGCCTCGGCCCAGCTGTTGGCCGGCAGCCTGAGTGGTTGTTGATGGTGAATGATGTGCTCTTAGAACCGTTGGGGAGCCCGCTATGGAGGGGCAGTGTGCGTGCCCTCGTCGATATAAAAACGAGTCTACATTGCCCAAGTCTACTACGCTAGGCCAATGCACCTGGGCCTCTCTCCACGGAGTGACCGGCCACGCACGGCACAGACCTCCCGCGGCCGGACCGAGCCCAGTAGCAAGCCGAGGGCCGCGTCAATTCCATTCCGCCCTCGGCCTTGAATGCTGGACTACTGCACGATGTTTACTGGCTACCACCGGCATTGCGAGCGATCTTCGAGCTGAGAAGTATTTGACGTGGGCAGAGTGGGCAGAGTGGGCTGTGGGGCACCGGTCAGAGCCTTTCCATTGTCAAGGTGCCAGGTGGGACTGCCGTCTTTTTTTGTGGAGGGGTGTGGATTGGGGTAGGAGAGAAGATGAACGATCGAAATAAAAATAAAAATAAACGCGGTAGCGAACGAAATACAACAACCGGGCCCCCCCCCTTTGATATCAGGGCTCTGTGTCTAGGGCTGTTGACGGCAGCCCAGTGGAGAATACGCGCCAACAGCAGCAGAAATTTCAGGACCAGCAAAAATATAGAAAATGGTCCTTTTTCCCCTCCCCCTCCCATTTTGCCCCAGTCCACGTTCCAGAGAATAAATGAATCCTGCAATGCGCGCCTGGCGCCTGCCTCGGCATCGCATCCACAACCTCATCCCAAATGAGCCTTGGGCAGGGGAGCCCCTGGTTGGGTACTTGCACAATGACGGCTCACAGCAGGTTAATTTCCCACTGCGGCCAGCGTGTCGGTCACCGCGAGAGCATTCCACTCCCGTCAATCATCCTCCCCTACTCTGTCCATCCCCTCTGACACTCTCCCTGCTGATATCAAATGTTTGAGACTTCAATTAGAAATTCGCCTCATCATTCTGTATTAATATACAAGGCCCTTCCGCCACCATCACCTTTTGTCCTCCTCTCCTTCGTGTTGTGACCACGACAACGACAACTCCTCAGATTGGGACAGCCCTGCCTGTTTCCACTGATCCGCCACCTCCGATTTGACACTTCCAGAGGTGTCTGCCCCCACAATTTGGTTCCTGGATCCGCGCAACCGAGTTAGGATCGACCGATAAGAGTGGAGTGCTTACCACGGCTGAAAAGGGGCTGGCAGGGGACAGCCGGCAGAGACGGTCAGGAAAAAAAAACGGCAAGAAGAGAAAGAGAGGGAGCAGGAAAGTTGTTCTGATCCCTCAGCGTGACGCTGTGCACCTCCAGAGCCTTCAGCATCGCCCAGGGATAAGCCCCCGATCAGGGGACGCGCCTCTCTCAGGTGGACTTCGTCTCTCTCCACCACCAGCCAATTTGATCCCTCCGGATCTGGTTGCAGCTCCAGCTCGCGGCTGCCGCAGCTCCTCCACGTCACATCGCCCTCCCGACCACAATCTCTCGGATCGCACCCTAAGGAGGTCCTTCGGCGTCCATAGCATATAGTTGCTCTGCTTGCTCTGGACCTCTGGATCTCCCAGTATCTGCTTGCAAGAATCATTTCTAATGTCCTGTTTTGGTGAGTGCCCACGGCCTCGTTGACCGCATCTGTCACCGCCCCGAATGCTTCCTCTCTGCGCTCTCGCGACAATTGACAGCTGCTGACTGACGGCGCTATGGTAGCATAAACTCCCGTCCTCGTCTTTGCGTCAACCGGCACGGTCCACTCCTAGACCACCCTCGCGGGCGCCTCCGCCTGTCGACCCTCGTGCCCGCTGGTCTGCCGCCCCAGCTCCTCGACTCCCTGTTTCCGCTCGCCTCTTCCCTGGAGCAATGCCCCGAAAGCTACTCGCGAATCCCTTTTCCACCACCGCCAGCATGCCGCAGGACAGAAAGTCCTCACAGCCCAAAGGCAATCGCTTTACCCAGCTCTTTGCCGCCAGGGCCAAGGAGCCGTCATCCGCCCAGCAGGCCCTTTCTCTGGCCATGCAAAACCAGCAGCAGCAGCAGCAGCAGGCGAACAGCCCTTCGCCCCAGCTCAACGGAGCTCCGTATTCCCTTCCCACTATCTCGCTCTCAGGCGTAGCTAGTCCCGGGGAGCCCGGCCCCGATGCGTCGTCCACAACGCTTTTTCAACCCGCCCACGGGACCGAGTCTCGTCGCCGGCAGCGGGCAGATGCTGAGTTCGGGCCCCTCGTCTCGCCCACCCACCGCTATGTTAGCAAGCACCAGGGCGAACCGCTCGAGCCGCCCGTCCTTGATGAGCCGCCCTACTACTTCGTTCTTACCACCTACATCAGCTACCTTATCCTCATTCTGGTCGGCCACATTCGCGACTTCTTTGGCAAGCGGCTCGGTAACCAGAAGCACTATGCCTCCCTCAAGGCCGCCAATGGCTATGCTCCGCTGAACGACGACTTCGATAACTTCTACGTCCGGCGCCTCAAGTTGCGCCTGGACGATTGCTTCGCCCGCCCCACCACCGGCGTTCCCGGCCGCTTCATCACTCTCATGGACCGCAAGTCGGACGACTTCAACCGCACGTACAGGTTCAGCGGTACCCTCACCGAGACCCTCAACATGAGCTCCTATAACTACCTGGGCTTCGCGCAGTCCGAAGGCCCGTGTGCCGACGCCGTCGAGGAATGCGTCAAGCGTTATGGTCTCAGCTTCTGCAGCCCCCGGGTCGACGCCGGCACCTCGGACCTTATGCTCGAGGTGGAGCGCGAGGTGGCCCAATTTGTAGGCAAGCCCGCGGCCATGGTCTTCTCCATGGGTTTCGTCACCAACGCCAGCTCCTTCCCTGCTCTCGTCTCCAAGGGGTGCCTGATCCTGTCGGACGAGCTGAACCACGCCTCTATCCGCATTGGCGCACGTGTCTCGGGCGCCGTGATCCAGTCCTTCAGGCACAATGACATGGACGATCTGGAGCGGAAGCTGCGTGACGCAATCTCCCAGGGACAGCCCCGCACTCATCGCCCGTGGAAGAAGATCCTGGTTGCCGTCGAGGGTCTGTACTCGATGGAGGGTACCATGTGCGACCTGCCGGGCATCATCGAGCTGAAGAAAAAGTACAAGTTCTACCTCTTCGTCGACGAGGCGCACAGCGTTGGGGCCTTGGGCCCACGTGGCCGTGGCGTGTGCGACTACTTTGGCATCGACCCGTCAGAGGTGGACATCCTGATGGGCACTCTCACAAAGTCGTTTGGCGCCAACGGCGGCTACGTCGCGGCCGAGAGGCGCATCATCGACAAGCTCAGATTCCTAAACAACGCCACCCTTCTCGGCGAGTCGCCCACGCCATGCGTTCTGATGCAGATCCTGGCGTCTCTCAAACTTATTACGGGCGAGCTGGCGCCCGGCCAGGGTGAGGAGAGACTGCAGCGCATCGCCTTCAACTCGCGGTATCTCCGTCTGGGACTCAAGCGCCTTGGATTCATCATATATGGCCACGACGACTCCCCCATCATCCCCCTTCTGCTGTACCACCCCGGGAAGATGCCCGCCTTCAGCCACGAGATGCTCAAGAGGAAGATCTCCATCGTGATCGTCGGTTATCCCGCAACCCCCTTGATCAGCTCGCGCGCGCGCTTCTGCGTCTCGGCGGCTCACAACAAGGATGACCTGGACCGTCTCCTTGCTGCATGTGACGAAATCGGCGACATTCTTCAGCTCAAGTTCTCAACAGGTATCGCTGGAGGGCTCGACCCTCTGCCGGAAGGTGTAACGCCCGAGACCGAGAGCCAGTGGCGGAAAGCCAATGGTCTTGAGGGCGTCATCAACCCTCCGCGATGGAGGCTTGAGGATGTCATCGCCCGCGGGGTCAGCGACGCCCAGGAGCGGCTGCGCTAACGGTTGGCCATTCCTCGAGCAGCCCCTCGCTGTGCCGTGGTGGCATGGTGATGGCTCGAACAGTCAGCCTATGCAGCGGCCGCATTTCCACAATGCGCACATCCTGGGTTTCTGGCCCAGTCCCTACACTGCCTAGAGCCAATCCCAACTATCCAAACAAATCTACCGTGGTGTCTATGGTCGATCTTAGGACCCTGATACAGTCACTTCCGTCACTGGCGTGGCTTTCTTTTTATCTCATCACCCCACCGTTTAAGTCCCATAGGACTTGGTTCCCGGATGGGCAGGCGAACCGGTATAGAGGAGCAACCATGCGGCTTATAAAAGGGAGCTCTGCGGGTCGCTCTCTTTGATAGCTAGACCAAAGAGCTTTCAAACAATATATCTTAATTCCACACAGCTTACCCAAACTGTCCCTATGGACAAAGTCGTCGTAACAGCAGCTCCCATCCTCGGTCTGCCAATATGCACCTTACATACCCCACACACGCTTAGGCTATGGACTATTGCAGTTGCGGCGACAGTCTCGATTTTGGTCCCAATGTAACACCTTTTACGATGGGCCGATCAGATCCCGGGATACGTTGTTGAATCGCCGTGCGTTGCTCGACTTGATGAATCATTGAAGTGTATGTCCAGTCCAAAGTTAGCGGACCGGAGGATATCCTGGAAAGGTGAAACTTGCTTTCGAAAGTTGGCCGTTGAACGTTCAGGCAATGACGAGGCTTTGTCATGTTCAACACGAAGTTCGAAGGTACATGTTGGCTACTAATACATTCGAATTCCTTTATTTTTAAATTTAGCGCCGTTTGTTTTGTTGATCACGGTTGGTTTTGTATACCTACCTACGTATACGAATATCTAGCTGTTTCCTCCGGATGTTTGGAAGCAGATGGAGCCCTTTGCACTGACCAAACAGGTGGGTGGCACCTTCCTCCCACCCGCATCATTATTTGTTACCAGACTGGAGAGCACCTTCCCACAAACCTCGCTCACTGGGTTCAAGTTTACCGTACACTCAACATACCACAAAACAGCCCGGGGGGATGACCCCACAGGCAGTACCCGCCACATCTGTTCGCTGAAACCTCACCTGTATAATAAAGCGACAGGCGCGGGCGACTATTCAGGTAATTACGACTTACTATACCACGCCTGCCCCAAAAAGGCTGGGCTTGCCACAATGATATGCGACGTTACATGGTTAAATTAACGTGTTTTCTTGGGAGAAACCCCTACCGATAGCTCGTCGCTTTATCATGGACGAGGATCAAGAAACAGCTACAGAAAACCCCGTGGGGGAGAGGCAGTCTGGAGATGATCCGATTTCGCCGTGCCGCGACGAAGCACGCGATAGCTCCGAGGAAGGCGAGGTCCTGGTCAAGCGAACGCCAAGGCCTCGCAGCCGCCACAGCCGCAACCTTATTGCCTCGAGCGAGGGCGACAACGACGATTCCGAGCAGGACGTGGCTCCGATCAAGCGGACGCCAAGGCCTCGCAACCGTCGTCGCTATGAGCATACTGCCTCGGATGAGGACGGCAGCGATGACGTCGGTATCCATTCGTCATCCACTAAGCGGCGGCGTCTTATCCACAAAGGCGCGCCCGGAGCCGAGGAGACTCTAGAGCACGGCGTTGAGGGGACGCCGGGCCCAAGTTGCGAGGTCCGTGGCTCCCAAGGACGCCGGTCACGGCGGAATAAGCATCTCGAACTGCTCCGACGCCGCAGGCAAGGCGAGGGAGACAGCAAGGCCGACGAGACGTCCTCCTCGTCTGGCGAAGATCGCGTGGGTCTATACGATACTGATCCCGAGAACCCAGCTTTGGATGAGTTCGATGACGAGGAAAGCGACGACCAACTTCGCACTGGAAGGAGTGAGGAGAATAAGGACGACGACTCGAGGATCGACAAAGCCAAAAATACGGATATGGACGACTTCATCGACGACAGCGTGGGCATGAACGACGCCTCGGCTTCGCTAGAGAACGTGGGCTTCGAAATACCCTTAGAATTTACAGCACAGGCTCGCAAGCCAATGTCGGCTTATTTTCAGGATGCAATCGAATGGCTTATCCAGTTCCACATCAGCCCATCCTTCAAAAAGAACCGGCCGACCTACCTCATGGCCTGGCGCAAGCTCGGCGATGAAGTTCTGGCTCTTGCGGTGTCTAGGTTCTCGTCGTCGGTCTGGACAGCCGAGTTCTACAGAACCCTCCGCGCGCGCCCCTATATTGACGAACACACGCCCGAGAGATATCCCACCCTCGCCGAAGATCTGGACGACTGCCAGGCATGCAACCGCACGAACCACCCAGCAACCAGTCACATCCGGTTCACTGGAGCCCCCTACGATCCAGACTCTCTGGAAGAGCTCTCGAATGACTCCTCGAGCGACGGCGACGGCGACAGCGACGAGGACGACGGCGACAGGGACCAGCACGGTCACATCATCGCGGCAGAAGGCCGGGAGTGGTTGGTTGGCAGTGTTTGCGCAAGCAATGCCCAGACGGCCCATGATCTCTATCACTGGAAGCACTCTCTCAAAGACTGCGTTAGGGATTTGCTTGCTCAGAGGGGGTTTCTTAGGCAGGAGAAGCTGGCGGAGAGGGAGCACCTCTCAGTTGAGGAGTGCAGAGAGATTTGTGTGGGTATCAATAATGATTGGGTCAGCACTGGCGTCGTGGAGCGGCTCTATCAGGAGTTCACAAATATGCTGGAAGAGGCTCTGATCAAGCGCACAACAAGGTCGAGGAGGGCCGGCAGGTGATAAGGTGGCAGGTATCGGTTGTGTACAAATAAGTGTATCTAAGCGCACAATGCGTAGCCACTTGGAGCGATGGTTATTTAAGAGGGAAGCGGCTCGGATCAAATAGCATGAGAAGCCTTCGTCCTCTACCTCAATTCCAAATCCCAAGATCCTTGGCTGCCTATCCATGGCACGGTGATGTTGGGTTGAGTGGGACCATGGGGCCACCCGGTGTGGTTGGCTAGTGGGGTTGTGGGCCTCAAACAGGTAGGCGGTTACAGCGAGGTCCCGCCAAAAAGGGGAGGTATCCTCAACTTGGAATGCCAAAGCGACCACTGAGGCCGGCTGGGTACCTGGTACCACGCGCGGAAACTGGCGCTCTGCTAGCAAGTGTCGCAGTGCCATTGGCCGTCGCCCCCCAATCGCCCCCGGCTGCAATGGATGGAGGAACGACAAAGCTCGACTGGGACACCACCTCTTCACCAAACCTCCAAAAAAATCCCACCACTGGCCAACCTTGGCAGCCTCCCTAGCCGCCCGCCTACGGCACAATCCCTCTGCCTCCGCAACCTCGCCCGAGCGGCCCCCAGTCGGCCACCCAGCAGCGTTGGAGCAGCCCACGATCTCCCTAGGAAACCGCGAGCAGATTCGTGTGTTGACCCGCTCCCGCGCTCCTCAAACGAGGGCAGTTAGTCCTCGAGCCAGCCTTCTCGCAAGTTCAAGCACGCCGGGCAGCCGACCAGCTCCTAACGTGGCACACGACGGCCAAGCTCATCCCGGCCCAGACCCAAGTCGAAGCCGCACTCGGCGGTCCTGATCCGGCTCGACGGGGCGTGGCGAGCCAGAAGCGGCAGGGCTCCAGCTCGGTGGTGGCAGTTGGAGGTTGAGGAATAGGCACTGGCTGCCGCTGCTGCCCTTGTGTCCCATCGCCGTTCGGCCCCCGGCGCGGGCTAGGAGCCGGCCATGAGCTTCGAACGCGGGACCGCGTATGCCGAGTCGGACGCGGATGATGAATACGAAAGAGACATACACGACAGTTCGCCCATCGACGCCACCGACGCCGAGGGGTCGCCTACTGAGTCCAACCCTCCATCAAACGAACACACACCGACCACGTATGGCTATCGTAGCAGCGCTGATCGACTGCCGGAGACCATCATCTCAGAATGGACTGCCGATGAGTGCGCCGACTTCATCGCCACCATCGGCCTGGAGCAGTACTCAGCCCGGTTTGTTGGTATGTTTGAATAGGATGGCAGCCGACGTCACTCCCCTTCCTCTTCCTGCTTTTTTTTATTATTCCTCCCGTAGTTGCTTTCTTGGCCGTTTTTCGGGTCGTTATGTGGTCGGCTCTAACAGCGGGAGTTTGCGACGTGTAGAAAACGAGATAGTGGGCGAAGCGCTGGTCGCGTTGCAGCATGATGACCTCAAGTCCATGGGCATCAACAGCGTCGGCCATCGTCTCACCATACTCAAAAGCGTTTACGACGTTAAGAAGGCCCAGGATGTGCCGACAGAGAGCGACCACTACGTGCCATTGTGTGAGTCCTCCCCTTAGGGGCACCCAAGCCTGCCAACCCACTACCCAAGCAGACACAAGGGGCCGACTAGGTGAGGGTGACTGACGGCTTCGCGCGACACACTGTGCATGCTCATACAGCCGCGGAAAACGAATCGCAGTACGCTACCGCCAAAGAGGATATCAAGCATATTGTGGAGCAGTTGAGGCTGCGCGACGAGCGGATGAACCATTTTGAACAGGACCTGCGCCGACTGGCCGAGGACTTTCGAAGGTTGCGGGAGGACATGCTCCCAGCGCTGCGGCTAGCCAAGGATGCACAGCAGCCGTTGCCTCATCTCAGCGGCGCCAGCCAGCCCTACAGCTACGATGCTACGATTTCGCCACCGGCGCCAACGCCTTTGTCGGCTAGCCAGTCTAGCGGCGGGCTCAAGCGGCAGTGGTCCACCAAGAAGATCATGCTCGGCACGACGCCAAAGGCCACGTCGCCGACGCACCTGCAGACGGCCCACGACAGGTCCATCGTGGAGCAGACATTGAGTCCGGCGAGCGCGGCCGAGAGGGCTGTCATGTCATCGAGCCATCTTTCCATCAACGGAATCGGGCAGCAGGCCCCGTCCCCGTCGTATCCGTCGCCCAACATTCCGTCTCCAACGTCGCCGCCAACGACGCTCGGCGGAACCACGTTGGCATCGAGGTCGTATCGCTCCGACCAGCCGACCCCGTCCAGTCGGTCGACGTTCAACGAGAACGACTACGGGTACGGCGGGCGCGAAAAGCCGGTGGCGCCCCGGAGGATGCAGACGCCGGCCCCCGACACACCAAGCTCGGCCAGCAACTCGGTCGAAATATTCAAATCCTTCAGGGTCAGCATGGACGACCCGTGCTACAAGGTCCTGCCGGCGGCGCTTAAGAAGTATCAGATCAACGCGCCGGCTGACCAGTACGCGCTGTACATTGTGTACGGGGACCAGGAGCGGTGCCTCGGTCTGGACGAGAAGCCTCTTATTCTCTTCAAGCAGCTGGACAAGGAGGGTAA
This sequence comes from Gaeumannomyces tritici R3-111a-1, assembly GCF_000145635.1. Lineage (NCBI taxonomy): Eukaryota > Fungi > Ascomycota > Sordariomycetes > Magnaporthales > Magnaporthaceae > Gaeumannomyces > Gaeumannomyces tritici. The sequence continues at coordinate 3,236,711 of NW_008804545.1, forward strand.
GAAGCCCATGTTCATGCTCAGGAAGACAAACACATCGCAGGCAGACCTGGCAGGCGAGGTTCCGGGGAGCGCAGGCTTGGGGGGTTCGGCACGTGGGGCCGCTACCGGGTATGATCCGCCGGGCGGGATCATATGAGGGAGAGGAGAGTTATGGCCTCTGGGTATCCAGCTGACCTGCTTGGCGGGCCAGAGCCCTTGTCATTGGGATGTGTCTCTTTGGTGGCGGTGGGATCTCCGCCTATCCATTCAGTTAGGCCAAGGGCATGGAAGCCAACGTTGCGCCTCGGAGATTTGTGTGTCTTTATTTTTATTTCCACCATCTGTCTGCTTTTATGCTGAGTTTTCGGTCTTGTCTCTTCGCTAGTTATCCTTCCTCACCTGCTTTCTCTTGTTGTCAATTGCTTGATTAATGTTTTATTTTGCATCCCGCTGCCCGTTCGCCTGTCTTCTGCCTATTTCGTCGTTCGCTCTTACTTGGGGTATCTTGCCTGCCCGATCTCGTTCCGTCTATATCAGGCACCTCCACTCATGATCACGGACATGTGTGTTCATGCCTATGCCGTTGCACACATTGCACTCGCTCACCACCACGCCCAACTCTCCTTCATTCCCTCCCGCCTCCATCTCCTGGTCTCTGCGTCTTTATCTCCATCGCTTCACTCCACGTCTCCTGGATACAACCTTGTTACGACACGTATGTGCAGATGCCTGCCGGTCCGTCTTGCCATTGTAGGTATAGTGGCACGCAAATCGCTGAGAATCAGCTGGACGTGTGCGCGGGCGCAACCATGTATGCATGCGCTGCTCCAGGTGCGCACGCAGCCTGTGTTTTATACAATGTCTTGCATCGTTGTAGTTTGTTGACTTGTATTTTCTCACATGGATTACTGGGCCTCCCGCGGCGAGTGGGGAAAGAAAAGGGTGGGATAAAAAGAAAATGGGCTAAAAATAAGATACCGAAGGAAAAGAAGGAAATAGTATGGGAAAAAAGGATGCCAAAGGTTGCTTTTTTTCTTTCGACACGATTTTGCTGGTCCGAGGTGGCCAACGACAACACACCTAAACGCCGAGCACGTATGGGCACACGCGTTTCCAGATCGAGGTTTTGTGGATGTCTTATTTTCCCCACCAAGCATTTGCGTGATATCGAAGAAGGGGTTTGGGACATCGTAATGCGGTGATTATATTGAGTAAACTCTCTGATTATACGTTGTGATGAGGGCGACTACGCTGAAACAAGGTACCTGAGTTGGCATTGATGTCAGGTTATTCGTGCGTCCAGCGACTCACTGCACTCCTACCTTGGCACCTTGGGTACCTCAACTTTCTCTTCCTAGTTGGGGTTTATTGCACAGGCATAGATATAGGTTTAGGCATCTATTTAGGGAACAAAGGTCCTGGCGCACCTCGCAGCTGATGTATTCCCTTGCCGCTGCCTGATCAGATCGCACAGGCTCACAGGCGGGCTCACTCAGCAAGGAAGCGGCGAGACCCCGCGGCAGCTTGAGGTCTAGTCTGAATCCAGAACGGCACCCTGGAAGTGGAAGCCACTAGACGACGTCAGCTCTTTGGGTCACCCCCAGCCGTGGCTTGGCATGCACGGGGCAGTGAGCCCGCCTGCAGCGCCCCGCTGGTGACGCGCGCCAGCTGCGAGCCAACTCTCAGCTGCGAGGCAACAGCAACCGACATGCATCAACCGCAGCTGCGCTCTTGCTTTTGAACTCGACCTGGCCCACACTCTCCAGCCGCGGTGTTTGGTATCCCATTGTCGGAACCCGGGATACTTGCTGCTCTACCACTCGCCCCTGCCCGCCCCCTACCCGCCCCAACCTAGCCGAGCCGACGTCTCTCCACAGCTCCACAGACCAGAACCCCCTCGCCATGGCCATCGACGACAACCTGCCCTCGTTCCAGTTCAAGGCAAGCTCCGACGACCCGGACTCGTCGGTGCTCTACTTCAGCCAGAATGGCTCCGAGCCAACACCCGAGTATGTCTTGAAGCGCGCAGACCCGGCCTCGCAGCCCTCGTGTCGCGGCAACTACGCCGTCGGCCTCGTCGACCCCTTCGGCCAGGGCGTCGTCTACGGCGAGGTCATGGTCTCACCAGAGTGGCAGCAGCCCACCCTCTCGGCTGCCGAGATCCGGGCTCAGAACGCCGTCGCTGCCCCGCCCGTGCCCATCGTGCCCGACACCTTCTCCGTCCAGCTGTACGACCCGGACCAGACCGTGTCCTTCAAGATGGCGCCGGGGAGCTGGGGCAAGTCGGACGCTTGGGAGTTCGAGATGCCAACCAGGAGTTTCCGCCTGCCCAGCGCCAGTCAGCTGGACCGCCAGCAGGACCCCACGCCAGTGCGCGACCTTGCGCCCAAGGTCATGTTCAAGTGGAAGAGGGACAGCCGTCTCTCTAAGGACATGACGTGTTACCTAGTCGGGCGCAGCCTCGGCCGCCACAAAAGCAAGGAGCCCGACATCACCGTCGCCCTCTTCAAGCAGGGCCGTGATTCGCTCGTCACCATTTATGAACCCAACCTACAACGTGTCGAGGTCGAGGATCGCAAGGGCCTGGACATAGTCCTGCTCTTGGGTGCCGAGGTCATCCGGGACCTGTACCTATCCCCACGCCCCGACGTCTTCAATATGATGGGCTCTGACCCCACGAGGCTGCGCAAGAACTCGCGGCCAACCCCGTCGCCCCACCACAACGCACCAGCCTCCCAGTCCACCACTGCCATGTCGGGTGCTCTCGGCGCGCCACCGGCCGCCAGGGTCGACGCCGAGACGCGGCAGCTGCAGGAAATGGTGGAGCGCGAGGAGCGCGAGCGCAAGGCCGAGGCGGAGCGCGCACAGAAAGAGCGCGAAAGGCAGGACGTCGAGGAGCAGAAACGCATCAAGGAGATGCTCGAGCAAGAGGAGGCGAGGGAGCGCCAGCACCGCGACGCCGAGATCGCCATGGAGACCGAGCGGCTGCGCCAGATGTACGGCACAGAGGGCCAAGACCTGCCCTCGACGCGGCCAGGTCTGCCGCCCCGCGCCCAGGAGCCTGCCCGGCCATTTAGTGCCGGTCCAGGTGGCCAGCCCACCGCCAACGCCCCCAGTAACTCTTCTTCGTGGTGGAGGGGCGGGTCGAGCGCCGCCAACGCAGGTGCCCCTGGCCCCTCACAGCAACCTCAGAAGCAGCCAGCACGCCCAACCGGCCCCTATTCCTCGGGTGGTCACGGCCGCAATCCGTCGGCTAGCATCAGCGGATTTTTCAGCAGGGACCGGGATGAAAATGGGAAAAAGGTGCGCAAGAAGCGCAGCGTGCAGTTCTAGCCATTTATTGTTTCTTGGTTGTGCTTCTTTTACATATGTTTCCCAGCGTGTCCCTCATTACCATATAGCTCATATGTGCACATGAATGTTTGCTTGGCGCGTTTGCTCCATTTCTCTCCGTTGTTTCTTCCTATTTCTTTGTTAGTTTTGCTGCGTGTATCTAGCGGCGACAATGAATGGATCAAGCGTGACGTATCCATTGATTTAACGCATGGGTGAATATCACGAAATGATCTCTTCTCATCGTATGCAACGAGGTGGGAGGATTGGCATTGCAACAGATGGTGTATGGAAACAGAGGTGTATTCTATATGCATGGTATCGTGGTGATTCTTATGTACGAGGAGATGATGGATGTTAGACATCGAAAACAGGCAGACAAAGAAAACTGGAAGAGAAAACAGTGGGGAAAAAAACGAACAGGTAAAAACCCAAAAAGGAGCCGTGAGGAACAAGAAAAGGTATACAGCGGCGGAAACCCAAACGCCGCCTCAAAGCCAAACCAACCACCGCCCGTTCAAAGAAACAAACGTGACGAGACGCCCAAAATTATATGCCAGGCGGCGCATGCGAGCGACAACACAGTTCGGGCACCTAATATCCTCGTACCCCCATTTGCACGGACACGCCTGACGTGAGGCTCGATAGCAGAGGCTACCAGGGTGCTCATAGTATCTTATAGCTCTCAAATAACCTCTTCAGGAAGTCGCTGTCGAAATCTTCATTGTCTGGTATCATCTCGACGATGCCGGTCAGGTTGGCAAACAAATCGCCCTGGTTACGGTAAGCCAGTATCGCAGGCACCGCGGCGTTGTCAAATTCGATGTCCTCGTAGTGAATCCTCACAAAGTGGACGGTGGGGTTGGCGGCAATCAGGGGCCGCAACGCCGCCTCGACGACTGCTGAGACTTGGCACTGTAGCTCATTGCGTCAGTCGAGGGCGCGCGAGACCGCTGCTCGGTGAAAGAAAGGAAAAAAGAGAACCAAAGCAGAGGTAGGAAAAGGGGAACGGTAGGGATGGACACCATACCTCGGAGTCATAAACAAATACGACGACCACGGACTCGCGTCCCACCTTCTCAATGGCGTCGAGATAGCCGAGGGCGTCGACCTCGTCGAACCTGCCAAAGACGCGCAGGCTGGGCGAGGTGCGGCGGCTGCGGACGACGCCGGCGCGGGCCTCGTCCTCGAGCTCGCGGCGCCTCGACTCGCGCCACTGCTGCAGGAAGGACTCCTCGTCCGAGTCGGCGTCGGAGCCGGGGCGTTCGTCGCCGCTGCTGGACTCGCTCCTCGGGGCGGCGGAGCGGCCATTGGTGGTGCCGGGGCCGAAGACGCTCCGGCGGGCCTGCCGCACGCGGTCGATCCACTTTGTCTGGCGGGCCATCTCATAGCTGCGGGCGTCGGCGATGACGCCCTTGACGCCCGTAGAGCGGCCGCTGTCGAACGAGGCGGGCGGCAGCTTGATGGCGGCAGCAGCGCCGCCACCGCCGCCCGAGCTTCCGAGAGCGGGCATGCGCATGACTGCGTCGACCTGGGCGGCGCGGTACCGCTCCTCCTCGTCTAGGTCTGCGTCCTGGTCGTGTCCGTCGCCGGACTTTCCGCGGTCCTCCGGGTGTAGTCCGTCTTGGTCTGTCGGGCCGTTGTTCTTGGCTATGAATCGGTCGAACTCTTCCTGTGCGGCGGACATGTCGGGGAAAAAAAAGAGAAAGTGGAAAAGCGGACAGGACGAAGGAAAGGAGGAGGGGGAGAGGGGGAAGAAAAGGAAGAGAAAAGATTGGGAAAGGGGGAGGAAGCGGCTCGCAAGGGTGGGCAGCCGGGGCAAGGCAGACGGGAGGGACGCTGGCAGCCAGATCTTGGTGAACACGAAACGGATCGGGCGAGGGAATGTCTGTGTGCGTGGCTATTCTGGTGTGCGTGCGTGCTGCTTTGGGCTGGAGGAGAGGGAGAGAGAGAGCCAGTGGTGCGTGCTGGCCAATCCACCCCGCAATCTGCATGGGTGGACCCGGCCTCACAGGAACGTGGCTCGTGGCAGGGACGGTGCGACGGTACGTACCCTTCGTCAAAAACAGACAATGAGCCTGACGGGATCGGCACGTTTGCCTGCGCCTCTCTGGCTGCGGCATCGCCGTCTCGTCGCAGCTTTGCTCCGTCGGGCCTGCCGTCCCCGCTGCAAGGGGGATCGCCCATCCCAATCGACACCCAATGCTGGCAATTGCGGGGCCCGAAGAGCTTTCCAGAAGGCGGCAGGGCGAAACGCCTGAGCCGCGTCCGTTTCAGATTCCAAGGCTGCGTGTGTGGCCTGGCGGGCAAGCAGCGAATGGCATGTGCACCATCACAGTAGCTTTTCCTGCGCCCACCTGCCCGCCACTCTGCCGCAGGGTTTACCCTCCCGTCCATTCCACGCCGGCATCCATTTGCCAATTTGCGACCTGCAGCTGGTCCCCCGCCGCTGCAACCCATCAATTAGCCAGCCCATCCGACGCTGACAAGCCTCCAGCGTCGCTACCACACTCCACGCCGTCCACGACCAAGCTGCGAAGCGTGACGCTCCATCTTAGCCCCCTACCGTATGACCCTGCCGTGCCTTCCGCTTTATTGCCCAAAGCATGCTGAAACAGTCCGCCACAATGAAATAGCCGACAGTGCAAGTTGAGTCAATATCGAACTTGCCAGGTTTGACACACATGGACGGTGGAAGCACTGTAAGCACTTGACGTTCCTCTACCAGGCCATCAACTAGAAACTTGATAATAGCAGCGCACAAGCTATGCCCCTGTGTAAACGTCAGCGCTGCCCGGTCACGCGCCTCCCATTACGATCAGTCAGTAATCATCACCGTCGATACTGTCACATCATCAACGTCCATAGTCTTCCCGTCTTGTGTGAACTATACAGTAACCGCCCAGCCTGTTGAATTATTCACGCCCCACGACGCCGGCAGTGGCAAACGGTGGTCCTATCAAAACTCAGGGAGTGCACTTTCCCCACGAATACACAACCAGAAATGCGAGAGAAGGAATCTGGACGAGAAAAACAAATAAAAGGGAAAAGGGCGAGGCAGAATCAAACAGAGAACGAAAAACATCACGTATAATAAAAAAAGTCAACATGGAACAAGACAACGCATAGATATAAACATAAATCAACCCAAATTTTCAACAAAATTGAACCGGCATATACGACGACAACTGCCACAAACCAGGACCTGGGCACAGGCAAGAGAAACGCAATAAGCTAGGCTGGAAACAAAGAAAGGAAAAAGAAGATAGCAAAAGCAAGACAGCGTGACTGAAAACACAGGTAGAGATAATAGTAATAGTAGTGGTAATAGTGAGAAGAGCGGGAATAAACAATCAACAGTCGCCAAAGGGTATGTGGCCTGTTGCGATCTTCGCTGACGCAGACAAAACATGGTCAGTCTCACCCTTGCCGAGCCGAAATCTGCCTCCCATGCTCACAGCATGGCCCACGCCTGGCAGTGTTCTTCGAGCGTTCAGCTCGAGCCTCGAGCCTCGCCGGGCCGTGAGGACATTATGTGCAATATACATGACCAGTGCCGAGAGGGGAGGGTCAACCCAGTCTCCCACTTTCTTCGAGCCCGTTGCCCGACCTGCCTCTCGTTTCAGCCCTAGGTTGGAGGGTTAAAAGGTGAGTGGAAAGGTGGGTTGTCAGAGAGGAGCACGATGAAGAGAAACAGGGCCACATGCATCGTTCAACTTGGTCCATGTGGAAGCCAAGCCAACCCAAGACACGTGGTCCTGCACCAGAAATCGCACCCGTCCGAGGTGCCGAATGCCAAACTTGTTGGCATCGAGTCGCCCGTGTATCATGTCTCCTCCGGAGGCCTCCCACCACCACTTGCCAAATGGGGTGTCGGCGGGAAACGACCAAGTATAAAACAACCAAGGAGCCACCCGGTGATAGCAGGCCGCCCCATCCAGTGGTCTGGCGACCGGGAAGTGTCCCAGAAAGCTGCCGAAAAAGAGTGGCGAAGACAGAAACCAAGAGGCAAGAGGATGACGTGAAAAAAAGCAAAGAGTAGTAAGTCCAGTAGGGCGGGTCGTTGGTGGTCGGACTGCTTCAGCCGGCCGGTAACAGTCCAAACGTCGCTGAATTTCGAATGCCGGATTAGGGGTATTGGGTGGTATGGATGAACGGGTATACGAGCATTGGGCGAGTCACTCATCATATTCGACGGGTCAAGTCGCGACGTCGATTGTCGTGGACAAGTTTCCAGGGTAAGGTCGACATGGCTCCTCTCAGTATGCCCATATTTTGAGCTGCGGGAGGCGTCATCTAACGTGTCAGCAAGCTATCCAGATAGCGAGGGCACGGGAGGAGTGTGGGTTATCGTACCAGAGAGTCCCATGATCCGGTGCAAAGACTTATGCCATCGTTGCTCACGCCCAGGCAACTGACGCGGTTTTCGTGCCCAACGAGAGACCCAACCTTCTCACCACGTGTGACATCCCAGACCTGTAAAGAGGGGGGAAAAAAAAGGACATGCGTTAGCCTGGCTCAAAAGATGGCTTCGCCATTCGTATACGGTCCCGTCCCTACCTTGCATTCAAAGTCATCGTAGCCTGCAAAAAGCAAGCGTCCCGAGACAGACGTGGCCACCGACGTGATACCACAAAGGATCGATTCGGACTATGGAGGAGACGGGCATGAGCGCCACAGATAGTTAGTACTGCGTCGAGGATACTGAAATCCATAAAGCTCCCAAGTGTGTCTGGCCAGATTTCCTGGAGACGTCACACGAGGTTAAAGAGTAGGGAGCGGGATCAGGAGATCCGCTTCCAGTTTCACGACCCAGCGAGATCACATTCTCCAGAGACAGACTCGTAGGGACTGATGTAGACTTACGCCGTAGACGTTAAGTTCCCGGTCAGCGCGAATGTCAAACAGACGACAGGTGGCATCGTCTGATCCGGTGACAAATGAGTGGCCATCGGGGAAGAACTGGATGGCGTTAATATCGGATTCGTGGCCGGCAAAGGTCTGCACGGCCTTGCCGGCGCGTATGTCCCAGAGCTTAGCGAAGGAGTCGCAGGCGCCAGATATGAATGTATTCTGGTTTGTTGGGTTCAGGCTGATGCTCATGACATCCCCCAGGTGATCGGCAAACTCGATGACCTTTGTGCCCGTCTCAATGTCCCACTTCATACATGTCATGTCACCCGACGAGGTGAGGATGCTGCGGTCGTTTATGAAGCGGCAGCACGACAGGTAGCCGGCATGGCCAGACAGCTCGCGGGCGACACGCGTGGGGCCGTCGCGGTTCTGGTTGAGGTTGTAGATGGAGCAGATGTTGTCGAGACCTCCGCAGGCAACGTAGTTGCCGCTCGGCGCATAGGCGCAGGTCATGACCCATGACGATCTCAGGGGAATGGCATGGACTTTGTTGGTGGTGTATGCGTCCCAGATGATGAGCTTGCCGTCCTGTGAGGCCGAGACGAGATGCCTGCGATCCGTCGACCAGTGCATGGCGTAAATCTTGGCCAGGTGGCCCTTGAGCGTCCGCTTCGTCTTCATCAGCTGGTTCTTCGGGACCGGCTCGTGGGCCTGCTGGGCCACAGCACGGACTAGACCGGGCAATTGCAAGTCAGCAGAAGCAGTCACGGCGGTGGAAAGGGCGCAATTGGCCTGGCGAGGGTTCCCGGGCTGGACTGACGTGTCGTGTCGGCAAGCTCATCCTTTTTCCGCTTGATCCTGTCCTTGAGCGTCTCGGCCTCGCGACGCGCCTGTTGGATGCGCGCCTGCATTGCCTCGGGCGAGACTTCGTTCGGCCGCTGCGAATCCATCGTTGCCGACTGCGTTGCCGACTGGAGTGCGTGAGGAGCGTTCGACGGATGCTTTGAGGTCGGTGGCGATGGGTGCTGGTTGTCCGACGCGGTTTGTTGGATTGGACGGGGCGGAAATGAGAGGAGCAAGAGGGAAAAAAGAGACCATCTGAGGTTGCGAGAAAGTACGGGGTTTAGGCCCAGACCAGGTACGTGCCTATTTCGGCATGGTGGGTACTCCTGGCACGGTCATTTGCAGGCTGGAGCTGGGACCCATCCAGCACAAATTATATGGATATGCGGCGAGCACCCAACTCGAACCTGCATGTCCGTCCGTCCATCTGTTGCGAATGCAACTGCCAGTCCAGTCCCCCGAGACCCCAGATACGAAAGTCACAGACGGATCCGCCCGCGACTCGAACCAATGAAACCACACGGTCGATTTCTCCGTGCCTTTTGTTGAATTTGACCATGAAGCACCCGCCACAGCACTAGCAGCCACCCGAATGCTAAAATTGCTATATTTGCATTTTATGTTGCGATGCTAGCGACGTTGTGACACGATCACAACCGAGTCTTATCCCGGCTTTCGGTTCGTGCCAGAGTGAGTTTGGATCCAGGTCAGTGTTTGGGTGGGTGGAGTCGCTCTCCTGAATCTGCGTTCACCTGGGACCAAGTCTTGACCCAGCAGCATCCCAAAGCTGCCGATTTGCTTCCGACTTGGAGAACCTGCCTTTGCGCCCCCTGCAGCCTCCACCCGGCACTCCAACATAAGACGCGAGCCCATTATATGTATACGGTCGGGAACTTGGTAATGTGTGTAGGTTGGTAGGCGTAGACAGGTGCCTCAGTAAATGCTTTGATTGCTCCATCCCCCATCATTTACCCCCACTTTAGTTTTGGGTTGGTTGGGCAAGTCACCCCAGCCTACCCCAATCGCGTCTGTTCACGTCCATCGTAAATGATACCTCGGACGGGAGGCCACTCAGCCATCAAACGTCGCAGGCGGCTCACGCCGGGTTTCCCAAGAGGCATTCGTGCGGTTGCTTTCCATGCAGTGCCTATTGTTAGGCAGAAGACAAGAGAAGGCTTTTTATCTAGTCGTCCCACCAAAGAGTCCATTCTCCAATGCCTCGGGATGTTGGTCAACTCTCCGAGGCGAGTGCGGGGCAGATCACTTTAGTGGCTTCGCTCCAAATTCGTCCCTCGTAAGCCACTACTCAACCCACCAAAGCCCATGTTTGCCTGCCTGTACCTATTACCTTCCGCTGCTACCTAGGACGTGCTAGATTCCCCCACCACGAGACCCGTAACTACGAGATTCCCTGCGCCAAGTCACGGCCAGGAGGTCCTGCCTGCCCCCTCCCCCGCATCCATTCGTCGCGACTCCACCCGGCCCGGCACTCTATACCTCGCCAGGCTGCCAGGCTACTCATACTTCGTGAACCTTTGTCCATCCCTACCCAACCGACCAAAGCTAACTCGACCTTTCCGATATTTAAATTTGTGCCCCTCTAGCCGTCACCTTCTTTCCATTGTCCGCAGATCTGAACACCTACCTGCCTCAACACCTACGATCCCGTTTGCGTAAGCCGCCTCTTCAGCGCCGTCTTCGATTTCCCTTGACGGGCCTCCGACGGTCCACTGCCGCCGCTTCCTGCCCGCCCCGAGAGCCAGTGAGCCAGATTCCGTCATCGTCAAATCGACCCACCCTTCGAGGGGCGTCGCAACACCCCGCCCATCCCATCACCTCCCACATACTCCAGGCTTTTGTCACATCAGCCGTAGCAGCCATCCCGACCGCGCCGTGCCGACGCCTTCGGGTGATGCCTATGCCCTCATCTGCATCGGCATCAGTTCCATCGCTGAGGTTCCCCAAGCCCCAGGGCAGCCAGCGCCTCGCCAACTGGATATCATCTAGCTCCCCTGACATAATGTCGCAGCCGGTCTCGGGTCCCGCCATGGACGACGATGTCATGGCCGAGTTCGAGATGATCAACACCGATGGCGAGACTGAATCTCTTGGTAGCTCCGTGGACCTTGTTGCGGAGCGTCTTGCTAGGCCAGATGACATGGTCAGTCTCGCGAGCACCGACAACACAACAGACAAAGAGGAGTACCACCAAGACGATGACTATCTGGGTGGAAACGATGACGTCGACTACCATCGCCCGTGGCTTGCGTCCATCGATAACGTGGTCGAGGTTCCTTCCCCAAGTCACTCGCCATCAGGCTACGCCGATATGCGATCCCCCGGCTACATCTGGGCCTCGCATACCACAGAGAAACCCTTCAAGAGGGAGGCCCCTCCCCTCAATGTCGGGAGCCTCCAGGTTACCGAGGCTGCCGCCAGCTGCGCGCTTAAGCAACAAACTTCGACGGGGGAGCCTCAGGTTACCAAACGCGGACCAGCTCAGCTTGCCAAGGCGTTAGTGGATGGACCTGGCGTCGAGCCCTGGCTCAGGGTGGTTCGCGCCGTGATGGCTGCCTTCCTTGTCGGAGCTTTCGTCCACGCAGTTCTTCCATTCCCCCAAGATGCAAAGGAGGCCCGTCATCCATCCCGAGCTGCCCAGCATCACCCGACGCCCATAACCATAATTGCAACCCCCGCAACGGTCACTGTCACGGTCACGTCGACGTCAACAGTTCGACTCAACAACATCCAGGACCTGGTGAGGAAGATCACCGATACTGCCGGCGGGGCTGTAACAACTGTGAGGACTGCAGACGGCACGTACATGCCCGCACTGGTCTCTATGGCGTCGAGAATCTGGAACGAGACGGCGAGATCTGTCAAGTTCGCCGGAGAGGTCGCTTCTTACAGGCTCCCAGAGGATGCCATCGGCCATCTGGGCAGGTCGATCGGGGCCAGCGCCATGAGAGTTCGGGCCGATACCGAGCAGAGGGTTGCGCACCACCTCAAGACTGCCGAGGCCCTGAAAGATGATCTAAACTTCAACGTCCTCAGGGCTCAAATCCAATCCTGGCTGATCTGCCTCCGGTTCCGTGGCGATATGGCCGAGTACAAGAGGTACGAGGCACGCGCGATCGAGCATCTGAGGATCAAGCATCATGAGATATTGGCCAGGCGAGCCCCAGTTGACCAGGTGCAATCCCCCACTCTCCCCTGGGGAATCAAACTGCCCTGGAATGCTGCCATATGACTATCTCGGCCGATCAGCTTGCTAGCACCCATGGCCGGGCGGGACACTTTGACTTTAAATCTTTGCATTTGTTCGTTCTGCCCTTTTCCCTGCCCCCTTTGGTCGTCTTTTCCCATTCCCCTCCTGTTCTTTTGCGTTGTTTTACTATTCGCACCTCTTCCCTCACTTCTACGTACTGTTAGGGTCAGGTATTACTGATGGATTGGCGTTGGGGGCAGGCACGTGTGATGCCTGTCTTTGGTTTTTAATGGTTTGCTCGAGACGAGGTAGCTTGTGTTCAGGTGCTGGTGAGGAAGGAGATACGGGGACGGGCGCGGAGTCAAGTCAACGACAACCTGGTTGCCGAAGCCTTTTCTGTAGCTCGTTGGTTAAATGCGGTAATGGCATGTTGACTGCCCGACAGTCACACCAGCATCCAATGTGAAGCAGCTAGATGGCCTGTAGAACTTCCCTTGGCGAGGTGGGTCGGCTGTGTACCTACTTACATCCGTAGGTAGGCGCCTATCAAGTTCGTTTGTCTCGCCGTCAAAGCGCCAGCCCAGCTTATCATGTCTGTCTCTGCATCCTAGACAGCCATTTGAGTGGGACGGGAATAATACACGGCTCTTCACGTCACTCCGACAGATGGGCATGCTAGCTATGTATTTAGATAGGTATCCTTCAGCTCCATGATGTCGTTTCTGGTTGTATTTGGAAGATTTATGGCATCTGAAAAGTACCACCTTACCCATGCACAGCCAAAATGAACCTATCGACAGAGAGATTCGTAAATACCTAGTCACTGTTAGTCTACCCAGGTGTTTTGACGATGTGGGTTGTAAGATATCCATCTTGTGATGTTAGCTGATGTGCTGACATCCGTAGGCAGTCTACTGTGCATTCCATGTATGTCAAAGGCCCCCTTAGATCCACCAATCCGGCAAGTAGCTAGGCCCTCGCCACCTACTATTTCTGTAGACGCCGACTTGACCCCGCCGACCCCCACCCCCCGCTGTCGGGCGGTATGTGCAGATCACGTATCTTATCGGTTTCTCTGTGCTCCATGTGGGTGAGTGGGAGGGGTGGGATCCATGACGGGAGGCACGGGAATGTTTGGTTGAAGAGGTACCGGCCAGCGCTGGTTAGCTGGGTATATACATTGGCGGTACGTATTTCTAATTTTGTCAGGTTTGGTGCTCGCAACCCAGGACAAAGAGGGGCAAAAGCATTTTTCCTCGTTCCATCATCTCCCACCCGACCAGGCTTGCGACAAACAAACACCATCAACCTAATAAAACAACAACAAACCTCACCAACCGACCACCTGTCGCTTCGCTGACTGCGATCTGACCCTCGCCGACTGCGAATCGCCCTTGCGAAAGCCTTGGTACGTCAGCCCTTTGTCTACATCGGCGTGCACCCTTCCCCCACGTTGCAAAGCATACATACCGCGGATCGGTGCCGTGCGCGCTCGACCTGCCTTGGAAACCCACAAATGGCCCGGTGTCTTTTGCTACCGCTCCGAGCTATGGCAAGCCTCGGTTGAACCAAAGCTGACCTGAGGCCTTGTCCCCGTGTTTCGTTACGACCGAAAAACAGCCGTCCACTAGCCGAGTCGAGCTTTCCCCCAAGACTCCGCGACAGTTTTGCCAACATGTCGAGTGCCGAGGCTACGGACAAGCCGGCCGAGACCGTCCAGAAGGCCGATGAGGCTGCCAAGCAGGTCCGATGCAACTCCATATCGTGATTGGTGTTGTATAATGCATGTTCAAGAGGGAGCTGACAGAAGGGTGATCCTGCTTCAGACCTCCGAGCCCGTCACCTCGGCCGCCGTCTTCTCCATGTTTGGGGGTGGTGCAAAGAAGGAGAAGAAGGAGGAGGAAGACCGTGGCGATGTTTCTGGCAGCGCCAAAGCCCAGCGGGAGGCCGCCGCCGCCGCCGCCGCCGTTGGCGGCGATGAGGTATTACCGCAGTCACCGCCTGCCCTAATCTTTGCTATTTCGACGTAGCAACATTGAATCAGTATCGTTGACAACCGTTGCTGCTGCCGCGCACAACAGGAAGACCAAGCCCCGGAGTCGCAGGACGTCCATTTCGAGCCCGTGATTCGCCTGACCGAGAAGGTCGAGGTGAAGACAAACGAGGAGTCTGAGGAACAGGTTTTCAAGATGCGCGCCAAGCTCTTCAAGTTCGTTAGGGACACCAGTGAGTGGAAGGAGCGCGGTACCGGAGATGTCCGGCTCCTCAAGCACCGCGAGAACGGAAAGACCCGTCTTGTCATGCGCCGCGACAAGACCCTCAAAGTTTGCGCGAATCACTACAGTATGACACACCCCTCCCGCTGCTACTCTCTGCCCCTAGGATTCATGTTCTAACAATCTATATACAGTTGTCCCCGAAATGAAGCTGTCACCCAACGTCGGTTCAGACCGGAGCTGGGTTTGGAACGCTGCCGCCGATGTCGGCGAAGGCGAGCCCGAGGGTGTCACCCTGGCTATCCGCTTCGCCAATTCTGAGAGTGGGTTTTACTTTGCCCCTGGCCATGGAATAAATGCTAATCAGTGTTCGGTGGTAGATGCCAACGCTTTCAAGGATGCTTTCCTCCAGGCCCAGAAGGAAAACGAGGCCCTTTTCGGGGAGGCTCAGGGGGACTCCACTAGTGCCGAAGAGACGAAGGAGCACAAGAAGGAGGAGACGCCGGCCGAGGCAGCATGAACCTCCACGGCGGAAGAGACGGAAAGAGCGCGGAAGAGAAATGCATCCCCAAATGTCATAGCAACGATACACTCCAGTCTCTCGCTTCAACAATGAACCGGTCATGACCCTCTGGAGCCGCGGGCTCTGCCCTGGCATAGAAATCAGAGTTAGCGACTATCGTCACAGTGGTTAGCCGTGATTCACATTCTACTCGCACCTGGGCCGGCTTTTCTACTTCGTTCCCTCTCCGCCCTTGGTGGACCCAGATAAAAATTTGGATGATGGACTTGAAAACCGACCTGTGAGCTGAGCGAGAGGGCGACCATGCCGACTGAACAAACATATGCACCCCCACAAGGTTACGCCAATATATCTTCTACAGATCCAAAGACAGCTTTGTAGTCAGACACCCGCACTGGGCGTCGTCGCCAGACCAACCGGACAGAGTCGCAAGCGCACCAAACATGAGTGGTAACGGGTGGAATATATACAGACCGGTGTTCCGTTCAACAGCCGGACCCAGGTTCTGGACAAATAAACTGTATTGTACCGGCATGAGATCAAATGCTGGTGGCACCTCATCTTGTGCTACACTCGCTTGATTGATGGTCGGAACGCTTCCTCCCTGGAGCTTTCCTATCCCGCGATCGAGCTGATAAAAATCTGCGCTTGTGCACCATCGCACGCTTGCGCACATAGAAAAAAAAAGGGAGGATAGATTTAGCTTGGCCCACCAGGTCCATTTGTTCGGCCCGGGCCCCCGTCAAGCAGTAGTTTCGGTTTGATGTAGTCTTCATCAAGCTGCCTAAACAGCGCTGATGGATCTTCAGTGCTGAAAAGCTGGCGGATAGCTGCGGTGGCCGATAGATGGCCGCCGGTCTCGGTGTTTGCCCGACTCCGGCTACCCTCGGCTGAGCTACTGGCCTCCCCCGCGCTAGGCATAGGGCTGGATCTCCGTCTCGGCGCCGGGGGCGGAAGGTCTGATGTATCAATGTCACTCCCAACATCAGAGTCTGTCGCCCCGCTCCCAGCCCCGAGGAGGTCTGCCCTTTCATTGTCTTCGCGTCCAGACCCTGTGCGACTAAGGCTCGTTGGTCGTGTCATGGTGAGGGGCGAGCGGTGGCCTGAAGCCCAGCCACCTTGGTTATCATCCCGCCCGCCGCCGCCGCCGCCGCCGCCGTCGTCGCCTCGCTTTCCATTCTGGCGTGGATCGACACGGTCCAAAGGAACCCCGCTCGAGCGGTTACGTGGATTGAAACCGATGGCGTTGTCGGAGCGTTTGTACAGGCCGCCACCGCTGTTATGAACGGCCTCGATGTCGAACTCGTCGTCTGAATCGATCTCCTCTACAACCCCCGTGCGAATTCCCAGAATCTCGAGCATGCGAGCTGTGGTGCCGCCAAAGATGATTACAGTGAGAACCACGACCACTAGAACGGTGGCCTTGAACGCGCGGTGGTCCTTGGCGGTCAACAGGGCTGCCAGGGCCACACCGACAGCGCCGCGCAGGCCAGCCCAGAAGAGCATAGCCTGGTAACTGTAGGGGAGCTCATCGGCTGCGTTTTGAATACCGCGACGGCGGGCGCGGTAACGGATGAACCAGTTGATAGCCCATGACAGTGGGAATACGGCGACCCAGCGGGCTGCGCACACGGCCATGACGGTGACGATAATCAACAGTGGCTGGAACTGATGACTCTTGTCGGTGAAAAGTGAGAGGCCGAGGTATATAAAGATGAAGTTCTCCGAGAGCTGGGCAGTGACCTGGAAGAGGTACTTTGTCGTGAGCTGCGTCCGCCTCGACATGTTGAAGTAGGCATAATGCTTGAGAGTTATGCCACAGAAGAGGAGCGAGACGATGCCCGACATGTGGATGGCCTGGGAGAAATAATAGGTCGCATATGCGATGAGGACGATGAGGCAGCTTTCGATCTTGGGATACCGGCGGACATAGGTGTATTTGAGCCCGAGCGCGGTCAGGATGCCAACGAGAGCGCCGATCATCAGGCTACCAAAGAAGTCGCGCAAGAATATCCAGAGACCCCAAAAGAGCGTGGAAACGCCAGGGGCGCTGCCAGAGCCCTTGCGCGACTTCTGGGCGGACTCGAAGATGACGATGGCGATGGCATCGTTTAGAATCGACTCGCCAAAGATGATTGTGTAGAGTTTGGGGTCCACCTTGTAAGAGTTGAAGATGGCCAGGATGGTGACGGGATCTGTGGCGGACAGGGTGGCGCCGACGGAAATGGCATCAATCCAGTTCATTGTCAGGCCCTCCAGGGGGACACGCGTGTACAGCCACAAGATCACCCCAATAACCAGGGCGGACAGAAAGGTTCCGGCAAAGGCAAATGTAAGGATAGTGCCGATGTTGCGGAAGAAGTTGGCCTGGTGAAGCTCGTAGCCAGATGAGAGAATGATTGGCGGAAGAAGCAGGTTGAAGAATATTTGGTAGTCGAAGCTAACGAGCTCCTGGATACTGTCGCCGGCGAGCACACGGAGAAACAGGCCAACGACCATGCCTGCGGCCCACGAGTTAGAATAATGTCAGATAACCAACCGACGGCCACGACGTGCATGTCGGAGAAACTGGCGAGCCGGCGCAACTGGGGACGAGGGGAGATAGCGGGTGTCAAACCAGCAAAAATGGAAACGACGGTCTCATGGATGGCCGTGATTTTCCTCTGCTGAAGAAAGTAGCTCGCGAAGAAGGCGGCGATCAGGAGGGCGATGAGGATGAAGAGGGCCCATGAAGAGTGTATTTCTTTCTTAGACGAGTCCTCTGTGGCTCGACGTCAGCTTGATGCGGCTTGCGAAGTGGTAGGCGCATATGATTCGGCGGCATACCTCCAGGCTCGGTTTCCTCAGCGGCGCGCCCTTAATAGAAGCCAAATTTTCATCGGTTAGCGGAGAGCGACGCGGGAGTACACGGAGGGTCGGCAAGAGGAGTAATATACTGGAGAGCTCCAGGACGACGCCAGCCGCCTCGGCCAACATCGTGGGCGGAGGGGCGGCCGCGGGGTGCGAAGGAGAGGGGCGGCGGAAGCGGCGGGAGCGCGGGTGGGATGAAGGACCAAGTAACGGCCCGTAGACAGCGAGCGGTGTCTTCCGGGCAAGACTGAGTGCAGTGGATCATCAAACTAGAATTTGCTAGCCGGCTGGACGACTGGATAGTTGGATAGAGATGTGGGCGCCTGCACCCAAGGCGCGCACCGCGTCGATCAGAGAACGACCAGCAATGAAGGAAGAGTGCCTTGATGTCGGGGCTGCAGAAGGATGGCCGATCTGCTGGGCCGATGTGTGCACGGCCAGTCCAGTCGATATTTTGGGCGGATGTTTTCTGCGCGGTGCAGGTCGGTTCGTGTAAGGCTGGATCAATGCAGGACGAGGTTTCTTGAGGCTTGAAGTTGGATAACCCACACCAACCGATTGGACACATAGAATTTGATGGATTGGCCTTGCCAAGGTGCATGGAGGTGGGCCCAATGGAAAGCACCACCAGACACAAAAGACGGGACGACAGTGCCAAATACGTACAGTTTGCACTATGGAGGCTCCCCGCAGCACAGCAACATGAGGATGCACCCTGGTGGTGTTGCGGCCCGGTATACGTACAGTCGCAAGATGAAGCCGGCACGAACTGCCCGACTGTCGAAGAGAACGGACCTGGCTCCATGCCCAGGTGCGTGCCGTTAGTGCATATCCCGTCATGGTAGGTGGTTGCGACACGGCGGGCGCAAGCCTGGCCTCATCTGGTCCACTCCATGTCAGCGGGGCCGTCCGAGGTGGATCATTCCCCAGACCTCGCTGCGCTTGGGGCTTATCCACGCCGCTTGATGTTTCGCGCCGCTTGTGACGTTGCTCAGCCAAAGGAGGATCTCGTGGCCCTGTATCATTGACCCGCGTGACGACCCCTGACCCTCAGGAGCAGCAGCCTGACCACTGATTCCTGCTGACGGGCACAACGTGAAGGCACAGCTGTAGGTGGTCTCGCTAGGCCCCTGTCTGCCGATCTACCGCCGAGGTACCACGTCTGGGTAGCAACTCAAACGCTTCTAGAGGGGCCACTGTCGGCGACACGATTGAACACTTGGACCACCTGGCTGTGCCCGCCACAAGCGAGCGCACCCACGACAGCGTCTTGCCTCAGCTCTCTTGTCACCCGGCATTCCTTGCCGCTGCCATCCACCTTATCCATACGCCGGCGTATATACCTCTCCCCGCATACCCACCCCTCGAACTGCCCGCATCGCCGTATCTCCCTCGCCCTGTTGCGTAGTAGGAAGACCGCCGCCCCGACTCTCGCTGCCCGCCTGCCAGTTTCCCACGCAGTATTGATGCCCTCGCCATCAGCCGAAATCTCCAGACAGGGCGGCGTCTCCTCCACTGCCGCCGCCGCAGACCACGCCCGTCGCACACCGTCGCCTAAAATATCCGCCGAAGCCCGCCGAAGCCAAGAAAATGAGCAGTCCCCGCTTCTCTCGCCCGCCGGGTCGGCCGAGGACGACGGCCTCGCTGCCAACGGCAGACACGCTCGGGATCCTGAGTTTGACGAGTTTCAGGCCACAAAGAGTGTCTGGTACCTCATCCTGCTGACCATCAGCATCGGCGGCCTCCAGATCGCATGGTCTGTCGAGCTTTCCAACGGCTCCCCGTATCTGCTCTCGCTTGGTCTGAGCAAGTCCCTGATGGCTCTGGTGTGGATCGCGGGGCCCTTGTCCGGCACCCTGGTGCAGCCCTACGTCGGTATGCTGAGCGACAACTGCCGTGTGCACTGGGGCAAGCGGAAGCCCTTTATGCTGGGAGGCGCCGCCGCCACCATTTGCTCCCTGCTGTTCCTGGCCTGGACCAAGGAGATCGTCGGCAGCTTTCTCGGCCTGTTCGGCGCTGACCCCAACTCCGAGGGAGTCAAACTTGCTGTTATCGTCGTTGCCGTCCTCTGGGTCTACATATTAGACTTCGCCATCAACACCGGTATGCTGCTCATCCGACCCCCTCCGGCCTTGCCTTGCTTCCTCCGCTGACCAGCATATTGTCTTGGCACAGTACAGGCTGCGATCCGCGCCTTCATCCTGGACTGTGCACCCGCCCACCAGCAGGGTAAGTTCCGCCATACCTATATGCGCCGCAACGGTTGTCCTGGGGGCATTGCCGTGTGGTGTTGCTTGATATCGCCGTCTAACCACCTTCATTACTGTAGAGTCTGCCAATGCCATGGCCAGCCGAATCGTTGGTGTCGGTAACATCATAGGCTACATTGCCGGCTTCGTCAACCTGCCGCAGATGACCTCGTGGCTCGGGCGTACGCAGTTCCAGGATCTATGTGCTATAGCATCTATAGCACTGGCCGCCACCATCGCCATTAGCTGTGTTTGCATCCGCGAGCGTGACCCTCGCCTGGAGGGGCCCCCGCCTCGCGACCAGCCTGGGGTCCTCTCATTCTTTGCCAAGATCTTCACGTCCATCAAGCGCCTCCCACCGCAGACCAAGAAGGTTTGCCAAGTGCAGTTCTGCGCTTGGATCGGCTTCTTTCCTATGCTATTCTACACGTCATCCTACATTGGCGAGATATACGTGGAGCCATTCCTGCAGGAGAACCCCAATATGACCCCTCAGGAACTCGACGAGCTCTATGAACGGGCCACTCGTGTGGGCACCTTTGCTCTACTCATCTACTCCATCACCAGCCTCATCACCAACCTTTTCCTACCCTTCTTCATCGCGCCGACCTACGATGGCCAGCCGCTCCCCTTGACGGACGCACCCGGGGAGGGGCCCGCAGTCGTGGCGGCTAAGGACTACGAAGGGGAGGGCAAGACGTGGCTGGATAGGCTTGTGATCCCCGGCTTTACCCTTCGCCGTGCCTGGATGTTCTCGCATATCCTGTTTGCCGGCAGCATGTTCTGCACCGTCTTCGTTCGAACAGTCGAAGCCGCCACGGTCCTGATCGGGCTTGTGGGAATCACTTGGGCCCTGACGCTGTGGGCGCCGTGGGCCATCATCAGTGCTGAAATATCCCGGCGCGATGCCCTGCTTAGGGTGCAGCGGTTGCGAGCCTCGGATGTCGACCGGAGCGATAGCGACAGAAGTCCGTCGCTTGACGGCTACGAGGACAATGATAACGGTGGCGCTGTCGAGCAGCCGGCAGATCAGGCGGGCGTCATCCTGGGAATCCACAACATGGCGATTGCGGCCCCGCAAATCATTGCCACGGTGATTTCGAGCATCATCTTCAAGATCTTCCAGAAGCCACGAGGCGTGCCTGGCGATCATAGTATCGCTGTGGTGCTGGCCCTCGGAGGCATCGCGGTACTTGTCGCAGCCTGGTTCGTCCACTGCATCGAGAATGAGCCCACGGTCCCAGTCGACACTCTCTCGGAGATGGAGCAGGGGGATGGCGCCTCACTGGGTGGCCTGCCGAGGCCCCTATCATCACACAGCCGCCGCCAAAGTGTCGAGTCTCTTCCCCGAGTTTCTCTTGAGCGTGCGACGTTGGTGAGGCACAGCAGCTTCGGCGGTGCCGAATACTGACCCCTTCCGGTCCCATGGTTCGAGCTTTACCCGGCCGCTGCCCACCAAGCTTTAAAGCCCTCACACACAGCGCTCCGTGGCTGCTTGTCCGACCTTGGCCGGCACTCACCTCCATTCAGCTAGCTGCAGCCGCCAGCATTCCGATCGCGACATATCGCCGTATTCAATAGTAGCTTCTGCGTCATTTTCTCTCTTCTCCCAACATCCAGCGCTCGCCTCCTATCTGTGCTTCTCCTCGCCCTGTATCTTGTTTTCCGAATACATTTCGATCCTGCCATTCGCCGCATTTCGCGGCCCAACATCTGGTAGGGATGTCATGGAAATGTTTGAGACTGCTCATATTGGATACAAGGCCTTTTCCCCCCATTTGGATTCCTCGCATTCACCCTTCGTTTCTCTGCCTCTCTTTGGGGGCCATTCTCACTGGCCAGGGGTCTGTAAGGGCGCAGGGTACAGACTACTGGAACCAACCCGATGTAGCACCCGCGTTAGTCGTACACTGTTTAGAATTTTCTGCTGATTTCCTTCTTTGAATCGGGTCGCAGCGATGCACCACCGCCTAATAAAATGTTGCGCTTTGGCGATGCCATTTGGAACCCCATTTCCTAGAAGAATCCTGCGGCTATTCGTTTATTCCAAAATATTCTCGGTTCTCCATAATTTGGTTCTTTCGATTCCTCACAGCTTGGTAGAGAATTATTGTATCCTCCTACCTATTATCATTGATTCACATTGGTTGTGATGCCCTTTTTGTCAATTGTGAGTACATCCTCTTGATTTGATGGCAAACAAGCTGTCAAAATGCATGGGGCGTACTCCGCAACCATCTATCTACCCCTCTCCGTTCCTGGAGGACACGCGACAAACAACCCACAGCCTGAGAATTCGGACATCAAAGAACGGGGCTGGAAGTGGCTGGGCTTGTGATCGTCTATGCTGAGGTGATGAACACAATAAAATAAACAAGGAGGCGCGCGGCAGCCTTCTCTGGTTTCGTTTTGTTTTAGTTCCATTCCGGGAGAAGTGGGAACAAGAGCGGGCCCAAATTTCAATGAGTGCCATCCTGGGCAGGGGTAACCCAGCCCTCCTGCATGTGCCTGTGAGGTTAAAGCGTCGCAGACATGCCCACTGTACCCAACACCGGCGCACGCTCGCTCAGGGAGGCATTGGTGAAGTGCTTTGGACACCACAAGAAACCAGCTGCCACCACGGTCGTCAGGCTAATGGCCAAGTGAGTAAGCCGTGGTGCCAACCATAACCGTGAGCTGGAACGCGACTGGGCTCCAACTCAGGCAAGGAAGGGACAGCGGGAGGGGGCGAGAGTACCAAACAGGCACAGCAAGTGGGCGGCGGTCATCAGAGGATCCAATTGCCACTGCTACCAGATAGGCAACCAAAAAAAAAAAAACCCCCCATGTTTCATGAGAGCCAAAGGAACAACCAAACACACGCATCCAAACCTGTAGTCGCAGCGCACTCTATCTTGCCTCTACCTTCAAGTTTTCGCCAGACGTTGATGTCGCCAAAATCGGCAGTAGACCATGACTCGCCCCGAGATAATTCGCGCGGGTACGTTCAAATTTCCAAGTCGGCGCGCTGAGGCGCCGCTCTGGCCATCCCCAGCCCTGGCCCCCATTCCGACCCGGCCGTCTCGACTGGCTCCATCTGTGGCTTGCCATTGGCGTCGAACCAGCCCTGCCTGTCGAGGGCCCCGTGGCCTGCGCGAACCATCAAGTGCTAATCCTCGCTCCCTCATCACCAACACCCTCCTCCATTCGTACCAGACTCGATTGACTTGCAAGATCGCGACGCCCCGTCAGCCAGGGACCACACACGCCATCCACAACATCAACCATCGTCACTTGCGCCCCACCAGGCCGAGACTCTGCGCGAGGTTGCCGCGGAGACCGCCGAGGAGAACCTCCGTAGCCCTCGCGTGTCTTGGGGCGCCGGCACCGACGTCGAACACCAGCTTCAGCAGTACGCCGACGATCTGGCCGCCGGCCTCACGAGCGCCCTTGAGCCCGCGACGCAGCTCGACAGCGCCGCCGCGCCAGCCCGGAACAAGATGGATCAACAAGATGCCTTGGCCATCGCGCAGAATGGAGGCCACGATGTGTCCGAGGAGGACCTCGACGCCAACGCCGACGACGACGGCATGGACGACGACATGATGGACAAGATCTCGAGCTCGCCCTCGATCGAAGATGGTGGGTGCACCCTACAGCCGGCCCCTCTGTATTCTCCCTCACAGCAGCCGCCGTCGGGTAGTCCTCCGACGTCGGTTCCTCTGTTCGGCGACGCAAGGTCGTCCTCTCCATACACGGACTCCCCCAAGCACCTGCCTCTGGCCGACCAGCTATATGCTGGCGGCCAAGGCCATGATAGCCATCGTCGCTGCGTCTCCGGGGGGCTTGCTATACGACCACTTGTCTCTCCGCCGTCTGTCGTCCACCTGGAAGACATCGACAAGACAATCACGATCCAGAAAGGCCCAGAAAGCCAAGAAGAAGGTCTGGCGCTACTGGTAGCTCCTAGCTCGGCCGACAAAGCGGGAGACGGAGTGTAGCAAGCACCGTCCCATTATTGCTGCGCTGAGACCTGCGAGTGCGAAGTCGAGGTTGCCGACGTCAGCTCTACCTGCATAGGGCCGGACTCGTCCGGCTCCCTACTAACGCTTGCCTACGAGACACTGGAGGAGGACGATGGCGACGATGACTCTTCACTCCTTCACCCCCACAATCCTGACCCCCGGTTCCGTGACTTCGGCTGGGGCTCTGAGTGCTTACAAGTCGCAGAGGACATCGATTTCGAATTCGTTTATGCCCTGCATACTTTCGTGGCCACGGTCGAGGGTCAGGCGAACGCGACCAAGGGTGACACCATGGTGCTCCTCGACGACAGTAACAGCTACTGGTGGCTTGTGCGTGTGGTCAAAGACAGCAGCATCGGTAAGTCTCCTCGGCTTTGCGCAATTTTGCCTTCTAGGCCGGCTTCTTCGTGGAGGCGCATGTATTGACCTTCTCTCAGGATACCTCCCCGCCGAGCACATTGAAACACCGACCGAGAGGTTGGCCCGGCTCAACAAGCATAGGAACATTGACGTAAGTTGATCACCCACTTGGGCAGCAAGACAACGACCAGCATCTCTGACTATCCTGTAGTTGTCGGCCGCTATGCTGGGTGACCAGGCAGAGAAGACCAAGAATCCCATCAAGACGGCAATGCGAAGAAGAAAGGCGAAAGGAGTAACGTTCGCAGAGCCGACTTACGTAGACTATTCCGAAATCGATTACTCGACAGAGGAAGAAGACGGCGACATGGACGACTATGCCCAACAACAACAGCAGCAGCAACAGCAACAACAACAACAACAACAACAACAACAACAACAGCAGCAGCAGCAGCAGCAGCAGCAAGAGCAAGAGCAACAAAAACAGCAGCAGCAAGACCAGCAGCAAACATCACAGGACCAGCAGCAGGCAGGGGCTAAGCAATCGGCCAAGGACGATGCTGGGAGGCTGGAAGCCTCAAGTAACAGGCCATCAACAGAAGTCAAGACAGGGGGAGATATCAATGGTGACGAGCTAAACGGGAAAGCTGTGAACAGAAGCAGCGAGGAGATATTCGAGGCATCCAAGTCTGAAACTCCAGGTCCGACTAGAACAAAGGATGGGACCGTACGAGATTCGTTCTTCAAAGACGAGACGGTTGAGACCAAGAAGATCACCCTCACCCCGAATCTCCTACGAGATGACGGGGCCCCGAGAACGTCTAGCGAATCTCGGGAGCTCAAGCAGAGACCCAGCCTTGATAAACTCGAAAAGGACAACGTTCTCGGCAAGGACGACAAGCGCAAGAAGGATAAAAAGGACAAGGAAAAGAAGCCCAGCGCAATCCGGAGTTTCTTCACTAGGGGAGGGAAAAAGAAGTCGGCCGACGACGACGACGACTCGCTCGGCAAGCGATCGATGGACAGCAGCACAGACAATGGGCACGGCAGGGAGCTCGACGATGCTGATGATAGGCAATCCCCCGAGGACGCGTCTGCCCCGCAACGACAACCAAGCAAATTGCAGAAACATCCTCGCGTGGACCCATCGCCGACGCGGAAACCTGGCCCCGCTGTGCGCGAGGCTGCCCCCGATGCCTCGACAGTCAACAACGTTGCCAATGTCCCTCCAGCCACCATGCGCATTGTGGAGGAGGCTACGCAAGACAGTCGAGACATTGCGCCGCGGTCTGAGAACACAAGGGATACAAGCGGCCAGATATCGGCGACGGTGAAGATCGCGCAGTCCAGGACGCAGGACAGGGAGAGCTCGCCACATACCACGACCAGTGCCAAGACTCGCGCACCTCTGGACGACTCGGACTCGGGTGACGACGACGCAGTAGGGTCGCGGTCCAGACGTGCTGCTCAGCCCGGAGATGGACACGAGGTAACTCGAGGGCTGCGACAAGCACAGAATGTTGGTAGTGCTCCAATGGAGCCATCGGCGCCCATCAAAGCGCAGGCCGCGGTCGAGCATATTGGCGGATCCCCAGTCCAGATCTCCCCCGCAAACTCCAGCAACCCACCACCGCTCATGGTCGACACGTCGAGCCAGGACGAGGACCAGTCGTCGCCTATATCATCGCCTTCCCCCGAGCCGCTAGACGGCGATGAAGGCAGCAGCGCTCGGCACCGTAAGGAGGACTCGGTCACGACGTCGACGTCGACAACAAGCTCGGCATGGAACGACACTAGCCTACGTGCTTTTTTCGACTCGGGCGTGGACATTCGCGATATGCTTGTTGTGGTTTACGACAAGTCGGATGTGGTACCGGCCGGTCCTGACCATCCAGTTGCAGGCGCTCTGTTTAGAGAGCAAAATGCTAAATTGGCAGAGATCACTACTGTGAGTTGACCCCTCGCCATTCCTATCATTCTTTTCCACGAGCTTGCCCTTTCTCCACGTCAGTTCGAAAGCCTTCTAACAGGATTCTGTGATTGTCCTCCTATCAGCAACTTGACAACATGTTGGGCGACTGGCTCGCCAGGAAGCAGAGGCTCAGAGGAGCCGTTTAGCATGTTCAGCGCCGCCACCAGATCTGACGCCCTCCTTTCGGCTGATTGAAAGGCTATTCTTTTTCTTCTTGGGTCTCTTGTAGCCACCAGCGCTTACCCCGGCCATCAATCTCTTTTCACCAACCA